>NC_139683.1:56378419-56448419 GCF_964106915.1 Podarcis gaigeae
GCAGCCATCGGGGTAGCAATGTAACGGACGATTCACCGTGCTAGAGAAGAAACTAATTTTTTTACTTTTTTTCATTTCTTCTCCCATTAGATGAAAAAAATATTTAAGGGTTTGCATACCCTCAGGAAAAAAGCACTGAGTATCACACCAAAATAACACTTAAAATTCACAAATCTCTTGTAAGCTAATAGTGTTTCTTGATTAGTCTCCTATTCAGTGTTCTTTTCTGGGGAGACTCAGGAGTACGCATACCCCTAAACATTTTGTGAATCTAAGTTTGGCCTCATTGAGGGGCAGTATTTCAAAATGAGTAGGAAAATGAGAGTACTGCTAAACATTTTTTAGGGGAAAAAGCACTGCTCCTATTAATAGAAATAATAACAGCTGGAAACAAGTCATCGGCTCCTGTCAAAAATGGAAGTTTATGAAATTTCCCTCCACCTTTTTCTCCCCTCCTATTGCAATGGATTTGGGATTTGAAGGAAGAGAGACATTTTTGGAGATCATTAGTACTTGTTTTGAAATTATAGGAGAATCCATTCCTGGTTAAAATGTGCTTTAGTATCTTTTCATAGACTAAAGTCCCAGAGATTGTCCACCCCACCCCCCCCATGAATTTAATGAAAAAAAAGTGTGGCACAGTCATTACTTACAGAGCTTGAGAGAATGGCATGCTCCAGTGAATTCTATATAACACACCAGTTCTTTTAGGATTGGAAGTAATAGCAGTAGGTTGGCTTTCTTTTAAATATCTAAAGACTATGATTCAAAGGGAAAAAAGAAATCTCAATACTTGACTGGTTTCTAAATAGGTGTTCTGAACTCTAATGGGCTTAATAATCTTATTCCAGGGAAGGCAGTTGAAATGTAAAAGCTTTTAAATACTGTATATGTAAACAAACTAGGGAAGGTAATCCAATTTATCTTGGGAAGGGGTTTGCATATGGATGACACCAGACAAAAGCTTCTGGTAAGCACAGTGACGCAGCTGACAGGAGGCCACATGGCTGCGCCTCCCTATCAGCAGCTACTCTTATGGGTAAACTAGATTGTTCAGCCCCATATAAGAATCTGGGTGGAAACTATGAGAGCATTGCAAAATTCAGAGAAGTATGCATTTCAAAGGATAAGTGCATTTTGGATCATGTAATGTTTGAGAGATTACAAAATAGGTTCAGATAAGAATGCGAGCCAAATCAATTTTAACACAGGCTTAGTGTTTAGTAGGGTGATCATCCCAGTCCTAAACATTTTTACTAGAGTTGAAAGGAGTTGTTCTTGTTGGCATCTGTCTGTCTTGAGGGACAATGGAGTGTGCCTCCAAGGGTGAAGTCAAACTGCTGTGTTAGCACCACCAAAGTGACCTCAGCAGGCCACAAGCCTGGGCAGTGTGTATGGCGGTCCTGGGCTGCTCAGATGACAAGGTCCCTCTCACTGCGTTGCTGATGTGGTCCAAAGGAAAGCAGAGCAATATGGTTGGCACCAGCTTGGCTGCTGGAGTTGCTGGAAGGAGGTCAAGATGCCATCCAATCATTTTAGGAAGCTACTCTGGATTTGTGCAGGATTACTCCTTAGCCTTTTTTCATCCCAAAGATATTCCACAAGACAGTGGATCTTTAGGATCAGAGTTTTCCTTCTCCTTGATGGGCTACCTCCCCAGGTTGACAAACTACATCTGCCCCTCACTTCCCTGCAGAAACGGCCTTCTTGACGGTTGGACCCACTATTTGTCTCATCTGCTCAATCCACTGGAGCCTGTCTTTGCATGCAGGGGAAGTTCCTGAGAGGAGTGTGGACATTTGTTTAACAATATCCTATGTTTCCTGTTTTGCCCGAATTTAAATATTTAAATTTTACAGTGAATTGAATTTCAAATTAAATCTGAATTTGACCTCATAACTTAGCTTTCTTAAAAACAAGTTTGGCATTCAACAAATAGAAAATCAAGCTAAATTATGAGGTCAAATTCAGATTCAATGCCGGCTAAGCCTGGCTGAGGTGGGAATCACCTGAGCCAGAGATCCTTTGCACACTAAGCTGCTGATCCCAGTGGATCTTGCCATAGGCTTGTTTCCTATTATGCTGCATGTCAGCTATGTATGTCAGCTATCTCAATTAAATCATCACTGAAATTGATATATTGAAATCAACTCGAACCAAATGTGAAATATTCAGTTAAAAATACATCAGGGAATATTAGGACATTATTTATGTTTAAAATGTTCAGAAAGAAATTCTGAGCATAATTTTTGAGAGCATATGCATTTCAGCCCTTAATTGGACCAATATATCTGCTTGGAAGAACAGTGCAGCATCATGCGTTTGTGTTTGTGGTGTTGTAATGGTGCACAGATTGATACTCAGCTGCAGGTCTGCAGTTTGCACTAAATCTTAGACCCGAGCCGTCTGCTTGTAAGTGAGTCCAGGTATCTTAATATCCATGAAATCCACTAACTGTCAAAAGGCTCTTTTACATGCCATGGTGCCACAGATTTGAGTGCATATAATGCACATAACATAATGCAAGAAATGTATTTTAATTAAATTTCATATCAAGAAAAAATACAACGTAATATCCAATGGTGCTCCATGCCCCTGCAGAAGACCTGCATGAGCAGAATACAGAGGGTCATTCCTCCTGACGGGAGCAAGCCAGCAGAAAATCACACCGAGCAAGTTGGAGTTAACTTTTTTATTAGCAAAAACAGGATTTGAACAGGGGTGTCAGGCCTAATGAGCAAAGCAACTCATCTCCAGTCGCTGAGACTGAAGGTCCCTGCCTCCTCACAACTGCCTAAGTCCCCCTCCTTTCCAGGGTTTTACCCAAGCAATCTGAGCCTGAGCCTGCATGAAGCCTTCTGGCAGTTCCCTCATTGTGAGAAGTGAGGTTACAGGGAACCAGACAGAGGGCCTTCTTGGTAGTGGCACCCACCCTGTGGAACACCCTCCCTTCAGATGTGAAGGAAATAAGTAGCTATCTTATCTTTAAAACACATCTGAAGGCAGCCCTGTTTGTTGTTGTTGTTGTTGTTGTTTAGTCGTTTAGTCGTGCCCGACTCTTCGTGACCCCATGAACCAGAGCACGCCAGGCACTTCTGTCTTCCACTGCCTCCCGCAGTTTGGTCAGACTCATGTTTGTAGCTTCGAGAACACCGTCCAACCATCTCGTCTTCTGTCGTCCCCTTCTCCTTGTGCCCTCCATCTTTCCCAACATCAGGGTCTTTTCCAGGGAGTCTTCTCTTCTCATGAGGTGGCCAAAGTATTGGAGCCTCAGCTTCATGATCCTTCCAGTGAGCACTCAGGGCTGATTTCCTGAAGAATGGATAGGTTTTATCTTCTTGCAGTCCATGGGACTCTCAAGAGTCTCCTCCAGCACCATAATTCAAAAGCATCAATTATTCGGCGATCAGCCTTCTTTATGGTCCAGCTCTCACTTCCATACATCACTACTGGAAAGACCATGGCTTTAACTATACGGAACTTTGTTGGCAAGGTGATGTCTCTGCTTTTTTAGATACTGTCTAAGTTTGCCATCACCTTCCTCCCAAGGAGCAGGCATCTTTTCATTTTGTGACTGCTGTCACCATCTGCAGTAATCATGGAGCCCAAGAAAGTAAAATCTCTCACTACCTCCATTTCTTCCCCTTCCCCTGTTTAGGGAAGTTTTTAATATTTAATGCTGTATTGGTTTTAACATTTGATTGGAAGCTACCCAGAGTGGCTGGGGAAACTCAGCCAGATGGGTGGGGTATAAATAATAAATTTATTATTATTATTATTATTATTATTATTATTATTATTATTAATAGGGGGTGAAGCTTTGGGAGTGCTGCAGAAGACACTGCAACCATTATTTAGAATGGAGCATTAGAGGCTCCATCAAAATTTGAGACTCCAGGGTCCACCACTGCCTATGAGCTGCTACCAGATTTCCAGTAGGATATATGCTGCCTATGTCTGACTTCCAGGAAACACATACTGGAGATGCCAAAGTGTGGTAGAGATGGTGTTCAATATATCTCGAGGAAGAACAGTTTGAGAGTAAAACGGGAATCCAGAATGAACAGTTTGGTGGATGAGGCTTGAATCAATAGCAGCCTGATTTAATATTAACTTGATTGTGTGAAATTTTCATAGATTATAAAAGATGAGGTCAGCAAAGAGGTCAACATCTGTATTTGTTGAAAGCTGGATGCTGAAAGCTGCCTTTCAAAGTGGAGGTTAATTGTTTGGCTTAAAAGTGTAATTTATTTTTTGATGCTGAATTAGCAATACTTAGGCATATTATGCATGCATTGGTAAAGAAAGCAGATTAGTTAAGCCTCTGTAAATGAATTTCAAAAAGCCCTGGTTTTGAAACAGAGTATATGTAACACAGTGTAACAAGACACGGGATATCATTAAATAAATGAAGCATCTGTTCATGTGTTGTTTGATTTGTTAAAGTTAGGACCTGACTCATAATATTTGACTGTTTTATTTACAGCCAGCTGCATGTACTTCTCTCTCTCTCTAAAGCAAGAAAAGTGCTTTCCCTTTTACCTCAAATTCTGTAAAGGTATTTGATATTAAGTTTATGAAGTGCAGCCAAATGTATTTGGGGTAATATATGTATCTCTGACATCACAAATGCTTAAAAATGAAGTGCTTTCCCTTTCAGTGCCCTATGGAACAAGTATGTCATTTTTTAAACCTTTGTGATTTCAGAGAAGCTCACATTTTCCCAAACACCTTTGGCTTCAATTCATAAACTTAATTGTAAATATTTTTTCCAGAGTTTGTGGGTTGCAGCCTATTATAAGGGTTGTAGAAAAAATTATTGTAAATTATTGCAGAGACTGAATTATTATGTTGTTTGCTGCAGTAATTAGTACAAAAGTAGTGGTGTAGGTGTCCAATAATTTAATAAGGGTGGAGAACATGAGACATTCATGGCATCTACTCAGCTTCTCTTAAATTTCTGAGATTTTCTACTTTTATAAAAAGCATTGTTTACAGTCCTTTGACATCAAGGTAGGCTTGAAATTGTTGGTCCAAGAAAACACACACACACACACACACACACTCACAGGACACCAAGTTCCAGGTTTGAAGCGAGTACTCTTTGGTAAGAGAACCCCAGCAGACTTTTGATTATCAGTGCCAAAACTTTCTTCTTCCTTTTGCAAAGTAAAAGACCACACATTTGGTAAGTTAAAAATGTGTGATAAGTTAAAAATGGTAATAATAATAATAATAATAATAATAATAATAATAATAATAATAATAATAAAAAATAATTTATTATTTATACCTCGCCCATCTGGCTGGGCCTCCCCAGCCACTCTGAGCGGCTTCCATAAAAACCAAAATTACAGTAAAATATCACACGTTAAAAACTTCCCTGAACAGGGCTGCCTTAAGATGTCTTCTGAATGTCAGGAAGTTGTTTATCGCTTTGACATCTGCTGGAAGGGCGTTCCACAGGGTGGGTGCCACTACCGAGAAGGCCCTCTGCCTGCTTCCCTGTAGCTTTGCTTCTCGCAATGAGGGAACCGCCAGAAGGCCCTCGGCGCTGGACCTCAGCATCTGGGCAGAATGATGGGGGTGGAGACGCTCCTTCAGGTATACTGGACCGAGGCCGTTTAGGGCTTTAAAGGTCAGCACCAACACTTTGAATTGTGCTCGGAAACATACTGGGAGCCAATGTAGATCTTTCAAGACCGGTGTTATATGGTCTCAGCGGCCGCTCCCAGTCACCAGGTATACTTAATTACTCTCCAAATGTCAGATTTATGTGCTTTTCCATACAACATTCAGAAAAAGTTCCACAGGGAGTAAAACTTGGCTTAGTTATAGTGATGAAAGTTCCTAAATTATTGGTATGGGAACGCAAGAGTGGCTTGTTAGAGCCATGTGGCTAAGCTGGAACCAACCTATCCTCTTCAGACAATTAGCTTTTCAAGTCTACTAGAGAGATCAATGGCTTGATTACCTCGTCCTTCCCAAGGTGAACTAAGCCTGGCAGGGCAGACTAAGCCTGGATCGTGTACAACAGTGCTACTCAAAGTGGTGGTCCATGGACTGGTTCTGGTCCATGAGCCATCAGCTACTGGTCCTCAGCTACTCCACCACAGCCCAGGCTGGGTTGGGACACTTCAGGAAGCAAATATGGTACCTGACGCTGGCATGTTGGGTTGGGGGGAAATGTCAGTCCACCACATCAGTATAGCTGTCAACTTACAGATTTGAAAATAAGGGACCAGCAGCCTCGAAAATAAGGGATCAGTAGCCAAAGTAAGGGATTTTCTGGGCACAGGTATGTTCGACTTCTGAGCCCCTCCGAGCCAAAGGCAGAAAGTGCAGTCAGCAGTCAAATGAAGCCTCAAGAAGTGGTTCCCACAGCACAGCAACCCAGCAAAGGGGATGCAACAAGAAAAACCACCATCACCTCTCCGCTGGGCAGCGCTGAGCAAAGGCGAGTCCCTGGGCAACGCGGCCGATTTGATCACCACACGGCATGCAAGCTCCACCCACCTGGTTGTTCTTAGACTCCTTACTGGGTGAGCAACACAGCCAAGCAACACAGTTGGAGCCTCTCTCCTCCCTGGCCGGCAGGGAGGGAGGGAGAGGAGCTGCTTCCTTTGAAACCCAGGAAATTTAAGGGACATCATCAATAAGGGACAGCATTGGGACAGGGCACTGGGATAAGGGAGTTTCCCGCCAAAGGAGGGATGGTTGACAGCTATGCATCAGATAGCTTGAGAAGCACTCGTGTACAGCTTTCTATAAGCACATGTGACATGAGCAAGTTCACAAAACAGGTAGCTCTGGATCTGCTATCATACGTGAACCAATAATCCAGAGCACCATCAGCCACTGCCTAGCATTCATCTGCCATGTGTTCTCCCTCACTCCTCTCATATAAGCTTCCAGCCTAGCTGAGACCAAACTACACGGTGCAACAGCAGCAACATCTGCCAAAACTCAGTTCTGGTCTTAGGCTTGGCTTTCTGACACTTCTGGGTTGCAGCCAGAGCCAGGTCATGTATGACCCAGTTACTTGGTTGTTCCTGCTATGGCTAAATTATTATTATTTCCTCTTGCCAGCTCTTTATTTGATCTCCCTTCCACATTTTTTTCCATTGCATGAGCATACCTATTGTCCTATTCTCTACATTAGCTGAGGCAGGAAATGTATACAGAAGAGGCTATTCTGTTTAAATACCAGAATTAATATTCGTGTGTGTTCCTTCTCACTGCCTAATTCAAATGCCCCAAAGAAGATTTCTTCAGCATTTAAAAAAGAGAAAAATCTGGATCTGCTACTTTATATCCAAACGGTGCCAGAAATCTTTCCTAGTGAACATTCATTCTTTTCTTATATGGGTACAGAAGGTAGTAAAATAAGGTAATAAAAGATAAAGGACCTGTGTGCACCTGGCAATGAGGTACATACACAGGTAAATCATAGGTAATCACAATTGTAATACCTTCTTTCCAGCTGTTCCCCTCTTCTGCTTTTACATTGGCAGATCCTTTCCAGGGGTTGTACTATATGACATAATATAATAATAATTACTGCTACTATTATCATTAGGAGGAGTGGCGGTTCCAACAGAATCCCATTGCCTTGCCCTGTTGCTTGAAATAGAAGGAAAAAAGCACCAACGATGCAATGTAATCGTTTTGTTATGCTGATTTTCTTACCTAATGTACAACCCCGAAGGGTAGTAGTGTTTATGAATCCTGTCTGATCTGAAGTGCATTTTCCAATTGGATTCAAATCCCTAAGCAGCTTCTTAGAGGGTCACTTTTATTATGAAGAGAGATAGCTGGAGGTGTGTGAAGATTTTTGCCCTATTTGCTCACAAATTGCGTATCTAAACTGAGCCTGCTTAGAGGCATGCATGAAGGCAATATGGTTAGTAAATAAATAAGTCATTTAACATTTTGGTTACCTCACCTCAAAATGGATCTTGTAGAGTTGGGAAAGGCAACCAAAATGATCAAGGGTATGAAGCAACCCCCCTAGGTTGCAGTGTATGGGATGTTTTAGTTTAGAAAAAAAGGAGACTAAGGAATGATGTGATAGACGTATATAATATTATGCATAGGTAAAGGTACCCCTGCCATACGGGCCAGTCTTGCCAGACTCTAGGGTTGTGCGCTCATCTCACTCTATAGGCCGGGAGCCAGCACTGTCCGCAGACACTTCCGGGTCACGTGGCCAGCGTGACAAGCTGCATCTGGCGAGCCAGCACAGCACATGGAACACCGTTTACCTTCCCGCTGGTAAGCGGTCCCTATTTATCTACTTGCACCTGGAGGTGCTTTTGAACTGCTAGGTTGGCAAGTGCTGGGACCGAACGATGGGAGCGCACCCCGCCGCAATCGGCAAGTCCTAGGCGCTGAGGTTTTACCCAGAGCGCCACCCGCGTCCCAATATTATGCATGGCATATGGAAATTGGATAGGGAAAAAAGTTTTTCCCCCTTTCTCCAAAAACACTGGAACTTAGGGGCATTCAATGAAGCTGAATGTTGGAAGATTCAGGAGAGGTACAAGGAAGTACTTCTCTACATCTGAAGGCAGCCCTGTTTAGGGAAGTTTTTAATGTTTAATGCTGCATTGTGTTTTTAACATTCGGTTGGGAGCCGCCCAGAGTGGCTGGGGAAACCCAGCCAGACGGGCAGGGTATAAATAAATACTTATTATTATTATTATTATTATTATTATTATTATTATTATTACTACTACTACTACTACTACAAAGAGCATATTTAAACTCTGGAACTCACTCCCCCAAGAGGCGGTGATGGTCACCATGCTGGATGCCTTTAAAAGGTATCTAGTTCCCACAGGTATCTAGTTGGCCCCTGTGAAAACAGATGATGGACTAGGTGTGTCAGTGGTCCAGCAGGCTTTTCTTATCTTCTTATTTATATATGCTTTCAAATGTTTAAAGCGTCACACATGCATTATATACTAGCTGATCTGATCCTTACAACAACCTCAAAAGGTATGTTAGTATTAATATCCCCGTATTGCAGACAGGGCGAAGTGAAACTGAGAGACAGTGCATTGCTTAAGACCCGCCCCCCCTAAGTCGGTTGCTGTTGTTGCTGTTTTTCTTCTTCTTGGCATTGGCAGTAGCATGGCTTCTTCATAATTTCCTGAGGTGTTTCTGCGGCCACTGTAATTAACAGCAGCAGCAAATGTGTCGGTAGGCTTTTCAGCATTCTGCGCCATCTGCAATGCCCCTGACCTAATATCATCATCTTGGGGCATTGTAGAAAGCAAACAGCACCCACCACACACACACACACACACACACACACACACATGCACACACACAATGTGGAAAGTATTTGGCAAAACAGACCTCTTTTTTTCTCTCTCTCTCTCACACACACACACACAAAGGATCATCACAAAATGCCACCTCGTACCTTCTCAGCAGATATGGGGGAAGTGTATAAGGAAGAAGAGACTAATGTAGCCTTGCAGAGAACTAGCCAGTTCAGAGACTTTAGGGGAGGATGACATGAGCTACTACACTGCAAGAAGACAACAGGTTTATAACAGAGAGAACCATAAAACAGGAAGGAAAACTGAAATATTCTGCTTCCCTCCTGGAGCCTGATTGCACTGCTCCTGCAAGCCAATCAGCTGTTGCATTCTAGGATCCTACCTGCCTATTGTTCTAGGATCCAAGCTTAGTACATAACAAAAATGTTGTTGTAGACCAGATGATTTGTTTTTTTACTAGATTGTGCAATGGAATCTAGCAAGTGGCACTGATCTTGGGGATGTTGAAAGGGACCATGGCAACCTCTGACCACGTGGACGTAGGGAAGGCCAGAGACCATGTCTGAGAAATCAACAGTATTGTCAGCAGCGGTGGTCAGAAGACACGGATGAGGGGATAGCTTGGTGAGTGGAGCTCTCCAAATCCTCTCACAGCTGCTCATCTGTCAACACAGTGTCTTAACAGTCCTCTTCTCCAAGGGGCCTGGCATTGGAAGGCATTGCATGTTGGAAGAGGAACTCACACTACCTACACTATGGATTCTCCCAGAACTGGTGCTGAGTTCTGCAGCATATTTGCCTGAATGGTTGAACCAGCTTTTCCTGTGACCATCTTTCTGCCTTTGCTGAGAGCATTTCTCACAACCTCATCTACATTCAGGATGGTTCTTGGAGTAAGCGATCCTTTCCCCTTTAAATCGGGGATATTGGCCTGCTTTTGAAACACCACGAGCCAAATCACCTAACACCAGCATAAATATTTTCTTCTCCTTCTCTTTCAGGTTTTTTCTCTTTTTTAAAGTACCAGGCCCTTCGCCCTCTTTTCACTTTGCTTCCATTAGTAGCAAATCCCCCTTGTCCTTTTTAATTTTTAATTACCATTGTCTGTTCACCTTTGTTTTACCCATGACATCTTCAATTTAAACAGTATCAGAGAGGTTGATGTGAACAGTTTTCTTTTCAGCTTAAGTGACTGCAGCTCGTTTAGTTGTTAATTATGCAGGGAGGTTTGCATGGCTGCGGCTGGTAATGTCCCAATGTCAGGTCCGTGTCTGGCCGGCTGAGCTTGCAAAAAGGATTATGATGTATATATGGTTCGTGGCTAAGAGGGCTAATGAAAGGACCTCATTTAGTCAAACACAATTAATTAAACGAACTTATGATATTAACCCATCTTTCCATGCATGTATAATTTATATTAATTGATCCCCCTGCATTGAGAATGACCAATCAGGTGGGCTGCTGCAGAAGGACCATTAGCATTAGTTTGATGCAAACCGTAATTGATGGGTCAGTGTGTTTTAGAGATGTAGCTGAAGCTTTGTTAATTGTCATAAGAAGTTCAAATTGATTGTGTCTGCATTAGTACATAAATTTAAATTGATTAATGTTTTGTTCTAAAATTAATGTCTGTACTGGATGGGGGGGGTGCTACAATGCTTTATTTATTGGATTCATTAATGCACTCGGGGAAGGGGGGAAATAGCAGGGAAGTTAGGTAACGGAGAGTAGATCGTTAAGGATGAGTTCAGTGGAGCCATTTGAGGGACAGCATTCCGACGCTTAGTCTGAGCTGCTCAGCCCAACCCCGCTTTTGTTTTTAAAAATCCCCCCCCCCCATACACACCCAACAACCCACACATTTTGAAGTTCAAGTGCACACAATCCAAAAGAAGCCACAAGGCTCGAGCATTTAATTAAAATACTTTGGAAGATCATTGCAGGAGGAATAACCTTACATACGGGAAGCTGAGAGAAACAGAACATGATATTGAGGAACCCTGGGGATGGCGGATGATTTCTCATGTAGTTAAAGGCCAGTGCTATTTAAACTCCTATTTGATCCCTAAACATTCCTTTCAAACCTGTCTTCTGCGTATGCTGGCTCTGACTTGCACAGAATCATGGTAGCTAAGAGGATAGAGAGGGGACAGTGGTATAATCACCATGTAGTTGTGCATAACGTGTGTGTGTGCTGCTTTAGCAAGAAATTGCAGTGTAAACTTACACAGTTTTATATCTGTCTGTCTCTGCTATACTCAAGCCACATGTTGGACTCTGTGTTGCATGGCGTCTGCCCTTTTGGCATGGTTTATAGCACCCACACATGGTACAGTTTGTTCTCCTGGTGATCACTTTGTATTTCAGTATCTTCCCCCTTTCTGACATGCAATTTTGCAGGGCCAAAGCAAAGAACAAGATCTCCTAGGGTGGGTTGTGGAATCACCTCAAGTCGTTTATAACTCCCCCTTTTCTGTCTTCCCAAAGAAAAACTTGACATCTGCTTTGTATAAACTAATTTAAACCGAAAGCGTGTAATGCATCCCAACCCCTTTTTGCAAAATGCCTCTTTATTTTATTGGAGGAATAAAGCAGTTTGACTGTTCGGCTTTTACTATGGCGCAATCATGTTCTAAGAAATGGGACCTCTCCATTTTTCATGAGGAAGCATTCTGAACCGCACACAGTAGAGAAGATTAGATATCTTCTCCTTGCTGTCTTATTGAAGTATGGGATGCAATGTATTATTTACAGTCAGTTCCTGGAGCCTAAAGAGAGTTGAAATATATTCAAATAACACTCCATGTGGTGGCACTAGTGAGCAGCAAACATCATCATAATTGGTTCCTTGGGCACATTTTTTACTCTCGTAACTTTTGAGGTTGTGATAATGGGCATCCCTGACTTGTTTTTCTATTTCTTTTTCCTTCTTTAAAAAAAACACAATTCAAATCAAAGTCATATTGTTCCAGGGCAATAGGAATAAAGTGATGAGATCTGTCACACACAGCAATATCTGCATTCCTTTTGACAGCCTGGGTAAATGAAGTTCTTATTACTAGCTTAAATTATATGTTGAGTGCTGCTCTTTTTATATGCCAGCTTTGCATGGCATGTGCAATATAAGTAAAGGATGCTGTACATATTCCTATTGCGTTTCTGCCTTTGCTGTATACCTCATGTTCATAGTTATGGTTTCTTTGAATGTACACTTGCTGTTCGTGTAGAGGATTTTCTCAGCTCTGATTCTGAAACTGCAAAGCTTTATTCTGAATGACATTTGGATGTTTTCAACCATGCATAAGCAAATGATGTATCTTACGCAGGAAAAGCAGGAAAAGCTTCCCTGTGTATGTCACACACACACACACACACACACACACACGACAGGGAAGAGGAATTAAAAGGGGGAATTTATTACTAAAATCACATGGGGGGAGGGAACGGAGAACTCTGTGCTACTGCATGATATGCTAGAAATTTTCACTGCAGGTATATTGTGCGCATCGGCGAGAATCGAGGAAGAATGAGCACCTTGGGAGCCACTGTTTTAAATTCAAACACTTGCTGTCACCCCCCCCCCCCCGCAAAAAGTCAGGAAAGTAAAAGAATAAAAGACGGTGCGATTTGAAATAATGCTGCATTTAATTTCACAGTTTTTGTGAATAGATCACAGATATCCCACGAGTGGAAGTGAATTTGATTTGGTTTCTTCCTTCTCTCCCCCCCCCCCAAAAAAAAATCATGCAGAATGTGCTGTTGCTTAAGAGTAATTCTTTAGTTAATTGCTTAGTGGTTTAGTCTGCTGCCTGAACAGTGCATCTGGGCCAGGCCTCCTCATTTTATTCATCAGGATTCCCCACTTCCGCTCCTGGTATCATATCTTTAACAAAGCCTGTCCTGAACTTCTTTCATCTCACCTTACTTGTTTCTTCATTGCAAGATGAGGACACTCCCCTTCAATTTGCTTCTTATTTGACCCCGCGACCCTCTTCCCAGTCTCGCCTTTCTGAAACAGACTGAAATCTTCTTGGTCATCGACCCTGTCTCTGCTGTGTCCTGTACATCACCTGGTACAACGTTGCCACTGAATCAAGGTGTAGCGCATAGGTGTGCAGGAAGCTGTCTTATACTGAATCAGTTCATTGGCCCATCTAGCACAGTGCTGTTCACACTGTCTGGCAGCATCTCTTCAGGGTTCCAGGCAGGGAATCTCTCCCAGCCTTACCTGGAGATGCGAGAGTTTGAACTTTGGACCTTCTGCATGGGTTGAGGGTCGGGCTGCCAAGTGTATTCTTCCTCCTATATTACTGCAGGAATGTCAGGGATAACTAAGATGCTCGCAAGAGGCAAGTCTGGTTCTCAAACAATGCATCCTCTGGTTCAGTGTTTTTCAACCTTTTTTGGGCAAAGGCACACTTGTTTCATGAAAAAAATCACGAGGCACACCGCCATTAGAAAATGTTTAATATTTTTTTCTTTAATGGCAAACAAAAACGTTGCGGACCGTTCTCTGCTCAGCAGGGATCGATCCGCTGATCCCCGCTGAGGCGGCGGATGACAGCTCCGTCTCTGCACTGTGTGCGGAGAGGGAGATGTTAGAGCCCCGCTGCTCTCTATGGGGAATCGGATGAGAGCAGACCACCTGTCCGCTCTCATCCGATCTGATCCCCACTCAGGACGGATGGAAAATAGGGTGGACACAGTCCGGCACCCGCCTAGTGGGTGAAAATTTGACTTTTTTTAAAAAAAAAATAATCTTTTGAATTTTCCCCATGGCACACCAGGCAACATCTCGCGGCACACTAGTGTGCCGCAGAACAGTGGTTGAAAAACACTGCTCTTGTTCATGGGCAAGAAATTCACATGCTCATTGTGGGAACTCATGGGGTTCATGTAGAAACGCTGCCTGGTTGATGAACTTACTACCTAGACTTGACTATGATTTTATCCATGTGATGCTCTGTGGCTTTCCTTGCATTGGCAAAGGGGAGGATGCCTCCTGTTTGTAATTCAGCTCCCCGGGGGGGACACGTGGGTGGTGGGAGTCTTGCTTTGCTGTCTATCTAAAAGTAACACAGCCTCCCTGCCAACAGAGGAGCAGCATTCTTTAGATGCATAGCAATTAAGACTCTTACCTCCTGATATAGACCTTCTCCAGTTAAATCAAGAGTTTGAGCAAAGATAGGGTAGTGGGGATTTATTCCTTATATGCTTCCTTTCCTATGCAGCGTTCACCAAATGGAAATTTATTTCCTCAGGAATGGTCAGTGTATATATGTATGTATGCATGCATGCATGCATGTATGTATTTAAAATATATTAAGCCTGTTCTTTGTCATAATCCCAGGGTGGGGGACATCTCTCTCTCTCTCTCTCTCTCTCTCTCTCTCTCTCTCACACACACACACACACACACACAAAGAGACAGAGAGAACGGATTCTAGCAACAATATAACGAGAACAATAAAACATCCTTAAAATAACAATGCCAGTATCTAATATATAAGTTGTAGCCATTTTCTTTTCTATTTTTCAAAGTTTCTTTCCTGTTTCTCTGTTTTTAGATATTTTACATATATTTTTTCTTATTTCTTCCCCTCTCTCTGTGCAGCTAAAAAAATATTTTCCTTTGCTTTTTGGTTGACCTTTCAAGATTTTACATGTGTGCTGTGTCAGTTTACACAAGATTTTACATATGTGCTGTGTCAGTTTAGACAAATTATTTGTTTAATATGCTTGCTCAGTATGGATTTCTATTATAGATCTTTATAGTAAAAGGATTTTGTAGTCCCTAACATTGTACTATTGACCCTAGAAAATGTTCTCATAGCATATCTGTGGATATGTGGTACTCTCACTTATGATTTAATGTATGATGTTTATATTTCTGTTATTCCTAACATAATATATATGCAAATTATAGATCAATTTCTTTAAGTAATATAGATGCTAAGATATTAACAGCGATGTTGATAAATATAGCTCAGGCAATGTTGTACCAAACATTCAGATCCAGTGGCCTTTCTTTGAATAGACAGTGAATAGCCCATTTATGATTGATAACTGATTTGGTTGCCCTGAATAGCCATAGAATGGATTCAGCGGCACTTATTTCCCAATAGTCTTTACTTATCTTATTGTAACCATATTCAATAGTTTTACAGCATCTTAATATTTGTTACTGATTTGTTTGGAAGTGGGATGAATGGATAAATAAACAAATAACTATACTCTTGGATCCTTTCTAGCCCTGCAAGGGGAGATGCTCAGCACCTTAGTTTCCACAATCCAGAGGCAAAGGGATATATGGAAGAAGTGGTGACTTGAGCAATGAGGTTTTCTAGCAGACCCATCAGTTTGCCCCATTCTCATGGTCACCAGACAGCTGGAAGGAGAGGTGAGTGGGACAACTGTTGATTTCCCTTAGCTTTGAAAGTGATGAAACCAAAGGCAGTGAAAAGCCAGGGAGAGGGAATGGAGAAGAGTGTTGAAACTGGCAAAGCACTTGAAACAGTTCCTTGCTGTACAATAATCCCCATGGCTGGTAAGTAGGAGGGAATCATTCCATCATTAGGGCTGCCCAGTACAAACAGCTAATCCCAGGCTGGGGCAGGATGGGCTCACTGCTCTGAGTCAGTGGGGTTTCCCAAGGCATGCCAGTCTCCATCAAGACAGGAAGCAGCAACAGTCTGGAAGCACCCATTTTCTATTGTGAGTTGGGATTCAGTCACCTACTGGCAAATTCATGTTGCACAATTACAGCAAACCCCCTTCCCACAGAAGATCGGACTTTACACAATGATGAACGTCGTCGTGAAATGCACTTGATATTGTAGGATAACACATGCTTTGGTTCAGTGTCATATAACCATGCAGTAAAGAGATTGGGAATGAATGTTCAACAAACAAGTCACCTTGATTTTACAGCAGGATTTAACTTGTCTTTGAATCCATGTAAGTTTTCTCAGCTTTCCCAGCTGCCTCTGTTTTTCAGGATGGAGTCTTGAGACTGTATTTACTCTTGCTGCTCTGCTGTTGTGTTTATGTTTTCTGCTATCATACCTGCAGCAAGAGAGAGGGAGAAAACAGCATGAGAAATTAGTTCTATGCCTTTAAATTGGCTGTATGATCTGTAGCTTTCAACCGATCTTACCCCAGAGGAAAACTTGCAAGATTTCCCCTTCTTGTTTATGATTATTGTGGCCTAATCCGAGGAATATTTGTCCCTTTGTCATGTTACTTTAGCAGGGTGTGTTGAACAAAGTGAACAGGTGCCCCCTTGTATTGATCAGCGATCATGGCAAAGAGCTATTATTAGATTTTGAAGGGGGAAAGGGAAAGCATTAGAAATGAAAGGGGGAAAGTGGGACAGGTTATTGATGATGGTAATAACAGTGTTCAGTGGTCTCCAAACACCGGAGCTGTAAAGTTGACCAGATGAGGAGATCAGTATAGATATGTTGAGAGGAACAGACAATATGAAGAAGTATGGAGCATATTGTCTTACCTGGCAGAGTTATTAAAGTTCATTGCAGGAAGATGAACTGTTTCAATATGTTAAACACTTGAGGCTGTTAGGAAAGAGTCGCTGTCACAGAAAGAGGCATTGTTTTGGGAGCTCTTCATTTTCTCCCCCTCCCTCTTCTTTTTTTAAAAAAAATCCAGTTCGTTTCAGATCCTGCCAAGCTATAGCTGAGCTCTTTGGTGGTAACATTTCCCCCCCCCATTGCTTTATCATAGTAGTTCCTCCAGATGCAGAAACAAAACCTAAACAGATAGCTGTCTCTTTTCAGCAGGAGGGCCGAGGCTAGAATCTTGACTCATCTTTGTTTATATAATGGTGCAATAAGGCTTCCTCAACCTCTGCCCTTCAGATGTTTTGAGACTACAATTCCCATCATCCCTGACCACTGGTCCTGGTAGCTAGGGATCATGGGAGTTGTAGGCCAAAAACATCTGGAGGGCCGAGGTTGAGGAAGCCTCATCTAATAGTTATTCTTTTTCCCATTGCCATCCCAAGTATCCTGCAAAGAACATTGACTTTTACCCACCACATCCCCGCAACAACTCTTTAAGATAGGTTGGCCTGAAAGAAAATGACAGGCCCAAAGTCACTAAGTGGAGATTTGAATCAGTGCCTCTTAGTCGAAATCCAACTACACCACTCCGGCTTCCTACATGGGGTGTGCAATGACCACAATATTTGCCCTGTATCTGAATCAATAGCATTTGGAAAAAGCCAGATCAGTTTTTGATCTATTCTACGTCATTCCAAATTGATTCATTATTTGGCTCTGCATCTGATCAGTTAAGGTATGTTTTCTTCCTATTGACTGAAAAGGGGAATTAAAATGGCTATAATGGTTTTCCCTTTTCATATAAGTGGATGAAATTTGCAGGCAAATGAGCACTTCAGAGTGGATCAAGCCTGCCAACTTTCACTCAGATTCATCCAGGGGGTTTTCTGGAGAGACTATTTAAAAGAAATTATAATTGAATTTTCTGCCAGAATTTGTTGCAAGTGGCAGGCACGACTATTCCTTTTGAGGGAGGTGAAACCTGACAAATTTCAGGAAGAGAGAGAGATACCTGACAAAAACATAGACATTCTTCAAAAATTGCTTTTCTCTGAATTTTTTGATGCAGTTCACCATGTTTTTGTAGTGTGTACAAAAAAATACATATACCAGGGTATATACTGAGGAAAAGCATATATTAGTGAAACCAGAATACAAAAAATGCATATCTTTGTAAAAATGACAATATTAGGCAAAAAATACATACATACATACATACATACATACATACATACATACATATATACATACAAACATTGGTTATATTAAGAGAAATTCACACTAAAATGCTAGTGAATTTTCACAAGGCCCCCTTTCAAAAACAAACACAAACACCAATTAATGTGGTTATGTGGAGAACTGAACTTAAGAGTAGGAAAAGAGAAACCAAGAAAAATGAAACAGACAGATTTACCCATATGTAACTGCAGACACCTCAAAGAGTTAGACCTTCATCTGTACTTCAAATTTTAAAGAGCCATGGCTTCTCCCATGGCTCTCAGAGTTGCCTGAGAAAATAGATTGTTAAACTACCCCAGGAATTGTAGCACTGTGAGGGGAATAGGGTTTCCTAACAACTTTTAACACTTTTAACAATCTGCACTTCCGAGCATGCTTTGGGGGAAGCTATGTCTGTTTAAAGTGGTATAATAATGCTTTAAATGTACAGTGGTACCTTGGTTCTCAAACTTAATCCATTCCGGAACTTCATTCCAAAACCAAAGCGTTCCAAATCCAAGATGCGTCTTCCCATAGAAAGTAATGCAATGCGAATTAATCCGTTCCAGACTTTTAAAAACAACCCCTAAAACAGCAATTTAACACAAATTTTACTATCTAACGAGACTGTTGACCCATAATATGAAAGCAAGAAACAATGTACTGCAGTCACACAATCAGTCACTCAGTAGCTGACCTGGGTTCCACACAGTCACAGAAACAAAACAAAAAGAGCCACATAAACAAAAACGCAAAAGAAATAGCAAAAACAGACAGACCTCCGTGTAACATTCAAATCGTAAGTGTAACATTCAAAACAGAGCAGGTTCAGCTTCCAAAAAAAGGTCACAAACCGGAACACTTACTTCCGGGTTTGCAATGTTTGGGTTCCAAGTTGTTTGAGTACCAAGGCATTTGAGAACCAAGCTACCACTGTATAGTGCAGATGGGGCCTTAGGTCAACTGCTGAGAGAGAATGGGTGTTATTCAACTAAGTTTTAATCATAGTAGTTCCACTAAAATTAATGGCCTTCACTTAGTCATGTTCATTATTTTTAGTAGGTCTATTCTGAATAAAAATTAGGTGAAACCTCCCATATCCCCTCCCCTTTAACTAGAGCTATATTGTAGGGGAAAGGCTGCAGTCTTAGGCCTGCTGATATACAATATTGTAATGAGATTCACTAGCCAGCAGAGAGTCACCATGGTTCAGAATATGCTAATTTTTAATCCAAACAATGGCTTCCATATAATTAATTTGGTGATAATAAAAGGCAAAAATGTAATTTGGCATTCTGCTAGACAGTGAAGTGCACTAAATTAAGAGACACTAAACTCTCAAGAGTAAATTTTGCTTCAGGGTTACACTCACTGTTGTACTGAAAGGTCACCACATGATTCAATGTTTTTAATCCTTCCAAAGTGTAATGACATTTCTAGAAAAGTTTGCCAACATATATCACAGCTGTCTATAGGGAATCTCATTTGATTCCAGTGCATAATGGAGAAACACCTCTTCTAGCGCCTGTGGGAACTATCTGTATGTTTAAATGTTAGCAGAGGTGGTTTTCATCTTATACTTGACCTGGGACAAAAATGACACCAGGCAAACTTGTTGCTGAGGAGGGCATTCCAGCAAAGGCCCCAAATGCACACACACACAAACCTAAGTGTGCAGTTGGGGCACTGGGTAAATAATCGCTACAGATTATCTGAACATCAGGGCAAAATGATATGAAATGTGCCTCATATGAAGTGGTGGCGAACTAGTCACATTGCAGATATGCTCAGACTCCAACTCCCATCAGCCCCAACCAGTATGGGAAATAATGGGCAATAATGATAATTTTAGCCCAACAACATCTGAACTGACACAGGTTCACCCATCATGTCTGCCTGAGACAACCTTCAGAGCTGAGGTATGATTTGAACTGGGAATGTATATCCTAGCTCCCAGCAAATATTATTAACTTCTACGCCACAGATATTTTAAAAAGCTGTATTGTATTAATTTTGAATTTCATTATAATGAGAAGGAATGTCCCCTAGTAGAAGGTAAACTGACAACTCTAGTTACAACATTGGGGAAATGGTATAGGATCTCAACTGCTGAGCTGATTCCTGGGGCTACATTCTTTGGGTTCAGATAACTGTCTTCCATATGTTCTTTCTTATGCTCTTAGCTTCTGTGGACCACAGATATGTAAAGCCCTCCATTTAAAGATAAATGACAAAATAACATGCAAATAACAACATATAGTGGTACCTTGGTTGTCGAACATAACCCATTCTGGAAGACCGTTCGACTTCCAAAATGTTCGACAACCGAGGTGCAATGGGTGGTCAACAAATTCAATTGAGAAAATTGAGAAACGCGCCTCAGAAGCCATTCGACTTCCAAAGCATGTTCGAAAACAGAAGCATTTACTTCCGGGTTTTCGGCATTCGTAAACCAAAACGTTCGGTTTCTGAGATGCTAGAAAACCGAGGTACCACTGTATTCAGTCAAGATGCTAGTTCTCTCTGTCTCTCTCTCTCCCCCTCCATAATAAAATCTGATATTTGAGGTACTTTTTTGTTGCCACCATTAAGACTTACAATATAAATGAGGGAAAGCCTTTTTGTATCATATATATAATTTCCATTGGTCATGTCACAGAATTCATTCCTAATGAAATGTGCTAAAAAGTTGCAATGCCCTACAATATTGTCCATCTATATGCCAGGAACATCTGCTGTGTAGTTCATTTCTCCAATGTGGCCTACAGGGACCCGTGTAAGCTAAGACTAGAGTAAATCAATGGATGCTCATCCATTAGGGTGAATGGGGCATTGCCCCACCAACCTCAATCTTCCCCCACCCAGTCTCCAACTGCCAAGCCAGGGGATGGACCAACTTCCTCCTCCTTAGTCTCAGCAGGGACTGCAGATGGAGACAAAACTAGTCTGCCATTCATTAGCTTTGGTTCCACCTACTGCTGGCTTCTGTTCATTCTACCCTGTCCTTCCCATTGGGCAGCAACCACCACTAAAGCCAGTCCTTTCTTCTACCTCACCCCCATGTCCCCTGCTTGAAGTACAGGGACTTTTCTTCCTTTAGCAAATGCTTAGGTTCATCTGATACAGTGTTTGCTTGCTTTTTTGCTTTATGAAAGAAACATTCTGCCAAGGCTGCCATTTTGTGTGTTGTTTTTGTTTTTGTTGTTTTCTGGGGGGTCCTTTTCCAGAGTTTTCTTGTATGGTAGTCACTCTATTAATCTTTCTATATGAGTGGCTTCTCTGTTTAATTAAATTGGGCTCAATGAGGCATTGCACAGCCACATGATAAGCTCATTCATCTTTATTTGAGTCTTTGTTGACACCTGAGTTTGCCCTATGACATAGGTTAAGTCATTGAGTGGCCATTACCTCCTCGTTTGCTCTCTTGTGTTCCTCCTAACCACCTTCCTGAAGTCAAATCCAAATGATTTGTGCCAATTTCATGGGGCCACAAACTGGAACATCCGATAACTTTCTACATGGCTGACTTTATACAATCTCGCTTGTACATCTCGAGCGGCTGCGGCTGTCAAAACACAACCCCCCCTCCTTCTTATGAACTTTGATAGAGCTATGAGTACCAGAGGTCTCAATTATAAAATGTCATGACATTGCCGTACAATTTTTTACCGTAATTTCACAGTGTCACTCGGTGATTATTTCAGGATAGCTTTGAACCATGACGGAAATGAATTGTAGCCCCCTTAGTGGTCTGGGTAAAACAAATTGTGAGCTGGCCTGACAGAAATGGAGACATTGTTAGGGATACCCTCCCTGTGTGGCATGGGAGAGACACATGATGGTATGAGAATCTGTTGGGACTGCCAAAGGAAGAGACAGGGGCAAAGGAAATTACAGAAAGGACGAATAATCTGTGTTTACAGCACAATCTGGTGTTCATTTATTCAGAAACAAGCTCCACAGTGTTTGATGGGGTTTTAGGACTAATAACCATCTTCAGGATCGCAGCCATGGCTGAGGAGGTGGGGCAGCTGAACGTCAATTCAGGATGGGGCGGCAACTATTGTTTATATCCTAATTCAACACAGCTTTAAAACAAAACTGAATTCCTTGAACAACTGGCAGGTTTATACAGCAGGAATGCTGTTCAGAACAGTTAAGAAAGTCATTTGGTTTCAGGGGGCCTTGAACACACCTCTGCCTATACTGAACTCTCACCCTGCCTTCACTCCTAAATAGTGGTGAAAATCAGATAAAGTGTGAGGGGGCTGATGACACCTCCACCCCCTAGAGTTGGTGTGCCTGTTCTTGGCTACAATTCATGGTTGGAGAGAAGAGAGCTGCACTGCAACTCCTGGTTTGGATAACACACTAAGCCAAAATGTTCAGAGCTCAAGCACTGACAAACTTCACAGTCATTACAAGAAATATCCAATGGGACAAAAATCCAAAACCAATGATAATAGTAAGGCTTCCCCAAAATCGCAAGCTAAAAATAAATCCTTGTCTTTCATCTCCTCTATGCCTTCCCTTAATGTTTGTTTAGTGTAAAGTACATGCCACTTGTTGCCAGATAGCCAGTCATCTCATTTGGTTGGTACTTTCACCCAGCCCTGATAACATTACTTTATATTGCAGGTTCAAGCATTTTTATCATTACGTAGAACAAGGATAACCTTCTTGCATCCAAAACTCCTGTGCAGTCTTACAAGGAAACTCAATTAATCAATTAGAATACTGTACTCAAATTACAGTAGAATTATGTGCCTCTTTTGCTGAGAACCGTTGGAACTTGTGGTGCATTACATCAATTAAGAATACTTAATTTCTAAATGGCATGAATGAACAAAGTATGAGTCATCCCAAACGTTTACTTTCTATGAGCCATCAGTGCTAATGGTTTTGTAACCTTTGTACATTTAATATGGGCTTCTTTTATGCAGCCAACTAAACCCTAGGCTGGGTGGTGTAGTATTACTGCTCATCTGCACAGAGCTTTATGCAGCCGCACACTTAATTGCATAAATAATAAAGCTAGGTTTTGAGGTAGGCATCTCCTTACGCTCTTTTCGTGAACAGATATGATCATAGAATGCGATCACACTCTGAGAAATGCACTTAGGCCAATCGATGAGTCAATGATTCATAATATTCCCTCCCCTACTCAGGTTGAACAAGCAAATTTGGGAAGCAAAAAATGAAGCTGGCGAAGAAGGTTCCTTCACTGATTAATAAAGGATACATTGGAAGCATTGTGTATTCTATTGAGTGAATCCAAAGATTTTATTTCAATGTCTATAGGAAAGATTCACACCTACATATACAGTAGTGGTGTGTGTGGAGCAATGCTCTGTGCCTGGACTGCACATGTTTCATTGCCTTTTTTCTCTGATGGCCATCTTCTTTTTCCAATGGCGGCAAGGTATGGGGAGCGTCAATAGTCATGAAAGGCCGTGACTGATTATGTCTGTGGTGGCAGCACTCTTCTGATTCCAGTTCTCTTCTTTAGCCAGCAGTGGCTTGGAGTACCACAGAGAGAAATGGGAGCAGGAAACTGACATCACTGGCTAGATATTGATGATGGGGAAGGTTGTCCTATGCAGGAGCAGTTGGGATGTAATCTTTTCAGTGGTAAAGTATGATGGTAGTAAAAAGAACAGTAGTGGAGGCTGGGGGGATGGGGATGAGACACTGGAGAAATTCCCAAGGGGTACATGTGGTTCATAGGTCACTGATGATGTGCTGTACAAGAGGCAGCCACATTAATAATAATAATAATAATAATAATAATAATAATAATAATAATAATAATTATTATTATTATTTATGCCCCGCCCTCCCCAGCCAAGGCCAGGCTCAGGGCGGCTAACAAGCAATAATAAAAACAAGTTGAATGAATACAACTTAAAAACAAGATTAAAATATTGAAACATTAAAATGTAGCCTCATCAAAGGAGGAGAAAGGAAAAAGAAAAAAGAAAGAGGGGGAGGGAATCAAATTGGCTCCAAGCCAAAGGCCAGGCAGAACAACTCTGTCTTACAGGCCTTGCGGAAAGAAATCAGATCCTGCAGGGCCCTGGTCTCATGAGACAGCGCGTTCCACCCGGCCGGAGCCAGAGTTGAAAAGGCCCTGGCTCTGGTTGAAGCTAATCTAACTTCCTTAGGGCCCGGGACCACTAGGGTGTTGCTATTTATGGACCTTGAGGCTCTCCGTGGGGCATACCAGGAGAGGCGGTCCTGTAGGTACGAGGGTCCTATGCCTTTTGGGTCCCTTTTGTGGCCATCAGGTGATGTCTTATTCATGCTCCTTCTTCTTCTTGGATTTTGCTCACTTTTCAGCAAGAACTCCTAGAATGGTCACTTACATCCCTCTTGATTCTTCCCTTCCCCACAGTAGATCTTCCTTCATACCCAAACAGGAGACCACTGTTGCCATTGCTGCTACTCCTCCTCATTCATGCAAGACTAGAAAGGGGGTACAAATGTCACCCAGGCCAGTTAGTGCAGCTTGATATCAGCTGCCCCGAGGCATTTATGTATCAAGATGGGTGGAGGCCCTATGATGGAGTCTTGCCTTGGGCCAGTCAGAAATGTGGAGCTACTTCTGGATTATGATGCTACTATTAATTAAGGTGACAGGAGTGCCTGGCACGCTCTGGTCCATGGGGTCACGAAGAGTCGGACACGACTAAACGATTAAACAACAACAATTAATTATGGTGTTGGTTCTTGAAATGGTTTAGAATAGTCTTCAACAACCAGATGTTTTAGACAAGGACTCCCAGCAGCCTTAGCCAGTATGGGACTTACAGGAATTGTAGCCCAAAACATTTGGAAAGCACCAGGTTGGCAAAGGCTGATTTAGAGCCTTAAAACAATGTGTACTCTTACTTTTCTGAGCCATCTTGAGTGGGACCTCAAAGGGAGGCTAGGAATTAGAAGGGGAGGAGGAGGGACAATTGGTATAATCAATGGACTAAATGACTCACCTTTTGGTATTAAAAATGTTAAGAGGCTTCCACATCTTCAAGAAGCCTATCATTTGATACAGATGTAGTCTAATACATTCTGATTAGTGCAGAAATTTGTATAACCATAAAAGCTAAAGACACAAGGTTTAGCTCACAATAGAAGCCAACACTCCATTTCACACAGTTTAACAATCCCCAGATAAGGTGAGAGGAGATTTTTATTGGCAAACAGGAACGTATCTATCCTTGCAGAATGCAAGCTCAATTTACTAGTATTCAAATAAAGTCAGTTTGAGGGCTGGTTTGGAACTTCTCAAAAGAGCACAGAAGAATTGGCTCTGAGTTAGCATTGTTGCAACACTGAAAAGTTTACAGTCCTAAAAGCTTCTGCTAGCAAACATTTCAGTAAATCACATTTTTTCCTCTACCCACTTTTTAAGATGGGAGAAACTAACACAAGGGCACAGTATTTTCTACTGCTTGCGCTGCAATCTGCTTCTTTCTTTGCTCAAACATTGAGAACAATTGGCCATCTTGTATCCCTCTGTATTGGGTAAAGGAATATGAAGGGTGCTCCCTTTAGAAAAGGACATTCAATCCAAGTCTTTCAGATGAAGAAGACGGGGTTCTCTGCTGCTTTGACACACTACAACTGTTTTTGCGCATGCGCACCCCCCCCCACCGTGATTCATAAAATTCCTGCAGATCCGTCTTCTAGCAAACTATTGTAAGGACTGATAATGTGAAAATAACGGCCTCAGTCCAGTATACCTGAAGGAGCATCTCCACCTCCATCGTTCTGCCCGGACACTGAGGTCCAGCGCCGAGGGCCTTCTGGTGGTTCCCTCGCTGTGGGAAGCCAAGTTACAGGGTTCCAGTTCCAGTTCCAAACATGGTGTGGCAGTGCATCCCACTAGGGCTTCTGGAATACACAATTGCTCTGGAGGATGATGGTCATTTACAGGCTCCAGCATACCCTCCAACAATGCCTAGGGGAAAACAGGGACATACATAGTTGGGGGCCATGATCTTGTGGGAGCCAGGTGACTCACGTGAGAGCACAGCACCCAAAAATGTGTGTCTTTCAAGGCTGCAATCTCACAGGAGCTGGGTGACTCACGTGACAGAACGCCCCCCAAAACAGGATGGCCAATTAAATTGGGACAGTTGAAGGATATGTTCCACGTGAGCTGGCCTCTGTTTGCCTTGCCTACCTCAGTCTTGTTCACAGGCATTTGAACATTAGTAATTGCTTTTTGGGGCACTCCTGTTCAAACGCTTGCGGCATCCTCAAAGGTTGACACTAAATGACACATTTGCTACTTAAAGGTAAAGGTAAAGGAACCCCTGACCATTAGGTCCAGACATGACCGACTTTGGGGTTGCGGCGCTCATCTCGCTTTATTGGCCAAGGGAGATAGCGTACAGCTTCTGGCGAACCAGAGCAGTGCACGGAAATGCCGTTTACCTTCCCACCAGAGTGATTCCTATTTATCTACTTGCACTTTGATGGTCTTCCGAACTGCTAGGTTGGCTGGAGCAGGGACCGAGCAACAGGAGCTCACCCCATCGCGGGGATTCGTACTGCCGACCTTCTGATTGGCAAGTCTTAGGCTCTGTGGTTTAACCCACAGAGCCACCCGCGTCCCTATTTGGTACTTAGGATAGCATTTATTGCATATCTAATAGAGGGGGTGTGAAACCTGAGGCCTGGGGGCCAAATGTGACTGACTGACTTTCGGAACTCCAGGCTACATACCTTGCAGATCCACACTCTTGCTTGATAGTTTTTGCCTGGCTGGAGTATGTCCTTAAACAAGAATAATGTTTGTTACTTGTCTGGATGGATAATAGAGAGGGCTGTGCTATTATGTGCAGAAGAAACTAGCCTACTGTGCAAAGATAAAATTCTCATTGGTTGCTCTGCTCACTTTTACCACTGGCACATGACCTCCAGGAGGTTGCTCAGAAGGAGATGAGGTTCTCTACCCATTGAGCAGACCATTAAGCAAGTGTATTGATTACCATCAGATCTTTCAGTCAATGTGTTGCCATTTTGTGCTGCTCCACACATAACATGGACGCATTACTTTATTACTCAACACTCCATGACTCCCATTGAATGTATGATTGGACACATTTTGGATTTGATATGAAAGTTCTGCGTGGTAGTTCTTGATCTGTGATGACTGCTAGTGGTAATAAGTGCCAGTTATTACTTGATGCTGTGGTCAACAAGTGATAAATGTACAAGTGGGGATAAGCCTTTAATTGGCCACTTTTAAATACAGTCTTTCCTTTAGCTCTTTTAGTGACAATTATCCTTCAACTTTTAGTTTCAATCCTGTTGATTTTTCTTATTAGCTTAATTGATTCTAACCTTGAGGAAATTCATAACTAATTGACAAATGTCTACCCTCCTTCCCCCTTTTCTCCCATTATAGCATTTTAAACTAAACATATCCCTCGAGGTATTTTCTTAAAGTTTATGTACAAATAAATTCCTGAAAATTGTTCTCAGTAATTTCACAGAAAATTAGAATATTTATAAGGCATTTGCTTTGTAAAAAAGAAGAAGAAGAAGCAAAAGCAGAAAAGCCAATCATCATAGATGACTTGATATTCATTACAATAAAATTAATCCTACTTATTTCATTCATTATTAATGTGCAATTCAAATTCAGTTCCATAGAAATTGCAAGCTAGTAATTAACTAAGATACTATGACTACGATGGAGACATATTACCTTTCTCCTTGAAGGCAAAATGTTCATTTGTAATGTGGATATCTTTCATTAAAAGTGTAATGATATTTTTCATGATCTGATGTTTTGGAGAGAGGGGGGGGGGAGATTAACACCCTGGCTGTGATTCAGAGCTGCTTGTGAATCATTAATACCTATTATGTTGTTCAGAGAAGATTGTCTGGACATTGTTCAAATTAAACAAGTTTGAGTTTTATCTTGCACTATTGAATTGTACTATCATTCAACATGGATTCTGAGATTAATCATGATGATGCGTAACATAATATCTACATCTTTAATAACATAAAATCTTGCATAGTGCTGCTTCACCAGTGGCTTTCCTGAAAGAAAGCCGATTGCAAAAAAGCACCCAGACCCTGAAGGATCTTTGCTTCTGCTCAGCAGATGTTGAGAAGAGGCATTGATCCTGCAGAGCAGGCATAGGCAAACTCAGCCCTCCAGATGTTTTGGGACTATAACTCGCATGAACCCTAGCTAACAAGGCCAATGGTCAGGGATGATGGGAATTGTAGTCCCAGCACATCTGGAGATTCGAGTTTGCCTATGTCTGCGGCAGAGTGATGCCACATCAGCCAGGGACAGCCATGGTACTGGGCCAACATTCTCCCAGGAAGTTCTTGGCGATTTTTGATGCCATCCTGTCTGATGCCCAGGCCTCTGATACAGATCACTCTGGGCTAATCCACCGTAACTCACAGCAATCCATGGCTGTCTGTATCTGACTTGTCCAAGACTGGAGGCCCTCCAAGTAGGCCCTGTTTGGCTCAGGCCTAGGCCAAATCTGGTGCACAACTCCACTTTAAACAACCCAAAAGCAAATCAAGATTAATCATAGAATCGTAGAATAGTAGAGTTGGGACCCCAATGGTCATCTAGTCCAAACCTTGCAATGCAGGAATCTTAATGTTGTTCATTGTCATATAACTGCCCCATAAGCAAATCAGACAGAAAGCTGAGCGTGGTTTAATCACCACATAAGCGTTACCAGTTTATTTAGCAAGCCTCCTGACTTACTTACACCAGGCATCCCCAAACTCGGCCCTCCAGATGTTTTGGGACTACAACTTCCACCATCCCTAGCTAACAGGACCAGTGGTCAGGGATGATGGGAATTGTAGTCCCAAAACATCCAGAGGGCCGAGTTTGGGGATGCCTGACTTACACAAACTGGTTACACGGAGGAGCCCCATGAAACAAATCACAAAAATGTTTCTTCTCCGTATACCTCCTAGGTAAGAAAACTATATTCAAATCATTTCTAAGCACTTTCAGTCTGACATCACAGCTGGAACTGGTATGCTTATATTATTTGATATTATTAATATCAAAAATATTTTTTAAATACAACCGTCAAAGTTGTGTTTATCGGTTGGCTTTTGAACTTTTGAATGTTGTGATCTGTGACTTGGAGCATCTGAAATTTCCAGCAGATTTAAATTCTGAGACACTACTAGGAGGATGATGCTCTTCAATATTTACTCACAAACAACCTGAAGGTTTGCATGTATTTTACACACAAACAAATACTGCAACTGCTTGGCATAGCATCACTAAAAAAATCCTGGACTTTGTTCAGTTCACTGTGGCTTAGGAATGTCATTCCCACCTCTCATGGGGGTATGTAGTTGATACACCCCTCCAGCCCTGGAAGAAGAAGAGAGTAGTTTGGTCTGGAGTGGAATGGAGTGGACTACCTTGCCCAATGACCAAAGAGATGGAGACTAGGCTATTTAAGCCAGCTCCATCCCACAATCTTCTATCACCACCGGCCCTCTTGCCATTTACAGTGTGAGCTCTGCATATTGCTCTTTTAACCCTTGGGACTCTTCATTTTCACCTACTCCACACTGTTGGGTGCTGTGGGCATGACTGGAGAGGTATTTGTTTGATTTGGCCCAATTGGCATTAACGCCAGGCAGGTGAGAGTATTTGAGAAATGCTCATTTCTATACTTGAGGCATTATTGGGACAAGAGCACTTGCTAGTCACTCTCTATGAGCTCTGCCCTGGAGGTCCTTTAGGCCTGGTGAAATAAACTCAGTGGAAAGCCATCAATGGAGAGCCAGTGTAGTGTAGTGGTTAAGAGCGGTGGACTCGTAATCTGGTGAACTGGGTTCGATTCCCTGCTCCTCCACATGCAGCTGCTGGGTGACCTTGGGCTAGTCATACTTCTCTGAAGTCTCTCAGCCCACTCACCTCACAGAGTGTTTGTTGTGGGGGAGGAAGGGAAAGGAGAATGTTAGCCGCTTTGCGACTCCTTAGGGCAGTGATAAAGTGGGATATAAAATCCAAACTCTTCTTCTTTTCATGTGTTTATTTCACCTCAAAGTAAAAACAGTCAGTCATCCTGTGTGTTTGCCCCGCCCAGACCCTGAGCTATATATACTTTATTTACACCATCAATCACACCTGATAGGCTGATTCAGACTATCCTATTGGAGCCGGATTGGACAGCTCCTATGGGCCAATCATGTTAGTGCATTCTAGAATCCTGCCTGCTGATTGTTCTGGGATCCAAGCTCAAGACATAACACCTGGTATGCATATCGGGATGGCTGGCAGAGCCATGATGTATGTGCCAGGTTTCCACACTCAGAATAAATGCATTCGGTTTTCTTTCCAAATCTTACTGCATTAATTCAAATACAAATTCACCTGCCCAGATGAATTTGTTTTGGGTAATTTGGTTAATTCAGTTTATTTACAGATCCTCTGAATTTGCTGTATTTAATAAATATTGCCTGTTTCCCATAATTATTGCCTCTTGACTCTTCTTTTAGGTGTGCTGACAATGGGTGAACCTGACAATTTCAGTTTCTCATTTTTCCAGTCTTAAATTCAATTATCCACAATTTCACATCTGTTTGTAATTTTCAAAAATGTCATCCTGTAAATTAGCTAGGATTTTAGTGTGAATCTCTCATAATTAACACATTTTGTGTGTAATTTTCTGAAATATAAAACCTTTTGCAAAGCAATTTCCCCTAAATTAATGCATTTTGCATTATTATTTTTTACTAATATATGCTTTTATAGGCATATCTTGCTCTAGTATTTACATTTCTCACACATTACTGAGCTGGAGAACTACACTGCAAAATTCAGAGACATGCAAATTTCGAAGGATGGCTGCATTTTGATTTTCATATTGTTTGGGGAACTGCAGATGAAGTAGGTTTGTCTTTCAGTGCAAACTGAAATCAGATTTCTCTCCCATTCCGAACTTTGCACGTGCCATTGTTGCACATGTAGTCTCCATTTTGAATAACTTTCTTTCCCTTCAAGTTGCCAAAGTACATGACAGCATGTGCACATTGAATAAAAACACTGAGCAAAAAGAGAATCTCAGTGTGATCACACAGAAACATTTATTTATTTGAATCGCTGAATTGTCTTGAAAATGGAACTGCTATGCTAAGCTGCTCCCACAGGGTGTCTTTTGTAATTAAATCACAAAGCACCAGGCACATAAAGGAATCCTGAAGGGATCATGTGATCATGGACCAATTTTGCTTTGCCCAGTGCATGAGCATTCATGAGCATTGCTAAAATGTAACTGGGCGGGGAGGAGATGCTTATAGAACACTGAAGCAACTCTAAAATTACCTTTAGAAATTATTTAAGTTAAAGCAGAAGATAGGTGGAGTTCAACACATGACACAGCCATCTCAGCCCCCCCCCAAAAAATCCCTCCTAGCAAAACAGAATGGAGACTCCTGCTCATCTCTAAAATATACCAAAGAACGCTTCGTTACAAGTAGCAAGGGACCTACTGTTTTACCTTTGAGCCAGTCAGTTTACAAATCATTTAGACCAGGCATCCATTCTTTATAGAGGCACTGGGTCACATACCAACAGTTTGCCGTGTTTGGGGAATCCTTGTTTTCAGTACTGCTGCAGACTATAAACTAGAAACAATGTGTACTCTGTACTTACATATACAGGATTGCTCCTTTTTTTCTTTCTAACAGGTTTGTGGGGTAGCTTTTAGTTCATGGCTAGGTACTCAACGGCGCTGATACTCTTTATTTTTTAAAAAAGTGTCATCCATAACCATATTGAAATAATATTGGATCTATTTGCACAGGAGGTTTGTGTGTGTGTGTGTGTGTGTGTGTGTGTGTGTGTGTGTTGCAGCCAGTAACAATTGTCTTAAGGGCTCCATGTCCTTTTATTGGACCCTTTCTCACTTCACTTTGGGGTTCATCTCTCCAAACTTTACTGGCATTTCAGCATCCTGTCTGATGGATGGGAGTCATTGAAATATGGCTATGCTATCTAGTAAGCGCTTGATTGCCAATTGGACATCAATATTTTTCTTAGAAAGATATTGACATGTCATTAATTGTGATTGTAATTCTTCTACCATGCCCTTAAAAGTAGCACATTCGAATTTGAGGTACCAAACAACTTCTTTTACATTGTTTTTGAATGAGGCATTGAGAATATTGGAGGGAGATGGTGGGGGATCTGAAATATACTGCAATGGAAAAATCTTGTGAAACAGAATAGCCTGAAACCTGGTTAAAAAGAGAGAAATAGTTTTCATTGTGATTCTCTGAGAACTTCCTTTTATTTGCTGCTATCCACATAATAAGACTGTCTCTGAATCAGCTTTCTATGAATGTTGGTCAACAGATATTGTAGGACGTACAGTATTCAGATCCAACTCACGGGGCTGAAAAATGGAAAAGTCCTAGCTGCACTTACATAAGGCTTGCTGAATTTAGTAAAAATTAGTAAAATTAGTAAAATTTGCAAAATTTGCAAAAAAAGGGGGTGGAAGCATTCTGTGAAAATATTTTCAAAACTAATGGAATTTTTCTGTGCTTTTTAATATAAAAAAATCACAGACTGATGTGAAAAATAGAGAAAATGAACTTATGAAGCCAAACTGAAATAGACTGATATGTCCATACCTATGTAAATATACTTACACCAAACTCTATTTGTACACTTTAGCACTATCTGTAGCCCTTTAGATCAGGTTTTTAAAAATGTTTATTTAAAGCTCATTTATCCCACACCTCATCCCAAAAGGCTGCTACTGTGACTTTCTGACCAATTAAAAAAGCCAAGACACTCCCTGCCCTTGGGCTTAGAATATGAAGGATGCAAAAGTAAAAAAGGGATGTGGAGAGAAAAAGGAGGGGAAACAAACTTGGGCGTTCATTCTTAAAGGTACAGTTCTTTGTAATTCATTTTGCTAGTAATATCAAGATCCTCCATTTCTCAAAACCAGAGGGATTTCAAACCATCCCATTGTAAGTCTTTTTGTGAACTTCAGACACTATGCTTACACACACAATAAAAAAAGGAAAGTCAAAAGTTACAGCCTAGACAGAGAAACTGGAGACACATTAAAATATTTTTCCCCCATGTAAATGTCAGTAGCCTGATCCGGTGATTCATTCCAAGTTCTTGTGGTCAGATGAATGGAGGTTCTGCTAGCCCCAAATGATTCTTTCAGTGGAAGGAGATTATCTGAATTCACATCACTTTATACACATGGAGCTGTAGCTCTCTCCATTGAAAGGATGGAGAAGGCTACCCCTCACACCTATCAAACGTTTCATAGGTTCATGTGAGCATGTACAGCTCGCTACATCATGGCATGAGTGACTTTACTCAGTTAAACAGCACAGTCAATTGTATTTATTTTTCAACTTGGCAAGTGCTGAAGAAGAGCACTTTGTGAAAGGAGAGAATAGTTCCCCATCCTTTGTTGTATTGTCTAATACCTGATAATTTATATCCAGTATAACTGCTTTACAACAAAATTGGACTCAGTCTTTTGAATGACTGTAAATGACAAATCTATTATCCTTGCTCACCCAGGATGTGAAATAAGTGATATAAATGAAATAATTTTATTCTCTATACACACATGAAGTTCTTTCTTTGCCAGTTAGTCATAGTTCTTTCTCTCTCTGTTTCTCTCCCTCCCTCTCTCTTTCTCTTTCTCTCTCTCTCTTCTCCCAGTTCTGATATGCAAATATTGGGTAAAATATATTCTTTAGGAGCAAATTATTGTATAGGAGAAATGCAAAGATGGAGGGGTAGAAACTTTATTGGATCTGAATAACAACAACAACAAAAATCTTTCTCAAGGGCACCTACTGCAGTACATTTAAACTCTCTAGGAAAACCACAACTATTGACATGTTAGAAGACAGAGGATCTATATAGAAAAAAACTGTTCTAATTATTGGCTCCCGTTGTAATTAGAGGAAGGCAAAATCAAACCATTTGTATGAGCTGATGTGTAGTGACTGAATATATAAAATAAAGCAGTCTTAATATTAGTATCATATCTCCAGGGAAGGGCCCGGCAATTTATAATGTCATTTTTATTGCAGGCCGTTGTTGGGGAAGATCTTTATAGAAAAGAAAGTATGTGGCAGGATTTATTTGGCTAGTGCCAGAAATGAATCAAACACATCCCATTTCTTTTTGAAAGTATTATTTGGATTATTTCACCCGAGCCTCCTGTGACCGGCTGAATGTCCCTGTATACTGGAAAGACAGCATGCTTCCCTTCACACATGACTTCTGTTCTGGCCTAAAATGTGTGACTGGAGCACCCATATGATGTGGCATAGTGACATTCAGCTGATGGATGCCCCTTGGTCTTTGTCTGCAGTATCTGATCTTCTCTCTGGTATATCTGCCATGATTTCCCTTTTAACGTGACCCCAAATTTATTAAATATGTGGTTCTGATTCAGAATGCTGATTACTCCTAAAGCTCCCTTGGAAACTTTTTTAATATTTTTAAAAGCATTTGTTGTAGTAGACTGATCTGTCATTGCGATCAAGACCAAAACCCACATTAATCACGGCCAGAGTTGTGTTCCTGTTTGTTTCACAAATGGTAAGGGTTACACAAATGTGTTTGCTTCCAAATGGGGCATTTCTTTCACACTCTCTTTGTGTGTCTGCCCCCAGGAGAAAAACTTTTTTCCATCCCCTGCTGGGCAATCTACCAAGAGATGTATATCACTGTTAGGTGGGACGAGAGGCAGAAGGGGATGGAGCAATGTATGTAAATCTTGCCTCTGTACTGTAAGCTAGTTACTACACAAACCCACAGAACCCTCTCCTTCCTCCTTCCATCCAGGCAAGACAGAGGCATAACTACTGTTTAAGCAACTATTTCAGCAGAGCAAAAACATTTGGGGTGTGAAACAGGGTCAATGAGGGTGCGGCCTGGAGATGGTGTGTGGCCTTAGGAGAGTTCCAAGAACCAGAGAAATAGATCTGGAAGACCATATTCAGCTCCTTTCTTGCTATATATTTAATTTCTAGACCACCCACAAACCAAAATCCTCTGGGTAGTTCACAAAAGTCAATCAAAAGCAGGCAATTGATTAATTGATTGGTTGTGAATTTCTTGGCTTTACAGTCTCCACCACTACATTCCATTTCAGAGGATTACAGCCCGATCATAAAAAATATGCAGGTCTATGACAGCTCATAGAGTAGCAGGAGTTAAACAGCTACCGTGACATCCAGTGTGGGATTAGTAGAAGAGAGAGGAATCAGTTTTGTCTTACTATTGGAAGTCCAAAAGCAGGATACAGTGGTACCTTGCAAGACAAATGCCTCGTAAGACAAAAAACTCGCAAGACGAAAGAGTTTTTCGTTTTTTGAGTTGCTTCGCAAGACAAATTTCCCTATGGGCTTGCTTCGCAAGATGAAAACATCTTGCAAGTTTGTTTCCTTTTTCTTAAAACCGTTAATACCCAGGGAATCCGTGCTTCGCAAGACGGAAAATTCGCAAGACGGAAAAACTCGCAGAACGAATTAATTTCGTCTTGCGAGGTACCACTGTATATAAGTGTCAAAGGACTCTGCTAGTTACAATCCCCAGAAACTCATATTCAGCTGTACGTTACCTGTAACACTGGAGGTAGTACACAGCATGGGTTCCAGGATTTGTATTGTACAGGTATCTACATCTGTACATAAAGAATAAACAAATCCACTTTTCTTTCTGAGTTGCTCGCTGCTTTGATTGGAGTTGTGCAATATAAAATGAAGCTCTGTGTGCCCTCTTTTGGACAAAGTGGATGAAATTTAAAGGCACAGGAGCACCTCCAGAATGATGAAACTTGCCAATTTGCAGACAAATAGGTCCAGTCTAGTTTTGTGGGTGAATTCAAAGAGACAGTCCCTTTGGGGAAGTGACATTATTTCTTCCTCTTTTTTTACTTTCAAATAGTTAAGAGGTGGCAGAGTGGTATGTGTTCTTGCCTGCACATTTTAAATTATTTTACAGATCTATGCCATTCTTTACTTTCTGGTGCTTGTTTGTGTCCTTCTATAGGGATTGATGGGTCTCCAACAGGCCTTATGGTGTTCAGCTGTCTAGAACACTGAAATTGTTCTATTTTTTATTACTTTGACAATTTATATAGCACTTAATTACAATAATTTCTAAGTGGTGTATAAGCAGCTCAGTACAAAAAAAAAGTCTAAACTATAAAATCAGAATTTAGTTAAATGCCTGCTGCAATAAAGAAAAGTCTTCAGTAGGCACTGAAGGTGCAAAAGGAATAGGAGTTGTCTGACCTCAACTGCTTGTAGGATTCTAGGGATGGTTTTTATTGTTGCTTTGTTAAAGAAGAGCAATAAAAAATTCTTAAATTAAGCTTTTAACTTTTTAAAAAATCCTTCCTTGCCATGCTTTTTTTTGGGGGGGGGGAAGCCCCATCAAGGGGTCTTCAGAAATGTAGAATTATAAGGTACATAAAAGGACAGAACTGCAGAGTTACATTGTGATTTGGGAGGGGAGAAAGACTCCTGAATCACGATTTGCCTTCTAAAGAGGTAAAAATGATATATTTTTATTCATTGCTTGAAAAAGCCACATATGTTTTCCTGACACTTGCATGTTAGCTTAGAATTATGTGTGTAGATAAAAGTGTCAAGGAAATGAGGGCAACCATAGGATCAGAATTGGTAACTAACAAGACCATCCCCACTCATAAGGTCAGAATAGCGATTCTCCCTATCCAACAAGACCCCAAACCAAAATGTGATAACATTCCTGTGCTGTCCATCCTTTATTTTTTAGTGCAATGGCCCTGCTGGAAAAGCAACACAATAATCCAAATCTTTTTTCTCATTTTTTTAAAAAATGCAGAAAAACACAACTGCTTGTTCTTAACATATTTGAAGGCATTTCTTTCCTTCCTTCTATACTTTCCTCTACCCCCACGAGTGTGTCTGTATACTATAAACAGCCTGGCAGAAGTATACTTCCACTTCAGTTAATGGATTTATCAAATACCTTATTTCATGCTCTCTGCTTTTGATTTATGAATTTTGATCCTAGAGACAAGGACCCTGTGAGTATTGATTGTGGGAAATGTCAGACTAACAGAAGTTAATTTCACTTGTACATGTGGAAGTCTCTGATTCTCTGACAGCGCTGTCTGCTGAGAATCAGCTGTCACCGAGCCCAAGTGACACAGTGCCGTCACAACAGGGGAGCCGCTTTGCCCAGCAGATGAAGTTTACACAGCTTTATGAAATAAAATGACACACACACGCAGGCACACAATGTTCCCAGGAATCAGTACAGCATGTAGGTTGATTTCCTTTCACTTTCCTTTCACACACACCAAACTGTGGTGTAAAATATCTGGGCAATGGCAGGAAAGAGTGATCTCTAAAGCTACAAGAAGTAGTCCTGCCTTTTGAGGTTCCCTGCATTTGATTGCAATATGTCTGACAGGATAATGGAATGTCATTCTGCCAGCTCTTTGGCTGATTAGGGACAGTTTATTTATTGATTGGCTTTCTTTGTAAATTATAAGCCCCTTTTTAATACTAAAGGGAAAGTATCGCTTACACAATAGAACAGAAGAGTCGTACCAGCCTGATATGCTTGTTTTCTGTGTTTTTGTGTGTCTTACATTTTTCTATTGAGGGTGTAAATTCCAATTGATAAATGCTATTCTTAATTCACATTGATCTCCATATTATATGTCACTTGCTGACTTCAGTCTATAGGAAATAAAAAGAGAAGCAATGTGTGAGTGTTTTTAGCCAATTCCCATCCCTCATTGCCTCATTTTACACCTGCTGCATTAGCCAGAGTATTTGTTTTGTTTTGGTGTGATTTGAGATATGAATATATTTTCTAATATACTCTTCCAATTTATTTAGTTTTCTTAAATTTCACTAATGTGGATATGTGTTTATGTGTGTAACAAAACTGGACAAAATCCATCCGTTTCTGCACATGAAAACACTTCTGTGTTCTTCCCTGACCAGCTCCAGACTCCTGCAAACAAAAAACAGTCTGCATGCTAAGGACTTAAAGACGAGCAGATTGTTGGATCCTTTTTGTGAGGCACAGAATGGCCTTGTGATAGTCATAATGGCTTGATGTTCCTCATGTTCCTGCATGGAAGAAACAGTGATGGAATTCTGAAGAATGGGCGTGGGGGAACCCCAGCAAAAAATCTTAGAGGTGTTCCATGTATTAATGCAGCATTAATGCAGGTTCTTAATCAACTTGTGCTGTTGGCATCACCTCTATTTTGCCAGTACTGAGTGTCCTGTGGTGGAAGCAGAAGTGGTTCACCAGGTGGAGTGCAGCCATTATCTCAGCTTTTCCTGAGATAATGGTCATAGATTCTCCCGGCCCCCATATCTGGGGGGAGGGGGCGCTGTGCACAGTCTGAACTTTTGGTGCACAGGAAATTCTCACAAATATCGGCATTTTACATAAAAGATCCATGCAAAATGTATACATTGGGACGGAAATGGACAGCACTCAAGGGTATCATATGGAACTGGATGGACTGAGTGCCAAAAAGACACCAAGACTGGAATGCAATGCGATTAGCTGCTGAGTCCACACACACCAAGCCTGCCAGTCTCTCTTTTTCTGACTTGAACATTCAGAAATAAGAGACTTTACTCACAGTTCCTCTTTATTTTCTGGGGAGGGGGATGGGACGCTATATATTGAAATACAGTTTGGAAAGAGGACTGCTGGGAAGTGTCTAAATTTTGGTCCTACCAGCAAGAGCTTCTGGGCCACCGTCATTCCAGAGTATTTTTCTGCACGTGCGAATTGCCATCTCCTCTTTCTTCTTCCTAAATCTTTCCATGGCGAATATATATGCTTAACAAGTCCCACCAGCTGGCATATTTCTGGAGACATAATTGCACATGAATGGTGTGGGGAGAGGGGAGCGTGAGAGGAAATAAAACAGATAACAAGCAAAGGGGGAAAGTAGCACAGTAAACAAGCGGCATATTTTTTTCTCTCTCCTCTCTCTGCTTCCGCAGAAGAAGCTTTTGTGACTGGAGGCAGTATCTTTGTGCAGCTTGACTTCTAATCCATATCGCAAATAGCTTCCAGATGCCCGACTACTTGCCACGACTCTGGAATCCCTGCCCTTCACAGATGCCTCTCTATGAGGGGGGTCTTTAAGTAAAATTGGGTGTATTTTACTAATCATTCATTTCCAATCTTACTGAAGGGGAAACTTTTATTAATAAACTCTTTTCATCTGTCTCTTTGATTAGGAAGAAGATAATCGCTTAGTCATGTGAAAAGAGGGGGGGAGAGAAGACTGCTGGGGGGGTCGTCTTTTAAAACATGTGCTCGACTGGAGGGAAACAAATTAAAAAACTCCGAACAATGGAAGTGCGAAAAGGTTCCAGTTGAGCTTGAGCAACAGAGTGGGGGGTTGAATAAGAAATTCAGAGGCTGGCTCAGCCTCACAAAGCAAGCAGAACTAATTCTTCTAAACCCAACTACTTCACAGGAAGCGGGCTGGGCCTACACGCAGTGATGGGCAGGTGCACTCCACTAAGAGGGGGGTTTGAAAAAGTACACAAGGCCATGATTGCTGCCTTTCTAAATGTGACTGGATAAGGTCTCCAATTAGACTCCGGATTCTGCTCATAACACCAAATGTAAGCGAATTCCAGAAATAATGGGATTTGGTTTTGAGTCAATGTGTCTAGAATCTGGATGCCTGAGTCCAATTTTTTTAAAACCACAACAAACAATCATTTCTCCCATGTACATGAACCAGATGAGAAGCCAGTGAGGGCTGATCAAACTACAGTTCCCAGAATTCCTTGTGGGATGCCATGATTGTTTAAAGCGGTATTATGGCTCTTTAAATATATGTTGTGAATGTGGCCTAAGTGAAGCATGTACATGGTATTATTTCTCTACACCTCAGTATTCTCTCTGGATATAGTTAAGCTAAAATGTAGAGCTTTTGTGAGGGGAGGCTACCCTTTTCTTCTTAAAGAGCTGACTACCTTGTAGGGTTGCAATGCGTGTCACCCTCCACACATTTGTCTTAAAATATTTCTATCTGAAGCAACATAAAAACAAGCAAGCAAATGCTGCTCCGTTTCAATCCTCCTGGAAGCCCCAGCAAAGGGAAGCAGCTGATTTAAGTTTTATTGCTACTGATGTCAAAAGTATTAGCCCTGGTATGCAGGTGCCCTCTCACCGCTAACAGGCGGGCTACATTCTTCTGCATTGTGTTGTAACAGATGTCTATTCCCACGTGGGGAAAGGAAAGTCTGGTTAATTTTTATATGGAGTAACAAGACCCTTGGGCGAGCTCTCTTTTGAATGTTAAAACCTTTGTTTGTAGAAGGCCTCTCAATCAGAAGAGGGAGAGATTAACCGAAGGTGGGCACTTGCTGGGTTTGCAGCTACTAATAGATCTACCAGAGAAGCCTAAGTCATAAACTTTTTTTCTAGGTTGGTAAAGATGGATTTTTCTGGTCATTGTGGAAAGCCTTTTTTTAAAAAAGTAACAGCTTTGGAAAGGGAGCTTTAAAGCAAACTGGATAGACCTAGCTCTAGGGTTGTTGTTGGTTGTGTGTGTGTTTGCATGACCCTGGAAGAAGACACACACCTCAGCCTTCACCAGGTGTATCTATCATGTAAATAATTATATGTTGCTGTTCCTAAGATAGGTGTCAATGGTTTGCAAAGGATGTTCAGTTAAGAATGGATAGGCACTGTGTGTTGATCCTTTTCTGAATGTACATTTACATCTGTTGCACACGGATCAGAGAATTCTGTGAATGGTTATCTGAAGTGAACAGTTCTGAAGTCAACAGTTATCTGGGTTGTTCTGATATACCCAGTATGGATTATTGGCCATTAGAATGTAATGTCTACTTATTGTGAAACCTGCAAAATGCTGTGCGTGTGTGACTGGATGTGAGCCACCTTAGTAAGAACATAAGAAGAAACTTGTCAGAATCAGACAGAATCCATCTAGTACAGCATTCATTTTATCTCCACCAGTGGCCACCAAGCAGCTGCTTCTCAGAGGCCCACACAAGGAAGACCTAAAAGAAACATACCCCTCATATTGTTGTTTGTCCTTACTTCAGGAACCAATACCCAAAGGTATACTGTATCTGAACCTAAAACTGTAGAGGTATGGCTGCTAATCAGAAAAGAGGAAAGGGGATAAACGTTGTCCCTGCGTGTATTAGGTCTTGCTGAAACAATATATGCTTCTGGAATAAACCTTGCAAATGTGATTCAATTTTGAATCTAGCCCAATGTTTCCGATGTTGCTTTACAGGGTAGCCTCAGACCAACAGAGCTGAATGAGTATAAGGTCCATTGACGTCATTGGGCTTCAAGGTCTGAAGCCCAATGGCCTGTGGTTGCAGAGCCTGAATTGGATCTCACAGCATTTCAAAGTGAATTAGCATGATCCCTACTCAGGAGAGATGTCCATTGAAAGTGAGGAGGTGAGGGAACATATCTAAAACCACACTGTAGTCTTGTGGCCAGTGTAACTGGGTGAGAACAGCAGGCATTCTGACGTCACCCCCACAGCCCCTTTCCATATTTTTCCCCCAAACCATATTGCCTTATGACTAAAGAAGATGTTCTCTAATTAGATGTGAATTATACTGTTCCCTATATTATGTTTAATTAAGGAATGAGCAAATAGTTGTGACAACTGGCAAGATTGTTATTTTGTACCATCTTGGGCTTTGCTGCAGCGACAAAAGGGGGCAGGCAATCAGCAGTTGCCTTTAAAAAGAGCAGTTAGAATAAAATGATTAGTTTAATCAATTTGGACCTATTTTCCCAAACAAATGGAACAAGTAGAATAGCATTCTCTTTTCAGATTGAAGGGCTATGTATTACCAAATAGCAGACATATTTAGAAACCATCCCTTCTTTATAACAGGGGAAAATTGCTTCATTTCACATAATTAACAGTTATTACATTCACTAAGGAATTGGAGGAATTGTTTGTCTCTTGTCAGTCACCAATTTCCCTTGAATATTAAGGATGTGTTGCTGTTTGTTTATTTTTAAAGGAGGAAATGTCATATATAGGAGGGGGCGAATCTTTCATTTTTGGATATGCCAACTATTCAGAAAGCATGCTTTGTCCATTTGTAAAGTATCAGTAATTTTCAGAAGATGACAACTTACGTGGTTATCCTTTTGCATATTTCACTTCTCATACTTGAGAACTGTCCATTGGCTGTAGGGCAGGAATGTGGGCTTTGTAGACATTTTTAAAAGCGCTCTCCTAAGGTAGAAGCCAAGGAACTGGTCTGAGTCTCAAACCCTCTGAATAACGGAAATGACGGAAAATATAATTTTTCCCCTTTAAAGAAATTGCCAAAGCCAAAACTGCAGCAGCTACAGAATGCAGCTGAATCCACTGAAATCTGAGTACCTTTTAGTCCCAATCAAAGGTTAATTTGGTATTCTAGCTTCTGGCAGGCCATAGTTTTGGATATCCTTTCTAGCAGGGGTTACTAGGTTGTGGCCCTCCAAAGGTTATTAGGCAGCAACTACCAGCATCTTTGACAACTGGCCATTCTGAAGTTCGACAACATCTGGAGGATCATTGGTTAGCCACCCCTGTTTTATAGTATATGCCAAGCAGCATATTAGCAGAGTTTGTTTGTTTGTTTTAACCAGGAAAGCAAATGACCATCTACAACCAGGAATCCAGTTCTTTCTCCCAAATGAGAATAAATTCATTATCAAAAACTCTGGATACCCAAGAGCATGTTGAAATCTCTTCACCATGTTTTTTTTCACGATAATTACTTCTCCTATACCTGTGTATGTATGGGAAGTTTGCCTCTTATACACATTTTTGCTAAACTAAATTAGTTTTTTTCTCCAAATACAAAAATGTGTTATGTGTGAGGTTTCACTAACCCGTGCATTTTTATGCACACTTTACATCAGAATGTGCATTTTTTACACTCATTGCAGAACTACATCGCAAAATTCAGAAAAGTGCAAATACAGAAGGATGGCTGTTTTGTTTTGAAAAGTGTAGATTCACCTTTCAATCCAAATGGCATCAAACTTCTCCTCCTATCTGTATTAGAACATCTAAGAGGGCCAAGGGCATTTCAGGAATGTTAGAGAACCTGCTAGACATTTCCAGGGATCGGCTAAGGGCAGCAGAAACAGACTTTCGTCTGTCTATATTTTATTTCTTTTTGCCCTATTTTATTGCAGGTGTTTGGCCACAGAAGCTGTTTCTGGATTTGCTTGGGCTCCAAAAAAACAAACAACTCATTGCATTTATCTCCTTGTCCCCCATTGCTTGCATAATATACGAGGCAAGCCACTTAATCCCAAATATCATCACTGAGGTCTGTTCAGACACAAATCCAAATATACTAGTTTAGCTAATCTGAGGAAAGGTGCATTGAATTAAACTGTAGTACTTACAATTTAGCCTGAACTTAAGCTTCCTACGCTACATTCAGAAAATTAAACTAGGGTTGTTATTTATATAGAATATCAGCACAGTTTTATTTGCTTTTGGCAAGTGGCATGCATAGGAACTGTTTTTAACTCGGAATCCTTGGCATATGGCTTTTTTTCTCCAAACTAAATTAGTTGCTTGATGCATTAGCACAGTATTAATTTCAAGTGCTTTGACGTTTTTATAAACCATTACACTGCACTCTTTTAATCAACAGTACTTGTGTTCTTATCAGTGTGCTTTGGTGGGAGGCATCGATTAAGATGTTCTTAATGGATTATCAGATATTATCTCCAGTGCAATTTGTAAAGAATTAAGTTCATAATTTTCCAATTTGTGATCCCAGAAAATTCAGTTCTCTTTAATAAGATATGATTTATAGCTGGGAACAATGATTAGTTTTTCTATGCAATCTGGGGATTAAATTTATGAACACAGTTCAAGCATAAAGAATTAAAAGAATATTGATAAGAAACGACCCAGATCTCCCCAGATGTCTCAACATACGCAAAACGAATGAGCCTTTAACAATTACTAGTACAGTGATAAACATGTACACCTGTGCAATGCTTTAAAACACTCAAATATTCATTCTTTAAGCATGCAGCCTTTACCTTTACCTTACCTGTTATACTTTGTAGTAAGTTATATTGAACTCAGTGGGACGTACATATGAGAAGACAGTATAGGATTGCACAGTTAGGTTTGCAATTTTGCATATGATGATTTGAAACAAGATTGGAGTGCAGTTCTATTTAATGCAATGGTACATGCAAATTGGATCTTGTACTGTGAGGTCATTTTTGAATGGAAAAGTATTGTATGGAGAAGTAATAAATCTTTATTTAAGATTTATTCACAAATTTAGCATAACTCATTTACTCCTCTCTTTCAAAGCTTTCTTTTGCTGCCTCACTTTCCCCATATCTCTCTACTCCTCTGGTCATGCATTAAAGCTAGTGTAGTAATTCGATTCAGAGCCTAATATCCATGTATCAGAAATCACCAGAACCTGACTAAAAAGATTGGTATTAAATTGCCAGGACACAGACATATTTTCATATATTTCGTTCAACCATTCCACATAAGTAGCCATGCTCAAATGTCCACATAAGCTATATTGTGTCTGCCCTGAAACTTCAAAATAAATTGATTTTTATATATATATGACTCTAGTGTGGGACTTTTTAGATTATTATTTGGGTTTAAAACAAAGAAAGGAGATTAAAAAGAGTTGCTTATAAAATGTGGATATTTCTGAATTTTCAATGCTGGGTAGAATGCAGGAACATAAGACAGGCCTTCTGGAGCAGGCCAATGGCCCATCTTGTCCAGCATTCTGTTTTCGCAAAGGCTGACCAGATGCCTATAAGCTGGAAAAGAGCACAACAGCACTCTGCCCACCTGTAAATTCCAGAAACTGGTATATTCACAGGTAGAATGCCTCTGACAGTTGAGGTAGAACACAGCTATTTCGGGCAGGGCAGAGCCTCCAATACACTCTCCTCTGCTTGTGTTGACAAGCCAGAGCAGGAGGTGGCAGTAGTTACACACACACACACACACACACACACACACACACAGTTCTGCCAGTAACAGGTAGGCACAACAAAGAGGCCTTGATTGGACCCATCTCCAGGAGCTGGCCTTGCGTAGGATTCAGTGGCTCCTTTTCTGATCCAGCTCCACTCCACTGAAAAACACCCTGTTCTGGATTAGGGTCAGGGACTGCAGCCTTCTAGTTGCCATAACTTTAGTGTTTAGTTATGGGGAGCAGCATGAATGACTGAGCAAAATAACTGGGTGCATTAATAAAGGACAGGATAAAAGTTGTCAGGTGAGGCTCGGAAGGAATCACTGCAAGTGTGGGGAGGAAGATAAATAATGGAAACCATCCCATGACTCAATGTGAGATCACTGAATCTGAGGCTAGATGAGTACAGGGATACTTGAGGTATTCAACTTCTGTGAATCCAAAAGTGAACCGATCTAAACTGCACCTCTCAGAGCCTTTTGGAACATAATTATTCTTCAGATTGCGCCCTTTTCCGAATTTTGCAATATGGTTCTCTGCTCAAAACAACAAACCAAAATGCCTTAAACAGGAATATTTTAGGATAACATATGTTTAGAAATGCATACATTCAAATAATTTGGTAAATGTCATGTTTTGTGATAAATATTTATAAATATCTACAAAGTAGGTTTGATCAGGTTAATGAGGAAATGGGGCAGAACAGAGAAGAAGACATGCACATTGGGCACAGATCATAGAGAGACTGATCCATTCGTCACTAGGTGAGTGGTTTCCTATTTGCCTAACCCGAGACTTCAGACTACTGCTGTGTGCTGAGGTTTGGGACAAGGCAAGCAGGAAGCCTGAAACCAGATGAGACCTTCCTAGCACATTAACACAGATGGGGTTCAAGGGAATCTGTGGATTCCAACAATGGTGTGCAACTACAGCTCCCATCATGCTTGTCCATTGGCCAGGCCCATATACATATGCTTTCGGGTCACCGTTTCCCTGCCTGTGAGTGATAAGCAACAACCTTTCACACACATCCATTGTCTGCGTTGTTTTATGGGGTTTTTTTGGGGGGTACCTCTGTTGGAGATAAGCAGTGTCCAGTGCACAGCGGAATGATGAAAAGTACGTGCCAACATGCTCTATATTACTTTATTTACACTTCAAAGCTGGTAATTTACAGAAAAACATTTTCCCTCTGCCGGAGCAGAGAAAGGCATCCTCTCTCCTCTAAAGCACGGAGAGAATCACACACTGAACTGCGAAGAACAGTGAAAAACAGGAAACCAGTGTACGTCACATCCAGTCTCCTTTCCCGTGAGAAAACCCAACAGCACTTGACTGCGGAATGTAAACATTGTCTTGTGACAAGCACTTCGCTGCTCAGTGAAGGAAGCAGAAACCAACATCCTCCCCCTTTCTGTGAACATCACTGGGCAGCGTGTTCGTACAATATCAGCACAAACCCAACTTCTGCACATAGGTACAGTGTTGATCCCTTGATACAATCTTGGACAATACATCAGCAGGGATTTCACTACCTGGCATATAGGACACCGTTACGAGTCCCTTTTGAATACGTTCCCTAGCATGTTGCAACTTCAATTGCAAGTGCTTCGTGCTTTGCTTACAACCTTCAGAATTCAGCAAAGCCAAACATGCTTTGTTGTCCTGGTAAACCTGGATTGGACATTTGACAGGAATTTTCATGTCTTTGCACAATTGTAACAACCATTCACAATCCTTAAGTGAATAAGACAGTGCATTCAGTTCAGCTTCACAAGTACTTAAACTAACTGTTGTTTGCTTCTTGCATGACCAATCAAATAGACCCTGATTGTACTTATAGCAAACTCCAGACGTACTTTTCCTGTCTGTAGTGTCACTTCCAAAACTTGCATCTGCAAATATCTCAAGACCACCAGACTTCTGATTGTTAAATCTCAGTCTGTAATGCATAGTGCCTTTCAAATACCGCGCTATGCGTTTCAGAGCTTTCCAATCCTTAACAGTAGGATTGTTGACTTGTCTGCTTAGCAAATTACAGCTAACAGCAATGTCTGGTCTTGAACATCTGGCAATGAAGTTTAGCTTGCCTAGCACACTTCTGTACAGTGTAGTGTCAGAAAATGCTTTTTCAGTGTCATCTACCTGATAACCTGTTGTCATCGGTGTGTCTACAGGGTTAGCATCCATCAGGTTTAGTTTGCTTAACACATCAGCAATTTTACATGACTGGTGTACTAGAATGTTACCATCTTGATCTCTCTCTATTTCCAGAGATAGGTAGTTGTTTACCTCACCAAGATCTTTCATGTCAAAGTGCTCTTTCAGTTGAGCTAGGGCATTATTGTACATTGTGATATCCTTCCAAAAGAATAAAAGATCATCAACATAAAACAAACAATACAGTTTCTTTTGCCCCTCCTCTTTGACAAATACACATGGATCAGCTTTCCCTTGCTTAAAACCTAGAGAAAACAATACTTCAGTGAGTTTTGTGTGCCAACACCGTGCACTTTGTTTGAGACCATAAAGGGACTTCTTCAGAGCACAAACAAATCCCTGTTTTACCTGTACGCCATCAGGTGGAAGCATATAAAGTGATTCATCTAGAGATCCGTACAGAAAAGCTGTATTCACATCATGGTGACTAATGTGTAGATTCTCTTCTGCAGCTAGCTTGAGCATAAGCCTAATGCTCTCATACCTCACGGTGGGTGAGTAGGTCTCGTGATAGTCTTCACCTGGTACCTGTGCAAAACCTCTGGCTACCAATCTGGCTTTGTGTCTGACTATCTTGCCATTTTGATCTGTCTTCGCTTTGAAGACCCATTTGCTTCCAAGCAGTTTCATTCCTGGAACTACTGGAACAAGGTCCCATGTTTTGTTCCTTTCCAAGGAATCAAGCTCAGCCTTCATGGCATTTAACCATGGCTTAGCTTCCTTTGAATCCAAATCCTGGATTTCTTGGAAACTTGAAGGTTCAAATACCTTCTTGGAGCTTTTAACAGCTGTTACTGCTATCTTGGCAAACTCATCAGCAAATCTCTTTGGAGGTCTGCCTTTTGTCGCTCTCTGTGACCTACGAATTAGCCTTAAGTCTTCAATACTCTCCTCTTCCTTCTTAGGAGAAAAGTGACCTATTGTGAACAATGGTTCCTCTAATTCTTGATCAGAGCTTTCAGAGGGTCGCATAGAGGCTTTCGCACTCTTGAAATCCTCTGAATCACCCGATTCAGTTTCAGACTCAGAATCAGAACCTTCATCAGTGGGTGTGGGTTGTTGCGGTTGCTTTTGACTATCCTCAGTTTCATCACTGTCATCAGGATAACATTGGAAAATTCCCACATTCTCCCCCCACTTGGCATTGTACTCAACACTTCTTGTGAGCTTAATTGTCTTAGAGTCAGTCATCATTATTCTGTAAGACCCTTTCTGATAACCTAGAAAGATACCATGCAATCCACGCTTGTCTAACTTGGAGTTTTGTGGTGAGTGAACCCACATGTCAGAACCAAAAATTTTCATGTGTTTGATGTATGGCTTCTTGCCAAACATCTTCTCATAGGGGGTACAACCAATCGCTGAAGATAACCTGCGATTATAACTGTAAGTGAAACATGAGAGAGCTTCGGCCCAATAACTCTCTGGAAGATTGGCATCATGCAGCAAGGTTTTTAACCCTTGAAGCAATGTCTGATTTGCTCGTTCCGCAAGTCCATTCTGCCATGGCGAACGAGGACTAGACAAATCGTGTTGAATTCCTTTCTCAGTCAGAAAAGCTTCAAACTGCTGAGAAGTGAATTCTCCCCCGCGATCACTGAAAAGAGTCTTTACCTTCTTACCATGCACATTTTCCAACCAAGCACAGAATTCCTTGAACCTTGGAAAAGCCTCTGATTTCTGCTTGAGATTGTACACATAAATATACCTGGAAAATGCATCAATGAGAACCATGAAGTACCTGTTTCCACCCAAAGAGGGCGCTAGTGGTCCAACCAAATCAGCATGAACAACCTGGTATGGTTCTGTAGCTTGCCTACTAGACACCTTACCTTTCGCAGCCATTTTTACCTTGTTTGCTGCGCATGCCTTGCACTTCATGTGGTACCTGCAGGGTTTAATAGTCATACCTTCAACCAAGGCAGGCATTTTAGATACTGCCTCAAAATGCAAATGACCAAATTTTCGATGAAAATCATGAATACATTCTGCATGCAAACTTTTGTTAGAACCTGCAATGCAACAAGTGTCATCCTGCACAACATCATCAAAATACAAAACATACAAACGATCAACATATTCAGCATGCAATACATAATCATTTTTCTTTGTGATGATGCACCTTTTGTTCTTAAAGGAAACGTCAATTTTCCGCTCATTCAGCTGTCCAACGCTGAGCAGATTATGCTTGGCATCTGGCACATAAAGCACATCCTGTATCGATAAGTCCAAACTGTGAAGAACAACAGTTCCGTAGCCTTTACTGGGAATTGTGTGGTCATCCGCCTGGTGAATCGCACCTTCCTGCGGTGTAAAAGACACGAACAGTCGCTTATCGTTGCACATGTGGTGGGTCGCCGCTGAATCAACAACGAAGAAAGATCTAGATGTCTTCTGGACCTCTGCAACCTTTGGAGTGAAGCGTGAGACCATTGCCTTGTGCTGCGTTGTCCTGGACACCGGACCTTTGCCTTTGCCTCGGCCTTTTCCACGCGATGAGCTTTCGCTGCGCTGCTCTGTCTTGGCCCTGGGATATCTGCATTCCCTCTTCATATGGCCTAGACGTCCACACGTGTAGCATTTCACTGCCTTCAAAGCTTTGGCGCCATCTGGTGGTTCCACTGCACTATGGGATGACGTCTGTGAAGACTCCCCCTTGCCCATGCAGCTAGCACCCTTGCGGTCAGCTTCATTCTGAATCATGGCAGTATCACAGGCTACTCTGAGCTGAGCATGTGGCTGATTGGCATCAAATTCCCCACTTGCCTCATCCAGCCTTCTGCAGCTAGCCATCATGACTATGGCATTAGCCTTCTGCGTCATCTCTGCTGCTTTAAATCAGGCTGCTTCATACAAGCTGTGTCTGTTTACAGCTGCTTCAATCCAAAAGCAAATTCAAAAACAGCCTCTGCTTTGTGAACCTGTGCCTTTCTGCTTAACTGCTTTGCTTATCTGCAGCTGCTTCAAACCGCATTCCAAAGGCAAGTTCAAAAGTGAAAGTTCTCTCTGCTGTCTTAAATTCATGCTGCGACACTGCTGCAGCTGCTTTACTTTCGATTTCCCCCAGCATAGGAAAAATTTATCCTTCTAGCCTTTTGCCTGTGCCACGGCAAAACCGGCTATAAAAGTTCAAAGTCCAGCCATAAAGCCATTAATTAGAAGCTGGCAGGCTGCCCGGAGCTGTAGCACATACCTCATCAAATCATCTTGACGCGCAGAGATATCGTCCGATCCGGCCCTCTGCATTCCGATCCTTTGCCGGCACTCCAATTCTTTGCTCCTTTGTTCCTTTGCCAGGAGCCCGACTTCTGGAGTCCATTCTCAAAACACTGCGTTTTTCTGGGCCCGGAACCAAATGTTGGAGATAAGCAGTGTCCAGTGCACAGCGGAATGATGAAAAGTACGTGCCAACATGCTCTATATTACTTTATTTACACTTCAAAGCTGGTAATTTACAGAAAAACATTTTCCCTCTGCCGGAGCAGAGAAAGGCATCCTCTCTCCTCTAAAGCACGGAGAGAATCACACACTGAACTGCGAAGAACAGTGAAAAACAGGAAACCAGTGTACGTCACATCCAGTCTCCTTTCCCGTGAGAAAACCCAACAGCACTTGACTGCGGAATGTAAACATTGTCTTGTGACAAGCACTTCGCTGCTCAGTGAAGGAAGCAGAAACCAACAACCTCTTCATATGTGGAACGTGTGTGGCGCTGTGGTCTAAACAACTGAGCCTAGGGCTTGCCGATCAGAAGGTCGGCGGTTCGAATCCCCGCGACGGGGTGAGCTCCTGCCAACTTAGCAGTTCGAAAGCACCTCAAAATGCAAGTGTATAAATAGGTACTGCTCCGGCGGGAAGGTAAACGGCATAGCCGTGCGCTGCTCTACTGTAGTTTTGCCAGAAGCAGCTTAGTCATGCTGGCCACATGAACCAGAAAAACTGTTGGTGGACAAATGTCAGCTCCCTTGGCCAGTAAAGTGAGATGAGTGCTGCAACCCCAGAGTCGTTCGCAACTGGACTTAACTGTCAGGGGTCCTTTACGTTTACCTTTTTACCTCTTCATATGCTCAGTGCTATGGACTTTCTCTATTGGACTTCCTTATACAACTTTTCCTTTCTTTAGAGAACTATTCCCTCCTCTTTACTTGCACAGCCTTGTGATTTCTGGAAATGTTATTTTCTACTTTGTTGCTGATTTTGAAACCCCCATCTGCGCAAAGGGATGGGATCACATGTGAATCTGGACATAGCAGCTCTTTGGATTTGAATCCAGTTTTTTTTTAAATAATAATTATAATCCAAAGCCATTTCCAAAGGCCTTTTGAAAAGCATCCACTCCAAACAATTGAGTCACTCCTAAACATCTGAAACCGTATACAGAATGACAGCTGCATTTGGGTAAATACATCAAATATACAGAAATGTATAAAACTTAATCACATCATTTATAGAGTGGCTGTTAAGCTGCAAATTGCGTTGGAGAGACATGTTTAGAAGGAGGGAGTCACCTTAGCAGTCTGCCCATAGTGTTTCTTAGTATTAGTCTGGAACTAATCTGCATCAGCATGAAATGAATTGGATTTGGTTCATAACCAGCACTTGAATATTATTTAGCTCTTACCAGGGCTATGTACAGAGCCGGTTAAGTGTCAGTCATAAATCATGTTTGTTAATGGACTTGCTAGGAGCAGAGATATTCATGTTCTGTGGCTAAGACAGAGAACTATGGCTTGGATCAGTTTGGTAAGTGAAACACGTAGTACGTTTCCTAGCCAATACTACTGGAAGTTATAAAGACAAAAGATAAATTTAAAAGACATCTTGATGGGATAATTTTAAGAGTCTATACTTCAAAGGCTTTCAGCAAAGGTTCCCTTTCGGGGAAAGCACCATAGCTCAGGGGTAGAGGGGCTGCTTTGCATGCAGAAGATTCAGTCCTCAGCATCTCTAGGTAGAGCTGGGGAAAATGCCTGTCTGATACCCTGGTGTAGGCAATATCGAGCTAGATGGACCAGTGGTCTGACTCAGTATAAGGAGATTCCTATGCTCCCTCATGACAGCAGTCACGAAATTAAAAGACACCTGCTTCTTGGGAGAAAAGCAATGACAAACTTAGACAACATCTTAAAAAGCAGAGACATCACCTTGCCAACAAAGGTCCATATACAGTACTGAAAGCTATGGTTTTCCCAGTAGTGATGTATGGAAGTGAGAGCTGGACCGTAAAGAAGGCTGATTGCCGAAGAATTGATGCTTTTGAATTATGGTGCTGGAGGAGACTCTTGAGAGTCCCATGGACTGCAAGAAAATCAAACCTATCCATTCTTAAGGAAATCAGCCCTGAGTGCTCACTGGAAGGACAAATCCTGAAGCTGAGGCTCCAATACTCTGGCCACCTCATGAGAAGAGAAGACTCTCTGGAAAAACCCTGATGTTGGGAAAGATGGAGGGCACAAGGAGAAGGGGACGACAGAGGACGAGATGGTTGGATAGTGTTCTCGAAGCTACCAGCATGAGTTTGACCAAACTGCGGGAGGCAGTGGAAGACAGGAGTGCCTGGCGTGCTCTGGTCCATGGAATCACGAAGAGTCGGACACGACTAAACATCTAAATAACAACAAATGCTCCCTTTGTTTCTGCTATGCTTCCATAGAAGCCAACTGCTAGGGTCCAAGGGGGTTTTGGCCCCCATAATAAAATATTTGACAGGGCTACCCCACCCCCAAAGTTGATGGGCATTGCCATTCAAATGGTGTATGATTGATTATGTGGGGCAGGGCTTACCCCAATATTTTATTCAAGTTGGCATGTGGTAAGCAACTATGTAGGTTCCTGTTCTAGGTTGTCCTATTTTTAAGAAATTTAAATGTCTGACCTGCTTTCCTAGGAAAGAAAGGAGTCCATACTTAACCATATGATCCCTTTTTCCGGTACAAAAACTAAATATTATGTACAATTAGCAGCTGCTTTTATGCGAACTGTTGCAAAGTAAAAACATATAGCGCAGGTTTCCTTCCTCTATATGCCTGCTTTACACACGGAAATTCACACATTTAATTTCATAAAACTATACACTCGTATTCTGCCAGTAGTTCACTAAAGATATGCCAACAATTGATATTTCAATGATAAAGAAGCCGTTTCTTCACTTTTTGGTGCCGAATAATTGTTAATTTGAATGTGGCAGTTAAAATGGAATCTATAGAGAAATATAATTTAATGAGAGCTGAAGTTATGGGTAGAGCTCCAGATAATGAATGACTCTCTCTACACATAGCAGCATGGATACTTTCAGTTACAGATAGGTAGCCGTGTTGGTCTGCCATAGTCAAAACAAAACAAAATTCCTTCAATGCACACGAAAGCTCATACCAAGAACTAACTTAGTTGGTCTTTAAGGTGCTACTGGAAGGATTTTTTTTTGTTTTGGATACTTTCAGTTACATGGGTGTGTGTGTAAAGTAGCTAGAGTTATATTGTGTATCCTCCACATTGAACCAGTGAGTAGAAACTAGTAATTTTTCGTAGAAATGACCCAGAAAGATCAACTGCGGGATATGAATGCTGATGCTTTTAATGCTCCCTTGGCAAAACTGTTTCCCATGACAGCTACTCCTTTTGCACCATTTTTTACCAAATCCTGGCTGCTGTTACCTGCCTCCTCCTCATTATTATTATTATTATTATTATTATTATTATTATTATTATTATATCCCTCCCATCTGGCTGGGTTTCCCCAACCACTCTGGGCAGCTTCCAACAAAAAATAAAAATACATTAAAATGTCACACATTAAAAACCTCCCTGAACAGGGCTGCCTTCAGATGTCTTCTAAATGTCAGGTAGTTGTTTATCTCTTTGACATATGATGGGAGGGTGTTCCACAGGGTGGGTGCCACTATCGAGAAGGCCCTCTGCCTGGTTCCCTGTAGCTTTGCTTCTCACAGTGAGGGAACCGCCAGAAGGCCCTTGGCGCTGGATCTCAGCGTCCGGGCAGAATGATGGGAGTGGAGGCGCTCCTTCAGATATACTGGACCGAGGCCGTTTAGGGCTTTAAAGGTCAGCACCAACACTTTGAATTGTGCTCGGAAATGTACTGGGAGCCAATGTAGGTCTTTCAAGACCAGTGTTATGTGGTCTCGGCGGCCGCCCACAGTCACCAGTCTAGCTGCTGCATTCTGGATTAGGTGTAGTTTCCAGGTCACCTTCAAAGGTAGCCCCACAAAGAGCGCATTGCAGTAGTCCAAGCGGTAGTCCAATATTAATGAATTATCATCCATTAATAAAGGTGGTTCCATACCATCAGTGAATGAAATGCTGTAAACAGCTATAGCCAATCATATTGGCTTAACCCTGAATAGCAAATCCAATCTGCATAGGTGATGATGTCAGTGAGGAAAGTGAGGGCAACTGTGATGAAGGCAAGTGAGGACAATGTGTTGGTAAGTAAATGGACATCTTTGGGGGAGGAGTCAAGCAAAACCATGGGGAAGGATATTACTGAAACATTTGCCAAAAAGAAAAGAATCATTACTACAGTACTCAGCTCGAGTAGTATGCTTTTATGTTGTGCACATCCCTAGTTGCCGCTGCTGCTTTGCTGCTGAAATTCACATAAATGCAATGGCAAAAATAAAGTGCTACCACATCACACGAATCCCTGGAAAATACTGCTTCTATCCAGGGATGCTGCCCGGAAGGATTTATCCTTGTCTAAACCAGCCCTAAATAAGTGACCGAAGGCAATGGCTTTTCTGGTCCTTTTTATAGTATCTGAAGAGTCCTGGCCATCATCTGCCACAGAAACAGCAACATAACACAACTGCATCAAGCAACAGACAATGGGGAATGGGGTGGGGGGAAGAATTCTCAACAAAAGCCACAAACAAAAACAGTGCACATTATGCAGAAATTGCCTTGGCATGCAGGTCATTGGTGATTTCATTTGTAAGTAATGTTTTGATTGTCACAGATTATATGTTGCTCTCATCCCCCTGACATTTGTTGTACGGTGGGATTGATTTTTGTGCTCCAGTATGAAAAGGTCACTTTGATCAATGCAGTGTAATTGGCACTAAATTAGGATCATATCAGGTTATTTTGCTATTTAATGATGAAATATTAAAGAATAGCATGGGAAGATTGCAGGCACTAAAGTGCACTTTAAACCTGCTTTAATGATGTTTTATTTTGTAAGGGGAAAATTGAGAGAGAAAAAACAACTAAAGTGCAGAAAATGACTGTGATGTATTACAAGAGTGGCCTAGAATTATATATTTTCACTTGAGATGGACTAAAAGCCCCAGACGCCAAACACCAAGCAGCCAGTCTTGCATCTGCTATGCTGAGGGGAATCCTCTGTAGCACTCGCGGTCAGGATTGTGCTCCTGGTCTATTAATTAGAGTTTCTTTATGTGAGAAGAATCAGACCTTGCAGGTTTCAGTCCTCAGACCTCTCACACCAAGGCCTTCCTTCTAGCTCAGATTCCACCGCAGCCAACAAGAAAGCTGAAAGACTCTTCTGCAGTCAGAGAGCAGATGGTGGTGTGTTTTACAGCCCAATAAACAAAGCAAGTAAAGTAGAATATTAGGGCTTCATCTGAGTCAGCCCCTCCCTTAGGCAAGGCTGTCCATGCTCAGGACTACAGTGGTGCCTCGCAAGACGAAATTAATTCGTTCCGCAAGTCTTTTCGTCTTGCGAGTTTTTCGTCTTGCGAAGCACGGTTTCCCATAGGAATGCATTGAAAATCAATCAATGCGTTCCTATGGAAACCGCCTTCAGACCAGGTTTGGGGACAGTCTGTCCCCCGACCTCTTCTGAAGGCTGACGGGGGGGGGAAGTCTTTGCTTCCCCCCCCTTCCCGGGACAGCGGAGACTTCTCCGCTGTCCTGGGGCGATTTTAAAATGCTGGCGGGCGGCAGCGAAGCCTTCGCTGCCGCCCGCCAGCATTTTAAAATCCTCCGGGAAGGCAGGCAGGGGGGACAAAGACTTTTGCCCCCCACCCGCCTTCAGAAGAGGTCCAGAGGGCTCTCCAAGCTGCGGATAGCAGCCTGCTGCCCCGCGCAAGGGGCAGACATTCGCAGCTTGGGGAGCCCTGCAAGACTTCCCCTGCAGGGCTCCCCAAGTGGCGAATGTCTGCCCCGCGCGAGGGGCACTCTGCTTAAGAGCGCCCCTCGCGCGGGGCAGCAGGCTGCTATCCGCAGCCTAGGCGGGAACTCTTCTGAAGGCTGGGGGGAGAAGGGCTTTTCTTCCCACCGCCAGCCTTCAGAACAGCCTTCTGAATGTTGGCGGTGGGGAGGAAAACCTTCCTCCCACCGCAAGTCTTCAAGACAGGTCTGGGAACAGAGGAGAAGCACTGCGCACCTTCCCCTCTGTTCCCGGACCTGTCCTGAAGGCTTGCGGTGGGAGGAGGGCTTTCCTCCCCACCGCCAACATTCAGAAAAACCCTCCTCCCACCGCAAGCCCCGGGAACAGAGGAGAAGCCCTTCGCGCCTTGTCCTCTGTTCCCGGACCTCCCACCGCAAGCCTTAGGACAGGTCCAGGAACAGAGGAGAAGGCGCGCTGCGCTTCCCCGCTCTCCCCGGAGATTTCCCTATGGGCTTTCGTCTTGCGAAGCAAGCCCATAGGGAAATTCGTCTTGCGAAGCCGCTAAAAAATCGGAAAACCCTTTCGTCTTGCGGGTTTTTCGTTTAGCGAGGCATTCGTCTTGCGGGGCACCACTGTATTGTTCATGCATGCAACTGTCTGGGGAATAGTTATGGTGTTGAGAGGGAGTCTTGTATGTGGAGTCTTCTCCTTCTTCTTCTTCTTTGGCAATTACTCGTAGCTGAGTAAGATTGTCTTCCACAAACACAGTTTTAACAGTGAGTCCATAAGTAACTGTGGAGGCCAATTCTGGATGCACACGTCCTTCCACAGTGGGGACATAGCATGTGCAGGATAAGACACAGCAGGCAGCTGGATCCCTGAGATAAGGCAGATAAAAATGAGCTAGGTGTTAATAATAAAAAGAACAGCAATAACTTTGCATTGACATTAGAGTTCTGATGGCCACTCTGGAATCTGCCATGTTTTTGATGAACTAGCTCATGAGTCATGCTTATAGAATAAGCAATTCCCTTGCAAAAATCACCCGGGAGGCCTGTAATGTTTGGAAAGCTCAGACATAGCAAACTATTTAAAAGTGTTAGTTATATGTTCTACAGGCATGATCCAGCCAAAGTTTTTTTTTAAAAAAAGGGAAAGGACCCCTGACAGTTAAGTCCAGTCGTGAACAACTATGGGGTGGCGGCACTCATCTTGCTCTATAGGCCAAGGAACCTGGCATTTGTCCACAGACAGCTTCCTGGTCATGTGGCCAGCATGACTAAGCCGCTTCTGGCGAACCAGAGCAGTGCACGGAAACGGCGTTTACCTTCTCGCCAGAGCGGTACCTATTTATCTACTTGCACTTTGACATGCTTTCAAACTGCTAGGTGGGCAGGAGTTGGAACCGAACAACAGGGGCTCACCCCATTGCAGGGATTTGAACTGCCAACCTTCCGATCGGCAAGCCCTAGGCTCTGTGGTTTAGACCACAGCACCACCTGCATCCCTCCAGCCATAGTTAAGCACATTCAAATCCCATTGGTTTTAGTGGGAGATATTGGGAGTGCCTGTAGTATGGGGGTGGAGTGAGAACCCTGTTGCATAGCCTAGAATTTGGGAAAGAAGAACAGTGGCATGCTGCACTCTTTAAAGATTCCACCCACTCCACTTTATATAAAGGTCATGTATGACCTTACAGTCATACATGGGTCTGTTGACATAATATCTTCGTTGTCTCTAAAATTCCACTATACACAAACCTCTTTGTGTGCTGTCATTAAGCGGCTACTCGTATCTTGATTTTTAGAAAAGGACCACCTAAAAAAAGTCATTTCATCTTTGTGTTGATTTTACAGTGTTGTTATATATACTCTGTTGCCTTCTGATATCTTGCTCTCTTTTGGAAATAATATACTTGATGTCCCATTTTTTAGCTGTGGATCAATATTTCTGGGTTAGCCGAAAGCTTAACATCTAAATCTGTTAAGTTCATGGTACAGCCCGATAAGCTACAGGACAGTGTCAGGGCAGCTTTTCTACTACTGAGCAGATTTTCTGCTAGAATGGCTGCATTTAAAATAAAATGACGTACACAACATATATCAAAACTGCACAGTCATTGTGGCCAATGTTGCAATTGTTGGTGTCAGCGGCACTTTGCAAAGTTTGGGATGCAATTATATCTCTCAAGGTGCTTCACAAAGGTGACCTGCACACAGTGTCACCATCAAAATAATGTTAGAAAAGAACTGGGCACAGCCTCAGAAATGCATCTCTCTGCCACTGATTTAAGAATATTTATATGTCCAGTGAAAACAAGCTATAGAATATGAATTAAGGGTGTACAAGCATCCAGCTGCCTCCAAAAGAATCAAGCCTTTGTGAGCATTCTATCCAGTGCTTGCAAAGCTCAAGATTTATGCAGGGGACACGGGTGGTGCTGTGGGTTAAACCACAGAGCCTAGGACATGCCGATCAGAAGGTCGGCAGTTCGAATCCCTGTGACGGGGTGAGCTTCCATTGCACTGTCCCTGCTCCTGTCAACCTAGCAGTTTGAAAACACGTCAAAGTGCAAGTAGATAAATAGGTACCGCTCCGGCGGGAAGGTAAACGGCGTTTCCATGTGCTGCTCTGGTTCATCAGAAGCAGCTTAGTCATGCTGGCCACATGACCCGGAAAAACTGTCTGTGGACAAACGTTGGCTCCCTTGGCCAATAAAGCAAGATGAGTGCCGCAACCCCAGAGTCGGTCACGACTGGACCTAATGGTCAGGGGTCCCTTTACCTTTACCTTTCCATCTGAATGCTCACCAAAAGGGGCTCATAAAAACTGGTTCTTCCCAATAACTGATCTTGGTACAGGGAAGAGGAAGATGCTAGCAGCAAGGAGGCATGTCTTCCAGTGTTAGCAGAGTCACTTGAATAATGCAGGCAGAGTCCAGAGATTTTACTTTACTTGGTAAAGGTAAACTGAGCCAAAACAGAACATAATATGAGGAGCTTTGTTCATTTCAGGAAGACATACAACTACGCATACAGGAGGGAAATCCATCAGAACTACTCAGCCAATCAGAGCAAGGATCATGCTACTCTGATTAGGCAAGACCTCCTCAACCACCACCCTTTTGGTTGGCTGACATCTGTAAACAGAATTAACACTTAGGCTACTAAGTGAATAATCCATGCCATTGGTACTTCCAACATCCAGCTAGTGAGATTGACAACCATAAAAGCTTCTGGATTGAGATGTCAGAGATTATTATGATGGACAGTCACCTGACTTGTGGAATCTCAGTATAGCAGTGAACAAACACCTCCATAACTGTGTTGCCAGATGGGTTGGCTCAAAGCATCAATTTCTCCTAATGTATATGTTTAAAACAAATATTGCCCTAGCCTACATTTCACACGTTTAATTTTCTGTTTAGTCCCACGAGTCCCTATGATTTATGTTTTAAGGAGGAGCAATATACAACATGGCTTTAAGTCAATATTTCCCCAGGTTTTGCATCTAGAGTAACCCTCAGCATCATAAGTGGCAATAAATAGAGTATGTTATTTTCTCCACAGTAAATGCACACACTCTCCAATGATTCATAAATGTTGCTGAGCAAGAGCAAGCTGCATGTGATACGCTCTGAAAAGAAGCTATTGTAGTAACTTTGCTTGTGGCTTTGCTGTCATTGTTTGCATTATCTCTTTATAAAAACTGTGGAAAGATCACTCTGCAGATACAAAAACGTGCATTAAGAAGCAAGTTTTTAAGGGGAAAAGAACAACCCTTCTTTCAGCTAGAATAATGCACCTTAGAGAGAGAATTAGGCCAATTGATTGTCTACGTACAAAAGGAGAGAACATTGCACAAAACAGGCTTCCTTGTGATACATTAGCAGCAGCACATGCTGTATGTTTACAAGGAGCTCATGTCTGTGCTCTGGCAGAAATGTGGTTCAGGAGGCAAATACACAGCCTCAGTGTTTCCCAGGTGGCGGGAATGCAGAAGACCCAAGGGTGCTATAGAAGGCAAAGAAATTGCTCTCTGGGATGCCCTCATTTGAAGGACCAGGAGAGTAATGGTCTGGTGGTGCTAGTGTCTTTGCTCAATTTGCATGCTGTTCCCTCCTCCAGCTAGTAGTTGCAGTGATGCAGAAGTGATGGATGAACCCCCTCCTCACCCTTGCCTCAATTTGGCCAACTTAGCTATTTTCCTACGTTGGCTAGATCTCAAACCACTCAGGAACTGGTTTGAATACCCTGTTGTGCTCCCAATGCACTCACTGGAAGGACAGCAAGGTTGTTTGAAAAGTGTCTCAAACCTCTTTACCTGGTTGCTGCTATAAGAACCAGGTTTCTCTGTCCACTCCCTTCTTAAGAGGCTGCAGATTTTGCAGTAGTGATGGTAGAGGCAGCTGTGTGTTTCCTCTCTTCATTTCTGGAACCCCTGCTACAGCAGCTATCCACTCACTAAGCGGGAAGGACATATTAGGCATCTCTGCAGCCACTGCCACACCTAAAACTAGAGAAGAGCAGGAAGGGGTTGAAGAGGGTAGGTGGTGATGGGAAATGAATAATTTGAAGATGGAAGGGTTCTTCTCTGGCTTGGATTTTAAACTGAATTTAAGGGGAAAACTGGATTCAGCTGAGCATTAGAAGTCATCCAGAGTCATATACCAAGCGAAGTAATTGCATACCTCAGTGATATCACTGAATCCTTGCCTGACCCACAGGGTTCTGATTCAAATAATGAGGAAAAGTTGAACATAAAGAGGATCACAGGCCAAGTTATCTTGTGAAATGTCCTGAGATTGCTCTCTTCCCTGGGATGAGGGTTGAAATACACAACATGGCGTAATGTTCCTTGGTGTTATCGTTCTGTTTTGTAATATGTGTTGTATTATATTTTTTTTGAACATTTAGATGACCACCCTGATGCTTATGAATTGTAATGCCATATCTCTCATCAGTGGCATATGATGTTTTAGCTGAGTACAGTGACAATTCCCTCCATCCCATACTATCACCCTATTCCTGTTCTCCAGTCTACAGGAATTATCAACCAACTGGGGAAGCGTTTTGATGGTAGACATGATGCATGTTTTTGCACCACAGTCTTCATGGTAGGGAGCGACAGTAGCTGTGCATGTTTCATTTTCCACAAGACCACCCACCTATGCTACAAGGTCAAACACCCCTGACTCACTCACCTTTGGTTTGATTAAGAATTCATAGAAAGCTACCTTACACCAAGCCAGACTCTTGGTTCACTCACACCAGTATTTTCTATTGAGAGCAGTTTCCCCTGGTTTCAGTCTTCTTCAGCCCTTCTTACAAATGCCAGGGGGCATTTCATATTCCAAGAGATGAGCATGGGTATGGCAACTACTGAACAGCATGTACTTTAGTGGTGAGTTCGTCTAGTTCCCATAAGGATGCTGCAGCAAGATTATCCACAGCCTGGTGAGCCTCCTATGGGTGCTGGCAGCCAATTTGTGGAGTGGCGCTGTGGCTGCCATAGCTGAGGAGGGGGAACAAGAGATCTCAGTGGTCTGTGCATCTCATGTGGCCCCATTCCTCAGGGAAAGGAATGGCATTGGCCTCCTTTAGCAAGATGGGTCGCCATCTTGTTTGGCCTCCTTCCTCTTTTAGTAACAACACTTAGACATGATAGGGGGCCACCAGGGCAACTGCCCCACAAGGACTATTGCACCCACTTTCCCCCCAAATGCCCATTTGACCATACATAGTTTACTTTGAAGCATTTCTTCTTTCCAGTACAAACCTGAAAGTCTATGAGGCATGATAATATTAACCCCCAATTTCTATGACCTCTCATAAAACAGTCCAGAGAACAAGTAGCAGGCTAAAAGGATTCTAATGATCCCTTTGGACACTTATGTTCACATAATGACTGTTAGAAGATTTATATGCTCTGTATAGGTATAATTAGACACCCACAAACCCATTTGACCCTACCGAGGTGAAAAGCTCTTCTGCTTTTCAGCAGATGAATCGATAACTCACACGTTTTACCACTGTGGAGTGAAACTGAGGAAATGAAAATCTGATAATTTTGCTCCCAGTGCAGTCTAGACAGAGGAGAGCAGTTTTAGCCTCTGACAGGAAGATCTATTTCCAGTTTCTCAAAAGGCTAGTGTCAATTCCAAAACTTCTCCCGATATTGATTTTCAGTTTTGTTAAAAAGGATGTTTTATTAGGAAATATTAGTCCCAGAGACCATGTAAAGCTTGTGTCTATTTCAGAGGTTGATGAAATCATGGTTTTAATTTGGATCCGGTGTGTGTGCCTCGATCCCAGCATCATTTTGTGTGGTGATTGGAACAAAAGCAGGCAACCTCCGAGAAGTTGCTTTAGTGCCATATGAGTCAATTTAGAACAGCTTGGAGGATGCAACAGACTGATTTATAAATAATACTCTGTGTGTGCAGCTACTTCACATAGTCCAAAGAAATCCTCTGTAGCTCACAGGGCTGTAAGGCTCCTTCAACATCATGATTTCCAAATTACTGCATCACTGAAAATCGAGTGTTTCCTAATGTATGTTAAGGCAACGTACACCACACAGAGAGAGTGCTAAAAGGGAAAGCAAACTTCTTGTACAAATGCCATCAAGAATGTAACATACAAAAGAATGGGTGCTGTCAATACAATTTTGCTTTAGCATTCAGAAGATGGAAGCTATCCAGCCAAAGTTTGAGTCCCATTGATTTCAGTGGGAGAGAGTTAAGCACCTAGGAGAGAATTAAGCTAATGGTAGGATGAGTCATGTGTTTAAGTCCTCCACTGAAATCAATGGGACATAAAGGTGCTTAATTGTGACTGGATTGGGATAACTAGTATTAACACCAAGTGACATTCTCAATGAGGATCTGATCTTTTAGGAAGGGAAAGAGCTGTTGCACTCAGGTCCTGCCTGTGGGCTTCCCATAGGATGCTGGACCAGATGGGCTACTGGCCTGTTGCAGCTGGTTCTTCTTACATTCTTATTTCCCCATAGTCTATCCAATTCATATTCTCATGTGGCTATGTAACTTGCTTGATGATGTACATTTCAGTATTCCAATACAAATGTTGAATGGACTTGCACCCATCAGGGAGCATTCAGACAGCTCAATTTGCCATAGGCATATCAAGGGAGGAATCAGCAACCAACCAAAAACAAGGGGTTGTGCCAGCTGGCCCTACATCACAATTTAGTTTAAGGGTTGCTCACTTGATCTGTGGATGAATTGAGGCAAAGCACTTAAAGTTAGGCAATGTTTTTCCCTGCTAAAATTATTCATACAACTCCTTCTGGTTGTAGTAAGATGTGTTAACCTAATCCTGAAAACATACACCTCTCAAAAGTTATCCAAGCAATATTACCAAATGAATATTATTTTTGTATTTTTATTTTGATGAGAATAACAGAGTAGAAAATATATTATTATTTTATTGTTACTATTACGATGCTTATCAATTCTACCACAATACCCTAAAATAATAATCCATGTCATATTTTATCTTCAATATTTATTATCTGTGACATGTGCTTGACAGCTTCTTAGAGGTACCACAAAGTTTTAGAATATGAAATATGTGCCCCAGGGCAAATCACAATTTTTTTAATTAAAAAAAAACCACAACAACATTGTTCTTTTTGATGTTTTTTTAAAATGAATACACAAATGGATAAAAGCTCTAAAAGGAAGCCCTTTCCCCGCACAGGGCTAGTATAAATAAGAGGCTCTCTTTTCAAAGGAATGTATTTTATTGATGACCAAAAAGAACAAAAACAATAAGCCTTCCTGTTATAGAGAACCAGAATGAAATTTCTGCCCAAGTCATGAAACAATCTATGGACTTTAACATCTGTTTGCGTAGGGACGGGTATTGTTTTGTTTGCGATTTATCATGTATTATGTGTCCTCGTTTCTTATTTTTATGTCATGAACTGCCCTGTGATTGTCAGATGAAGGGCAATTTACAAATTTAATAAATAAATAAAAATATGGGGGTTCTTCCTATGGCTTTGTTTAAAATCCTAAGCATCAGCATGGTATCTAAACACAGTTACCGAAAGACAGCTGAAAATTTATCTATGTTAAACAGCTCCACAGCATTAATCACTTTTCTTTATTCATATAATGTAAGAGAACATCAAAAGATTTCCTCCAAAGTTCTAAGATTAAATCTATTGAATTGTGGAGGTTGCTTGCTTTGGTGAGCAATGGCAAGTTTTTGTATCACTGTTTTCTATTCCACAAAGTTGAAAATACTTGTGAAAAACATGATGAAGTGGCATAAGCACTTAACTTTTCAAGGGTACCCATGAGGCATATTAAAAGATATGGGGTAGTTTTATTCCAGATAAAGAGTGATAGGATGCAGTGTTAAAAACACACACATGCAATCACCATCTATGGGTATTAGTAGGTCAATGATATATTATTTGCCGAATGTTTCTATTCCAGTTTTGCTCACCACACAAGTACAAGCAGAAAACACTTTTCAAAAACTCTTTCTGTTTGCATGTGTAATACTAATAATACTACTATGATGAAACTCATTCTAGTGTAGAGCCATAAACAGCTAAGTACCCCTTATATCAACAACTGATTACAACCAGAATCACACTATGCATTCCACAGTGGTACCTCAGGTTAAGTACTTAATTCGTTCCGGAGGTCCGTTCTTAACCTGAAACTGTTCTTAACCTGAGGTACCACTTTAGCTAATGGGGCCTCCTGCTGCCACCACGCCGGTGCTGCGCAATTTCTGTTCTCATCCTGAAGCGAAGTTCTTAACCTGAGGTACTATTTCTGGTTTAGCGGAGTCTATAACTTGAAGCGTCTGTAACCTGAAGCATCTGTAACCTGAGGTACCACTGTATTTGCACTCCATTGGTGCAGAAGACACGAGGGACCCAACAGTATCTCAAAGGACAAAGCCCGATTCTGACAATAGCCCCAGGGCAACCTGGGGGTCATCAGCATGGAGGAGTGGCATTGTGTTCTCTGGTCCTTTTGGCATCGATTTACTGGGAGGGAGAAGGGGAAGCTTTCTCCTCCCAGCAAGCAAGCAGTGAATTGCACCTGCCGTACTTGATCTTGATGCATCTGAAAGAAATCTTTTGTTTACCATGAGAAAGACGATGTACTGTTTTCTTTCAGGAAAAATATATAGTGTGAAGGCTTTCTCTCTGTCTCTCTTCCAAAGAAAGGAGCAGCATGGTACTAGGACCCTTGGATGGTTAAGTCCAGTCAAAGATTCATCTTGCTTTCAGGCCGAGGGAGCCAGCGTTTGTCCACAGGCAGCTTTCTGGGTCATGTGGCCAGCAGGACTACACCGCTTCTGGCACAACGGAACATCGTGACGGAAACCAGAGTGCATGGAAACCCTGTTTACCTTCCCGCCTCTGTGGTACATATTTATTTATTTGCACTGGCATGCTTTCAAACTGCTAGGTTGGCAGGAGCTGGAACAGAGCAATGGAAGCTCACTCCGTTGCAGGGATTCGAACCGCCGAACTTCTGATCAGCAAGCCCTAGAAGCACCAGTGGTGTAGACCACAGCACCACCCGCGTCCCTAGTATGGTAATACTTCAATCACTTTTGCTAGAAACGAGAAAAATGTAGATTTCGTTAACTGCTATAATTTACTTGAAAAGTTATACACAGTGGTACCTCAGGTTTCATACGCTTCAGGTTACACACTCCGCTAACCCAGAAATAGTGCTTCAGGTTAAGAACTCTGCTTCAGGATGAGAACAGAAATCGGGCTCCGGCGGCGCGGCAGCAGCAGGAGGCCCCATTAGCTAAAGTGGTGCTTCAGGTTGAGAACAGTTTAAGGTTAAGAATGGACCTCCAGAACGAATTAAGTACTTAACATGAGGTACCACTGTATTGTGCTTTGAGTAAAAAAACAAACAAACAAAGCAAAGCCTGTACTTTGTACTTTTAATTAATCCAACCAACTGAATAAAAGGGGGTGGGGAATCAGTGCTCAAATTTGGGTGAAGAAGAGGATAGGAGACGTAGCTCATAATGATATCTGAAAGCTCCACTCTGACTCCCTCAGTTTTAACCAAATCAAAACAGGATGGACAAATGAATCTACATGTGAAGTGAACGTGACTTTCACAGTCATTTCACAAGTTACTGGGGAAGCTCTTGGTGGAGCATGATGACTTCATGTGAATGCTGCCATCCACATCAAATTTCTCATTTGAGATATAATAATCATCATCATTTCCTAGAGACAGCTTTCTGATTTTCTGCAATTAATTATATCATTTTAACAGAGGTAAACTTCAACCCCCTCCCATGTTCAAGAAACAATACTTTGCTTATATTTACCTGGAGATTATTGAAAAAGAAAATATTACAAACCTTTCAGCTGTGCCAGATATTTAATTAAATATGTAACAGTGCTTGGAGCATAGCTGCCTTTTTAAGAGCCATTTGCTAATTTCTGTTGAAAGGCAAAATAAATAAATTAAAATTCTATTCAAATTAGGTTTCTGCATGCCTTATCTCTGTGTTTGTTTGTTGCTTTGCTCAACCCCCCCCCCACATTCCTTGACTCAAATTATTTAGAAGAAAAAATGCATGTATACAACAATGCGTTTACCATATTTCAAAAGCAAAAAAGAAAAGAGTGTATCATAGGCGGAACAACCCTAAACTGATATTTCATTTAGATTGGGGACATGCCAGTGGGGTGGCTGCCTTGTCCAATGAATGTTCAGCACACTCTGCGGGGGGGGGGGGGAGCATACAACCAGAAAATATGAAGGCAGTGGCAAATAGAAGGCAGGCTCTGAAGGGGTGAGGCCTTTCCTCAGTAATATATGGTTATGTTTATTCTATTTATTCAGTACCCATGGCACAGTCCTTTGGGCATGTGAAAGTTTAAAAAGGTGGAGCACAAAAAATTAAAACAGAAGGGGACTTACTAATTATCAATTATTATTATTATTCAATTTAATGCCAAAATATGCTTCCAAGTGGTTTACAAGCATAAAAGCATAAAACCCACAAATGTAAAAATAGGAGGAGGAGGAGTTTATAGCCTTTATCTTAAGCTTTGGGAGTGGGGTTAACCCAAAATGTCCCAGCCATTCCAAGCATCTGGAAAGCTCGCCACACCCATTGTCATCCTGAAGTGAACATGCTGCCATTATTTCTTTATATAAGGCACTCCTATCTCAACATTAGTACTTTTCTACTTATTAAATTTATATACCGTGCTTCATCAAGAGCTCCCAGGGCAGTTCACAGAATAAAAAACAAGTAAATAGGTAAACCAAAGCAACAAAACAATATCCCTCCCTTCTCACAGTATTTCGAAGTGGCGCACAGAAAAACAGGCTGTACAGAGAATGTGGCATACAGAACACGCAAAAAAACCACACAGAAAATGAAGCACACTGGGTGTTGTTGCTATGATGCAAGATGCACAAAATTATTGTATTATTTGCCTACAGTCATACTTGCATGGATGGCAAAATTTTCACGGCTTCAATCCAATATGCAAACCTATGGCACTTAATACTGATAAAAACTTGTGGCAGATATGCAAGGTCATTCTTGGCTACTGAAAGCTTCCTTTCAGGGCTGTTGACTCTCATCAGCCCCAGACAGAATATAGCCAATGGTGAGATACGCTAGGAGTTTTAGTCCAACTACATTTGGATGGCTGCAAGTTCCTCACCCTCATTTTACTCCCATAACTGGGTTATATTTTGCACCCAAAGGAATCTTAGCTTCTCAAGATGTACTGTAAAGCCTTATCATTTTTTCAGAAGGATGATAAGATTCTATTAATTGGGTTGTGATTTATTTATTTAAATTGAAATAGTGATGTCAATATTTAATAATTGCTACCATCTGAGGCTGGGACAGTCTAAACATATCAAATACATAGATGAACAAATGAAATGAAGTCCCTACTCTTCATTATTATTTGCAGTTACAATTCTTTTACTAAGACTTCAAGGACTATCCTAATACTGCATGTCTATGCACTTACATGGGAGTAAGAACCACTGAACGTCGAGGCACTTATCTTCAAGTAAACATGCATAGGATTGCACCATTAAAGTTTCCCATATATCACATTTATTTTTTAAAAATACCCTCACCCCGAAGCTTCGATTTCACAAGATCATCTATACTTGGTTGAAGCCGGCAGATATGGCCAAAAGTCTGGAAGCAGAAACAAAATTCTCCATCTAAAAGAAGAGGGCAAATCAAGTCAAACTTGGAAGTTTAGTTAAAAGTCCAGAAATAGCTAACCATAATACTCATGATGCATGACATTTTAAAGGCAAATGATACACTGCTAAACATAGCATGCAAATGTTATTTGAACTCCTGGTTTATGGTTGGTTTGTAATTAATTGCAAGTGATTCATGATCTTGACTTTCTACATTAGAAACAAAAATATAGACTGCTGATTTATATTATTTTAGAGGGAGCTGTAATTTGTACTTAATGACTACCAATCGTGAACAACAGAATTTCCTGAAATCGTCCGTGAGACTATATACATGTATATCACAGCAGGTTGGCAGAAGATATATCCTGATTGACTGGTTAACCACCAAGCTCTTTGAGGGAGATCAGCCACAGTTGCCTTCCTCTCTGAGACCCTAGACACTGCCTCTCTTCTCTTCAGCTAGCTCAAAGGAAGTGATGGCAGACTCTGTGCCATTGTGCAATGTGAGCAGAGGAGGAGATGGGAAGGGGCAGAAGAGTGACCTTAGAAGAATTATTTATAGGCTGCCTTTGGGGGCACAGCCAAACCAAGTAGGGATGGCTGGATCAGTCTATTTCCAGACCATGCAATTTTCACATGTAAATTCTGCCCCATTAAACTGTGGATTAAAAAAATTATACTCCTTATATTAATGAATCCAAGTGTATGCATTTCTAAAGGTATTTTATCCTAAAAGGCAGGAACTGTATCTCAGAATTTGGAGATCTGTATTATCCAATGGTTAATGATATTCTGAAAGATGGATTAGTCCAGGAGGTGTGAATTAGGTCAGTTTGCTTAAAAATGTGGACTGGATGGAATTCTCCTCCATCCTTGAACCCCAGTGTGACTTCTCATAAAGACAGGATTGTAGAAAAGGTGGAAGAAAGCAAAAACAAGGGGTGTTGATCACGGTGGAGAACAGAGTGTGCTGGTCCCGGGGGGGAAGGTACTGTTACCGTAGCCAAAGTTCAGTCCTGAGTCACTAGCCTGGTAGAAGTTCACAAGATGAGAGGCGAGGTCCAAAACAGGGAGCCGGGCGGGAACAGGAACGCTGGAAGGTCAGAAGCAGGAAGCCGGGCGAGGAACAGGAACACTGGAAGTACAGGTCTAGGTCCGGGTAAGAGCAGGTACTCCACAACGACGTTGCTCCCGCAACCTGGGACCGGGCTGACTGACCTTTATCTTCTCTAAAGCCAGGGGCGGTCCCAGCCCCCAGGAGCCCCGCCTCTCCTGGCCTTAAGGCGAGCACTCCTCCTGGGAGAAACCAGTTCCCTTCGCCTCTCTGCCCTAAGCCTCT
>NC_139683.1:56453419-56545919 GCF_964106915.1 Podarcis gaigeae
AACTCTGCCTGGAAAGATTAGATGAGGTCTTTCACATTTTAAAAATAATAATACTAATATTACTACTAGTATAAGTAAAATAAAATACTATATAGACACACACTTTTTCAAAAGAGCAAGTGGATGCCCAAAAGAAAGAAGTTCATTGAAAGAAAACCCTAATCAGATAACCATTGTACAACCCACAGATTGATTTATCTACCATTTATGTACTCTTGTACTTACTGCACATTCATCTCAAAGGAGGACAAAACAGGATTTCATGTTTATAATTAGCACTAATGTACTTCACTGTCATGCTTAAGCCAAGCAAATGTGATTGCAGGAATGCCTACGGTCAGTGGTGTGTGCGCTCTCTCGCTCTCTCTCTCTCTCTCCAACTCACCCTGTCCCTAGGTATACTTGCAAAATGGAATATGATTTTTATGGGAACTGTGTGTTTAGGATAATTGAAGCAGAAAGCTGCTTGTTTGTCTTAATTTAGGAAAAGTTCAAATATTTAAAACACACAAGATTATGGAATTGATATGGAGAAAGAGCAGATGTTGACTGTAGAACAGCTGTAAGGCACATTTTTCGCCTCCCCCCTTCCTCCCCTCCTCCCCACACACCTTTGGACACCAAGCAGCACAGTCACCAGCTCAGAGATTTCATGACCCCCAAATGTAGTTCACCAAGTGGCAGGACTCTGCTCCTTTGAAAGAGCAGAGTGATAAACTGGAAGCGAGGCATCTCCTGTCTCTCAAGTGAAGCAGCAAGAAATGCCCAAGGCTGCTCTCAGATATCAGGTTTGCATCACTGTGAAACAGTGGCAAATCCGACCTTCCTAATGAACTGATTGGGTTTATGTAACCAGTGCTGGTGTTCAGGTGTATTTTTAATTTTAATAATTCCATGTCTGGTGCCAGACTGCTAGCATGCCACACTTATTTCCCTGCAAACAAATGATTTTGCTTTCTATTTATTCATCTAATAGAGGGGTGGTTCTCTGACCCCTGGCTGAATTAGTGCTATGGCAAAACCTGCCCTCTAATTTCTTGAAACTTGTCATCTGTTTGCTTGTGTTTTTTTTAAGGCTCCAAAGTTTGTTTGTTTTTTTCTCTCTTTGCCTCATTTTCAGAGCCCTGGAGATTTTTTGTTCATGTGGGGAAGGGTATACTTTACTGTTTTGAGATGGCTGAGGGTAGGATGTGTGCTTTTCTGCCCATTAAACATTCTCCACCATTCTGTAGCCTGCCCACCTGCCCATGCTTCCTGATCTGAAAAAAAGCTGCATGAGAGAAGTTACCTCATGATATTTTATCCTCGGGTTTCATTGATTTCATGGGATTTGAACCGCCGACCTTCTGATCGGCAAGCCCTAGGCTCTGTGGTTTAACCCACAGCACCACCCACGTCCCTGTAGTTTAGGATAGATTATTTCTGAATGTTTTAAATAGTCATTTTAACTGTTGTTGTTTTTTACTGAAAACAAATATTGTTTTATTCTTTTTGTAAATCACTTTGAGGTTTTATTACAATCAAATATTATATAAATCTTCTGAAATACATGCATATGATTAGAAGCAATATTTTAGCAGTGTTCTCAACAGCAGAATAAAATTGAGCTGTGATCTACCTTGTGGATAAAAACCTAATACTTTTTGGTGGACTCCCTGTGACTGTGGATTCCCTCCACCCCATCTATTCAAAGAGCTGAATATTTTTCAGTTACTCTGTGTTTGGTAATTATGCTGGCAGTTGATGGCCCCAGGTGCCAAGCACATGTGCTTATAGCTATACACTTGGCACCAACAGATAAACCTTCCTCGTTCCACTCTGATGATATTTTACTTTTCATGTAATATCGGCAGTGGAACCGGGCTCGTACTATTTTAGTCTCTTGCGGACTTTCGACACAATTTAATTTTAACTAGCAACTCTTAATGACACATCGGGGTATGGAGAAATGTGCTGCTGATTTGTGAATGGAACCAAAGTGTAATAGAACATTTTGAGTCTTGCAGGAGGGCATAATATTTGACCAGTGTCGCAAACAAACGAGTCTGGGGGATGAGGCCGGTATGTTTCAGTGGAGAACATCTGGGTTGCAGTTCATGCTCAAAGTCCCAAATTTAGATTCACTTGGAATGTGTTTATCACATGCAATCCAAAATCTTTAAACATTCCCTGAGAAGCATAGTAAAGGCAAAGATTATTCCAGTCCTTACCATGTCAGTCATAGATCTCTTGTTTTCTGTTGCACTCCAGGAACCACCGCATCATTTCTTGTGCCACTGTTGCAACCTGCTTGGGAGGATTATGTAAGCAATATAGTAGTAGTAACAGTAATAGTATTGCTGTGAAGGCAGCTGTGTTGTCCATGGTAATGTAGGTAGCCCAAAGTAAGTCACAGGAGGTATGGTTAGCTTCATTGAGCTGAACTTACCAACCCTATTTCGGTGTTTCTCTAGACACACAAGAGCTTAAAGTGGAGGTACAACTAAGCTGGAAAAGGGTGTAGGAACTCTGCTTCAGACTTTTGCATGTTCAAAGAGTTTCTAAGTTGAACATACTTTGAAAGCTCTTCTTGATTGGGAACCCTGCCTTTTCAGAAATCCTTTTCAGATCTTTACATTGGATGCAGATAGGAACAAGAGATTTCAAAAAATCATCATTATCATCATCATCAAGGTTTGGGGACAAGAAACTAGGGATAAAAAGAAAATAGCCCACTACAGGCTCACTTGAGGCAATGAATTGGGGAAACATTTTGTAGAATTGGGGGAGAAAGACAAAATTATTTGTCATTGGGGTGGGATTTACTCAATAATGGTGGTAGTGAGGTCTGTTGGACTATTGGTTATTACAGTGGTACCTCGAGTTACATATGCTTCAGGTTATATATGCTTCAGGTTACAGACTCCGCTAACCCAGAAACAGTACCTCAGGTTAAGAACTTTGCTTCAGGATAAGAACAGAAATTGTGCTCCGGCGGTGCAGCAGCAGCAGGAGGCCCCATTAGCTAAAGTGGTGCTTCAGGTTAAGAACAGTTTCAAGTTAAGAACGGACCTCCAGAACAAATTAAGTACTTAACCTGAGGTACTGACTGGTTCAGTAAATTGATTCATAGTAGCAGTGGCCATTTCTTTTTTCTTAAAGCAGGGATGGGGAAACATTGAGGCTCCAGGCGTTACTGGACTCCAACTTCCATCAGTCCTAGTCAGAATGGCCAATCGTCAGGGATGATGGGAGTTGTAGTCCAGATCCCACATCTGGATGGTCCCAGGTTTTCATCCCTTTCATAAAGGTGACCCTTTTGGTGGCAACCTTTAGCAGCTATCATTTCCTCATACACACACACTGCCCTCTCAGAATGACAGTGTGCCATTAACATAAGCGCTATGGACATTGTTCCCAGGACATTCAGCCCTTACTGACTCCAAGATGCACTGACTCAGGGGGTGATGATGCTGACAGCCTCCTTCACACACCTTTCAGGTGTTTGGGTAGTGAAGAGTAAAGAAGAGTTATGCTACTTATCTGACACTCAAACCTCTGGCAAGCAGCATGAGACAATGGGATGGACCAAAGTCTTCGCTCTATGAATGGAAGGAGATTCTGTTCATGGAAAAAGATTATCACTTATAAAAGAACCCTTTCAATAACTGGAAATCTCCTTCAATTCATGGAACAAAAGCTGTCAATGACTCCTAGCCATGATGGCTATCTTCTGCCTCCACAATTGGAGGCAGAAATGCTTCTGAATACCTGATGCTGGAAGCCACAGGAAGGGAAAAGTGCTCTTGTGCTCAAATCCTGCTTTAGGTTTCCCATAGACATCTGGCTGGTCATTGTGAGTGGGACGCTGGACCACTAGATGGACCATTGGCCTGATCCAGTTGGTTCTTTCTGTGTTCCTGCACTGAGTTTGGTGGGCTTGGTTTTAGAAAGTGGTGGATCAGACTTGTGTATTGAAGAAGTTGTGGCCCATTTATTGTGTCTCATGTCTTGATTCTGAGAATCGCAGGGCAAATATTAGAGTTGCAATTGATACTCCTTTTTGTTCCAATACAGCCAATTTGGTATTACAGGTATTTCATTCACTGAGGTAATACCATCTTCCAAAATGTTGGAGAGCTGCTTTCACTGAAAGATGCCCAAGAAGAATGGTACAATTACTGATCCAGAGAGAAAGCTAAAATGTACCGCTTTAGAGAATTCCAGAAGATGCCTGAGCTGAAGCAGACTCCCTCCAAATTGGAGGGAAAATGAATCTGTGCCCTACTGAAACTTTGTGCCCAGGAACTGAGAGCCAAATGGGGTTGCAGGCAGAGTGTCTGCAGAAACTGCAGCATTTCTTACCATGTTTGCCATATAAGGAAAAGAAGAAAGGGAGAGAGGTGAGGGAGAGTTTTAGGTCTAGTTTTAATGACTGACAGGTTTATCTTCTAATCAGAGGGGAATATTTTTCTTGACTTCTCCAGTCATAGCACTTTGGTGGACAACCTTTGAAACAATATATCAACCATGTTCTTCTCTGTTCTTGTAACTTAATCAGTGTTGGCGGTGGGGAGATAAAACCCACATTTAGCAGTCTTTATATAGTCAGAATAGGCTACTTTGTCCTCAAATTTGATTCAATTCTGTCAAAAAAATGTTATAGTCATTTGTTGATTCCATCAAGATGGAGAGACAGCAAACTTTGGATTTTACAAACAGATATTCTGATTGGGACTAGATGTCTCCAAAGCAGTCCAAGCTGAATTGGCCCATTATCCAAAGTGCCAAATCAGAGTCCGAACCGAATATTGTGGACAATGTACATTCCTAGCAGCTGAAAACTTGAACTGATACTTTAGCAACATGCCACATTTGAAAGCCAACCATCCAATGTATTTGTGGAGGGAGGGTGACACTTAGATCAAATATTTAGGATATCAGGAAAACTATCATGAAGTTAGTCAAGTGTCTAATGTCATGAACATCAACTTTTCAGCATCATTTACTCTGTAGCTTCCTTGATGGAGTTTCTGCAGACGATCATGATTTGCTGCTCTGCTGTGATGTTTATGGGCTCAATAAAGAGAAGGTTCTAAAAAGATTATAGGCACTGAAAAAGGAAATACAACCTTTTCTGCCGGAGTATGGAGCAAAACAGACTTAAAACATTTTTGGAATTTCTTGCCTGCCGCAAACACATGATGGTTCCCTATGGACATTCTTATTTCATTTATCCTCTCAACAAAAAAGTCTTTAGGGGTGAAATAAAATTTTCAGATATATTACAAACCATCCGCCTTTCCCCTTTGCTTAAAGTTTGAAATTTCGTGACAATAGGAACTTTGAGGGGGGAAAGAAAGGTCCTGTTCAAAAGGCTTAAAATACACAGAGACATAGTTGGCCTATAACATCTCAGGTTTCACTACAGCTAAAAAGGAACTTCCAGACAAAAAGCTGAGCCCTATTATTCTGTTTCTAAAGAACTGAAAGAGCTGGTGGAAACTTTTGAATACAACTCTGAAAGTCACAGATGCGTCTTAAATTGCAATCAATTTCAATACCCCCCCCCCAGTTCGCTACTTTTCAGTTTGTGCCTTCTGGACCTTTACATGAAATGAACTTGGTGGGTTTAAAAAAATAAATAAATTACATGGGCCAGCACTGTTGAATCAGTAGATAATAAGAAGATGGAAAATCAGTTGAAGGGTATCCCTTACAAGACTATCCCTGACAGCCCTCCAGACCAATAATCTCCACGCACTGACCCAGAACCATCACACCACAATTATCCACCTCCAAAAGAGATTAACCCACACTGCCTATATCCCTAAGGTGTGCTACAAGCAGAAGTGAAGTAGAAAATAATGGGCATATAGGTTGGATCCATAATTGTTCTATTTGAATTGAAGGACTCCTGCTGACAGAAGGGCCTGACTGATATCCAGCAGAGGCAAGACGATGGCCCCACCACCATCTCCTATCAGCTTCCAGAGGGTCTCCCAACCTTCTGGAACATTTTTTGAGGGACACAAGGGGTTGTAGTAGGAAGAGGAACTGACAAAGATAAGATCCTTCCTTCCTTTAGTGGGAGTGTTCTGTGACCAATGAAGACCATCTCATGTGGACCTCATGTATAATTTTTGAGTGGCAATTAAGCCCCCCGCTTCTCATCTTACAGAGATAGCATGGGAGCTGCAGCAGTGCATTTCCAAGTCACTGAATGAATACTCTTAGAACTGGCTTCACCAGCGTGGTGCCCATCAGATACTTTGGACTACAGCTCCCCAATGGCTCCATAATGGGAACTGTAGTCCAAAACATATGGAGGGCACCAAGTTGGTGAAGCCTGTTTTACGCTGTGTATCCCACATTTAGGGAAATGGGAATTGAATTAATTGCAGGGTAATTAATGGTATTTATGCTCCCTACAAACCACATTTCTGAGATGCCAGTTATGAAGAAAGCATCTCAAATCACTTCTAAGTAATCTCGCCAAACGCAACAAGACTATGCCAAATAAATGGCATTTTGGCTTTTTTCCAAAATGTTTTTTAATGTTCCTTTTTATTGCAGCATCATCACTTAGAGCCTGATATTGGATAGTTTAATTTATAAATATATTTCATGTGGATGGGTGCATAATGCACTTTCCTCATGTGTTCATGAGGATATAGGATTATGTACTCAAGGTATTGTTGCTGAAGTTTGCAATACAGATGTAACAAGAGGAAATGGAAAAGTGGAATGGTCCTCAATATACCTTTTTAGCAGAATTAAGAGTCACAAACAAAAAAAATTATCAATAGAACTTGAGAATTGGATGATATTGAATAACCAAAGGAGGCCTGAGATTTGATAGTTGTCTTCATGATTTTTTTTCATTAATAATTATAATTGATATAGGAGGAATTCCTTTTACAAACTCAAACCTAGCTAAATGGCATCACAGTTACAATTCCTTGCTAAGTTTATACAAACACTTGTAGAAGTTATTTGACTTCCAGTACAGTGGTACCTTGGATTACATACGCTTCAGGTTACATACGCTTCAGGTTACAGACTCTGCTACCCCAGAAATAGTGCTTCAGGTTAAGAACTTTGCTTCAGGATGAGAACAGAAATCATGCTCCAGCAGTGCGGCAGCAGCAGGAGGCCCCATTAGCAAAAGTGGTGCTTCAGGTTGAGAACAGTTTCAGGTTAAGTAAGGACCTCCGGAATGAATTAAGTACTTAACCCGAGGTACCACTGTATCTTTATTTAGGGTACCCTTGCAACAGCTGGGTTTCTGCCTGCCTTTAAGCTGTTGAAGTCACAGAGCTTGTATCAGAGAGAGAAAGCAAGTGTTGCATAATTATATTGAGGATGTATAGCATAGTCATCTATTTACTTTTCATACAATGTTTGTGGCAGGGGTATCCTGCCACAGTTATGTTATTAGAAAAGTTTTCTATTTTTAAAGCTATAGCTATTTTTATCGGGAAACAGATTTAATAAAGGCAAGCAAATACCTGGCACTTGAACATGGTGCTCAAAATGGATTGCTAGGTTACAGCTTGACAGTGATATTCATTAATGACACAGTTCATTCATCCATGTTATCCTAGATTAGCAAGCAAACAATTTAAGTGACCATGTGGGATTTATGACCCTGATAAATTTTCATCATTGCATAATTTCCTGACATAATAAGAGACTATAAAGGTGGCAGACCCAATAGAGAGGTCTACTGTACTAGGATACCACATTCTTTGTTATATAAAAATCATGATTAGATTAATTAGAATTACAACCAGAATTTCACCTAAACCAAAATTCAGGGCAAATGTGAGCTTCTTTCCTAGGGTAGAGAAAGCCACAATTTTGGCTAGCAAAAACACCCTCCTTGAAATCATTAATTGGATGAAAAATCTAATGAATGCAAACACATACTATTAGTCCTTGCTCAGCAGCATGCAACAAGTTAATGGCAGCAAATCACATGTTCGCTCACCCCCACCAGGGATAGAGTGCAAAGTGGAGAATTTGGGCCACTGGTCAGATGAGTCCATGGCAAATCGACTACTTCCCAAAAGTGCCAAATTAGGACCTGAACTAATTCTTGTGGTTGTTGCAGAACCCTATTTCATAGCGCTTTGGGGCTCTAGTTCTGTATACAACACTTGCATGACAGAAGGTCTAATGAAAGATAGATGTGAAATGATAATAATGTTGATCAATACAACTGCAAAGTTGAAGAGTAAACACCTACTCAGTACGAAATATTAGTGTGCAGCCAATTCTGGTATTTGAGATATGATCTAGTCATTTACTAGATTAGGATTACTATTTGACTACTTAGGTATAAATTACTGTTTCAAAAATTATATTCCTATGTTAATAAAGTCACAAATGGTGTATTGATGCTTCTCTAGCAGGTATATGTTATATAATCCTGGTGTGGTAATTCTGGGTGATGTAGCCAAATACCTGTAGCGACTGAATTGTTCCTTTATTGGCATGCCTCATTCTATATTAAGCTGAAATAATTAATGTTCCTTGTACCCTTTCAAAGCAGATTGAAGCAGATATCTTACGCACAGTTACGTTCATAATCTCATATTTTTTACTGTTTTTCAAAGACACGCTCCAATATTTAACCACTGAAGATTTGAACTAGAAGGCTGTGCGTATAAAGGAGCCTTTGTCATTGGTTAGAAAGTTCTCATTTTTTTCACTCAGGCACTTCCCTCCTCACTGCTATAAAACATTTTTATGGATCCAAGAGGACAATCAAGTGCACTAAACTCATCTACCAGCAAACACAGAGAAGGAAGGGGGGCATTCAGTTTGGAGCAGAGCATTAACATAGCCATACAGTTAGAAAAATGAGAAAGCATTTCTCTCCCCCAGCCCCCACCCCACAAGCTCATTTCATTTTTATGCCTCTTGAGCTAAATCATATAAATGGTTCATCAAATGGAACTTCCCCAAATGCCAGCAAAGGCTGTCCTTTCACTGCAAACATTCTTCCTCATTCCCATTCCATGCCCTGGTAAAACCAGCTACAAACATCTGTAAAAATGATAGTAGTAGTTTCATCTCCTTTAGTGTTTACACAGGCGAGAAAGATTTTTCCATACTTGTGTGTATCCATGATTTAACTACAAATGACATTGTACCTTGCTACCATTAACCCTTTAATCTAGTATGTTTCTGCAAATAACCACCTGTAGTCAATTCTTTATTCATAAGCCTTATCTGTTGTTACAGTATATAATCTATGAGAATGTCCTAATTTTTATCATTCTCTAAGCCTGTCATCATGGCCGAGACAAGGCTTATCCCTCTGAGCAGATGAGATTAGTCGATCATGTTGAAATCAGAAGAGCGATTATAATGCTTGTAATACACTGAGTCAAATTAAATGCATTTTGTTTGCACATCACAAGATCTTGTTGCTAAGGCTTTGGTGTCTTCCGCTGACTGTAATAAATTGCCAATAAAATGTAGAAGGGTTGTTGGGGGGGGGGAACCCTCAAGTGAAAGGCAAGAGCAAATTATAAAGATGTTTGATTTGTTTATTCAGTCTGCTAAATAAAGGTTTTAGTGGTTCTCATATCACCAGAGTTTTCTAAACAATGGGCTATGCATCAGAGTGAAGCTCTGATCCACATTGTATGTTCATTTTAATTAAATTTCGTCCAGTACTTTCTTTGTTCAGTTCTGTCTATGTTCAGCACAATCCTAACCAAGTTTATATGGAAGAAAGTCCTGCTGATTTCTTTACCTTTGCTTTGCTGGTCAGCTCTGATGACAACAGAGATATTTTTTTCAGAAGATATTAATTTTGTGTAGTCATTCCACTCTGGGCATCTCCTAGCAAAATATTAAAAATGTGATAAAAAATCAACCATTAAAAACTTCCCTGTACAGGGCTGCCTTCAGATGCCTTCTAAAAGTCATATAGTTCTTTATCTCCTTGACATCTGCTGGTAGGGCATTCCACAGGACAGGTGCCACTACCAAGAAGGCCCTCTGCTTGGTTCCATGTAACTTCACTTCTCACAGTGGGGGAAGCACCAGAAGGCCCTCAGAGCTGGACCTCAGTGTCCAACCTGGATGATGTCGGTTGAGATGCTCCTTAGGTATAACAGGACCAAGGCTGTTTTCATTAAGCAGCGGTTCTCAACCTGTGACCCGAGATGTTATTGGACTACAGCTCCCATCATCCCTGAGCTCTGGCCTTGCTAGCTAGGGGTGATGGGAGTTGTAGTTCAACAACATCTGGGGCCCCACAGGTTGAGAAAGGCTGATTTAGACCTTTAAAGGTCAGCACCAACACTTTGAATTGTGCTCAGAAATGTACTGAGAGCCAATGTAGATCCTTTAAGACCAATGTTATATGGTCCTGGCAGCCTCTCCCAGTCACCTGTCTAGCTGCTGCATTCTGGATTAGTTGTAGTTTCTGAGTCACCTTCAAATGTATCCCCATGTAGAGTACATTGCAGTAGTCCAAGCAGGAGATAGCTATCTATATAGGTATAGATGTAGATATATATCCTGACCAAAATGTTTTAGTATCAGAAGCTTGATCTGTAACATGCTTTCTACTGTGGCTATTTAATTCATTTTTATTTTGATCACCAGGGGTCTGCACTCCATGCAAGAACACATATTTTATAGAATAAAGATACAATGCACACACAGTAATTAGAACAAAACTGCAGGTCTCAAAGGAGACAGAATCTTACATTTTAGAAACACACCCAGGAAAACATTTCCCCAAATCACAAGAGCCATTACCTACATCTGGAAACAAGGGCAGCTTGGACTCTCATTTGAAATAAAATATAAGTGAACAAGAAGCAGAAATGTGTAAATAAAAGGACCTCTAGCCCTTTCAGTTATTTAGAACTATCAATATAATTTCCGGTGGAATATGATCTTCTGTACCATTGTAAAAATAAAGGCTCTCAGATCTCCGAGTTTCTGGAAGCCTATAATGCAGCCTTTGTGGGGCTGTAGTCAATATGTCAAGAGCTATGAGGTTTCTACATAAAGTAGTGTATAGTCAGCTTGGACCACACAGGTTTGCTTTTATTTGCAAGCTATTTTCCATATGTGGATAAGCAACACAGAGATTCTTATTTCAGGTTGGTACTTGTCACCACCTATCAGGATTAGCCATAGTAGTAATTCTAAAGAATATAGAGTTTAAATATAAAATTGTGCCTTCGTTTTGATTACCTGCTGCTTATTATTTATATGGGGCTTTTAATTTGCAAAGTGCTTTAGAAAGTTAGGCAGGCCAAAAATCCCACTGAAGTTTATGAGCAGGTCACTTCCCCCTTTGTTGACACACCGTTTAGTGCATTCTGCCTAATCTTAGCACTGCTGATCAAGGGAGCCATCTTGAAAATTTTGAAATAGTCTTGCAGATACACATTGGAAAACGGGATGAACAAACTATTTCAAGTGCAATTCAGAACATATCTACTCAGAAGTAAGTCCCAATGAATTCAAAAAGATGGTATGGGATTTAGGGATGGAGGATCACAGGGAGGTTTACAATATAAAAAAGACAAAAATACAAAACATAGTAACAAATGAAAATGATACCCTCTCACCCCTCAACCCAAAAGGCCATGGATTGTTTAATTAGCCAAAGGCCTGGGAGAAGAGGGAAGTTTTTGCCTGGTGCCTAAAGATTTGCTTAGACCCAGAAACCTCTCCCTAAATAAATTCACACTTGACTCAAATTTTGGTTTGGTTTTTGGCAGAATTTAGGCCACAACTTTATTGATTACAGAAAGTAAATGGTTGCATAGGCTCTGGTTCAACTAGCTCCCTGCCATGCAGGTAGCACTGACCCAGGGCACCAGCATAGGTCAGCCTAAGCTGAAAACCTGAATAAGTGGAAAGCCGGGAATGGGATAACTCTGCCACCCAAATGTCCCCCTGGACTCAGGCACAGGTACAACCCCCTTACAGGGTTGATCAAACTATCAAGTCCCTGGATTCCATAAGGATGGCGACAGCATTGTCCTATCCCCATCCCCAGCACCTGAACCAGAGCCTATCTGCAACCTTACAAGTTGTGATGATTTGCTACGCGGCAGGCGAAACCCAAATGGCACCAGCCAATCAGTCAAGTGGGAAAAATTCCTGCCGTGCCCCTGTCCCAACGACAGATGACACATGACAGCATAGCAAGGTCAAGCGCAAAGCCCTAAAAGTAGGGAGAGGTGGGCGGGTGTTCCAAATGCATGCACCAAAAGAGGGAGCTCTGGGTCATGTGCATGGGCATAAATAGGTCCCTCAAACCGTTAGGACTGCGTCCCATTGGCTAGATTGCACCCAGCTACGAGGGACCTACCAATCAGGTGTTGTGGCTGACTAATCGTACCCACCCACAACACAGGGTGTCGGTTTTCCAGGTCTCACAGCAATACGTGCCCTCTTTAAGGGAGGACCCAATATGTAACAAAGGTGCCAAGTGAGCTTCCCTGGGGACAGTATTCCACAAGTAGGGAGCCACCACAGAAAAAGGCCGTTCTCAGCCTCCAGACGTCTCATGGAAGAGGCACACAAGAAAGAGTCTCAGATTATGATTGCAGGGTCTGGGTCAGTTCATATGGAGAGAGGCGGTCCTGAGATATTGTGTTCCTACGCCAAATTGTGGCTACCTTCCCACACACACATATCTGAAATCCTATTCTGCCACTATTGGGAATTCACCCATCTGCCTGTCTCTCTCTTTCACACACACACAATTTCATGAAAAAGATTCTGCTCATATTTTTCACTATGGGTCTCTATCATACTTAAAGCTATCTGGCTAATAATTGCCTCCACCTTCATTATTTAGTCAAGGGTCTCTTGAATGTTTAGAGTGGCATAATATTGCTCTATGAGACATCATTTACAGTGTTTGACTGATGCTATTTCTTTTCTGCAAGTCACAGTAGGTTTTAAAGGAGTGTTCATTATAGTTATCAAGGGAGAACTGAGCTGGGCCTTACTTTCAAGGATAGCTACTTGAGGAAAGATTACAAAGTGTTTGTGCAGCTCTGAGGAGTAACAATTTCTTCATTCCTCTTTTTTTTTTTGCTAAGCAGCCATTGGTTTTTATATATAACCTTTAAACATTTTTTGTATGGGGAATAGAGGATATTTAAAGCCTAAAATACGTTGTAGGGTGGTTGTTGTTTTTAAGTGACTTTTGGAGAAAGATAGCAGAAACAAAGGTAAATCAGTTTGCCAATTGTTCTTGTTCCGCCATCACTCACATCAACAAGCACAGCAATGTCGAGGTATCCATCACTGTCATGTCTTCTTGCATGCGTCCCTTCCAAGCTCTGCTGTCAAGCCTTGCGTCTGCCAATGACATTTCCTCTTTGTGAAGATGAGCAATTTTGAGTATGCACAAACCGACATGGTGAAACATAGTGTGGATTTTGAGAGGATTAGTCAAAGGCAACCATCAATTTCTCATCTGCTGAGAGGAGGTGATTGAGGTAAAGTAGCTGAAATGCTTCAAGGGTTTTTAGCTTGGTTAAAATTACCCTAATAGTTTCTTAATGGTGTTATTATTTGGACAGATTAGGCGAGGGTCTTCCCATCCTATGTTTGAAGTACTGCCATTTTTAATATGCTTAGCCCCACCTCCCTTCACAAAGCATTTAGGAGCTCTGACTGTTTTCAAGCTGTGTGTGGTATTCTCCGACTGCAGCTGCAGCCTCCCAACAAATCATTTTGAAAACTCAAAGAGCAAAACATCAATCTCCTTTCATTTGCAAAATTGAGAACAAAATCTGGGGTAGAAAACATGTAATATAAAGTTTGAATAGCATGCTTGCTTTTAAGGAAGACTTCATTTAATGTTGCGCACGTCAAGTCAAATTTGTTGTTTACAACGGTAGGTCATCATGACATAAAAAATAGATGAGAATTGAAGCGCTATTGTTGCAAAGATCAAATAAAATACGCAAATATGTCCTTTGGACATAAATTGGGGAAAGCAAGAAGTATTTCTCAGTAAGTTTAATGTAATAGAGTGATATCAAATGATCACTAGAACAGGCAAGGGCAATTGTCTATATACAAATGTAATTAACTTTGCTTCCTGGTATTTCTAAACCCTGACAATAATAGGTCATTCTTCCTGTTCTCAGTGAATCGTACCAATTCATGTATTCAAAAGTTGAGTTTAGTCTACACACACAGGATAAGCAGGAATAGCACCACTTCACCATCACCTGAAAGGGCTGAAATACATCTTTCAATGCTTCTCTAAAAGAAAAAAATATTTACCCTTACAAAACAAGCACAGAAGCAGAAAGGGTCCTTTTCCCACTCTTCTTTAAGGGTCCAGATACGAGCTGCAGAATGTGAAGGACATTCAAATCTCCAATATAAAACATCCAATCTCCAATATAAAATGGTGTTTTCTGAAGCCGCCACCTCGCTGAAGCAGCTCTGGTCAGCACCTGAATGGGTGGCTGCCAGGCACTTTGAAATCCTTGCCAGAAGAAAGGCAGGATAAAAATGGAAGACTATTGGTCCATCTAGCTCAGTATTGGCTCTCCAGGGTTGCAGGCAATAGATGCCAGAGATTGAACTTGGGACCTTTCGCATGCAAGGCAGTGAGCTATATGACCCATTCTTCCCTCAGCATTTTGTAATGGGATATCAAGAACCAACGCTTTCCTATTCTAAGCACTATTCCAAAAGATGCATGTCCCCAAATGACAACAGCTGTTAGGTAAGGGTGCTTGAGCATCCAGCTGCTAACTGCTAGATGACTCTCCTCTTTGTGAACCTTCTGGTCTTCCGGTCGGCGCCAATGCTTAATGGCGGTCCTCCCTTCGAGCTCCGGAGGAGGACTGCTCCACGAGTTCAGGTATGACCGCTACGGCGAAGCGGGGACCCTCAAAAATCACAGGCGCAGAAGCCTGTGAGCAAGGAGACTCGGCGGGCACCATTTGCGCCCCCCTTTACTGCAAAAGAGCCTTTTTAAAGGCTCCGGAGCTGCATCGGGTGTGCGCGCGGTGCTGAGAGTCGCTACCCAGCCCGTGGAGTGAAGTCGCGTCGCCATGAGCGGAGAGCGCCAATTCCTTCCTGAAATTTGGAACTGAATTTGAATACCCGTAAGTAGGATTGAAAGGCTTATTGGGACTTACAAAATACCTTTGAAATTTGGCCGAAAACGGGAAAGGTAAAAATTAAGGAAGTCTGCCTTCCCCGGACTGCATGACAGCTAAAGCAACGAAACTACAAAGCTGCAATTGGATGAAAAATTAATTTGAAAACTGTCTAACCTGGACATTGAACTTGAACCTCCCCCTAGCAGGCAGGAGCAAGGGGGAAGAGAGGTGGATTTTGCTTAACCTGCATGAAAAAAGCAAAGGGAAAAAAGTTTTCTGCCGTTTTAGACTCTTGGAACAGACTGCCTGAGCAAGGCACCGAGACGGTGAACTGTCATTTGAGATTTGCTACAAAGTTGGGACTTTATTTGCTACAAGTTTGGGATTTTATTGAAACTATTAACTGACAGCTTTGACACATTGGAAGATTGTTGCTAATAACTTTTTGGGGGGACATTCTGTTTCTTTGTTCTATTGCCTATTGGATACTTTGGATTACCCCCTCTAGAGGGCTGAGGGGTAACAGTTGCAAAACAGACTGTAAAGATCAAGTCAGTGGATTTTTCCATTTAAAAGCTGCTCCTGTGGGAACGACCTTGGGACATGAGTGGCCCAGCAGAAGCGATAACAACAAGAGCTAAAAGTAAAATTGCACAAAAGAAAAGGGGCTCAATATCAAGTTTACTGCCAGCAGGTGCAGCTGGGCAGGAAAAAGCAACAACTATATCTATGGATCCAGTGACACAAGCATTAGTTAAAATAAGTGAATCTTTAGAAGCCTTGACAAAGCAGAGTACAGAAAATACCAAACAGCTGACAGAACTTTCAACAAAACTAGATTTGAATACTAAAAGTATTACATCTAATACAGAAATTATAAATAAATTGATTGAAGAAAACTCTACAATTCGAAAAATTGCTGAAGAAGCTAAAACTACTGCAGAAACTACACAGGAAAAATTAGTACCAGTCTGTAAAAAGCTGGATGAACATGAGATGGCCTTGTCTTTGTGGGAAATACAGAGGAATTAGAGAAATCTGAGATTGAGACTAGCCCCTGAAAGTGAAAAGGACAACTTGGTGGACTTTCTCACAAAAGAATTTTTGGAATTTTGGCAGGTAAACTTGGAGGAAGAAGAATTTAAGATAACAGCTGCCTTCAGACTGGGTAGGAGACAAAACAGAAAGAGTCCAAGGGATTGTCTGATAACCTTAAGATCCAAAGAGGAAAGAGATAAAATATTAAATTTACACTATCAAAGAACTTTAGAGATTGAAGACGCTTATGTGCAAATCTACAAGGACATCCCTAAATACATCTTGGAGGCGAGAACTCATTACAAGGACTTGGTTTACCTGCTGAAAAAGAACAATCTACCTTTCAGGTGGGAATTTCCACAAGGTTTGTCTTTCAACTACAAAGGAAAGAAAGTAAAAATAAGAACAGTGCAAGACAAAGAACAATTCTTGGAAAGAAACGAGGAGGATCTTCAGAAGGGAGCGGTGGAACCGACTTCAGAAGTAGATATTTTGAATTTAACATTTGGACTTAAACCACCGACAGAGGAAGAACAACTGCAGGGAGCAGTTGGAGGAGTAATCAATTAAACAACAAGATGGCTCTGCAATTTCTAAGTTGGAATTGTAATGGATTGAACCTTCCCAGAAAAAGGCGTGAGGTTTTTCATATTTTGAAAAGAGAACAATTGGACTTGATTTGTTTACAAGAAACCCACGTGACTAGGGCACATAGAAAATTGCTTATAAATAAAAGATTAGGACAGGAATTTATTTCATCAGACAAAGTTAAGAAAAGAGGAGTGGTGATCTATGCAAAGGAAAAGCTGGCCCCAAAGCTGATTTTTAAAGATGAACAAGGAAGATTTCTGGCAATTGAAATACAAATCCAAGGAGAAAAATTTTTGACAGTCGGCATTTATGCACCAAATGAAGGGAAGGCAGAATTTTTTAAGAAGTTGCATGAGACTTTAATGGACTATTTGGATTACAATGTAATTATGATGGGAGACATGAACGGTGTGGTTTCTACAAACATGGATAAAGCACAAAGACAGGTGGTCTCTAAGGACGGGAGATTACCAAAGATTTTCTTTGAAATGACTGAAAATATGGACTTGATTGATATTTGGAGAACAAGGAACCCTCTTGAGAGAGAGGGAACCTTTTTCTCCGAAGCAAAAATGACATGGACAAGAATTGACCAAATATGGGTTACTAGTGGGATGGCTCCAAAGATAAAAAAGTAGAAACCTGCCCAAAGACTTGCTCCGACCATAACGCCGTAAAGATGGAGATGAAATTAACAACAGCTGGTTCCTTCAGATGGAGAATGAATGACACCCTATTTAGAGATGATGAGATTTACAAAAAGGCCAAAAAAACTTTGAAAGACTACTTTGAGATAAATCTGAAGACAGATGTGGAGAAAAGAGTAATTTGGGACGCAAGCAAAGCCGTGATGCGAGGTTTCCTAATACAACAGAATTCTTTAAAGAGGAAGAAACAAAATGAGAAGAAAGATAAGATTTTGGAAAAGATAAAAGAAGGAGAAAAGAAACTGAGGTCAAAACCAAAGTCTCATGAAATTTTGAGAGAAATTAAGTTTTACCAGATGCAGTATATGGAACTGATGAATCAAGAGAGAGAATGGAAAATTAAGCAAATGAGACAAAGGACATTTGAATCAGCAGACAAATGTGGGAAACTTCTAGCATGGCAATTGAAGAGGAGACAAAAACTGAACACTGTTACAAGCCTGGAGGTGGAAGGAAAGAACATTTATAAACCAAATGAGATTAGTAATTGTTTTCAGAGTTATTTCAGAAGACTATATGCACAAGGGCCGGAGAATGAAGGAGAAATAGATGATTTTCTTAAGAAATATGGATTACAAAAAATCTCACAACAAAGTACAATGATTTTGAATGAGAAAATAACAGAACAAGAAATAGAGGGTGCCATTCAAAATATGCAACTGGGGAAATCTCCAGGACCAGATGGTTTGACTTCCAGATACTATAAAGCTTTGAAGGAATGGCTAGTACAACCGTTGAAGGAAGTCTGCAATGAAATTTTAGAGGGGGAAAAGGCACCCGAATCATGGAAAGAAGCATTTATTACACTTATACCAAAAACTGAGACTGAAAAGAATCAGATTAAGAACTACCGCCCTATATCATTACTTAATGTGGATTACAAAATATTTGCTGACATTTTGGCAAAAAGACTGAAGAAGGTGTTGGTGGAAGAGATTCATAAGGACCAGGCTGGCTTTCTCCCAGGGAGACATTTGTCAGACAACGTGAGAAATATAATAGACATTATGGAATTATTAGAAGGTAACATCAACACGAAGGCTGTACTAATATTCGTGGATGCGGAGAAAGCTTTTGATAATATCTCTTGGAGTTTTATGAAGAAGAATCTCCATGGGATGGGGGTAGGTCAAGGTTTTGAAAATGGTATAGGTGCAATATATTCTGAACAAAAAGCAAAGTTAATTGTAAACAATGTGGTTACTGAAGAACTTCCTATAGAAAAAGGGACACGACAGGGGTGCCCAATATCCCCACTACTTTTTATATCTGTCTTGGAGGTTTTGTTAAATATGATCAGGGGGGACCAGCTGGTTAAAGGAATTCAGGTCGGAGCCAAACAATATAAATTGAGGGCCTTTGCAGATGATTTAGTATTAACTTTACAACAGCCAGACACTAGTACGAAAAGAGTTTTAGAACTAATTCAAGTTTTTGGTCAGGTAGCAGGATTTAAGTTGAATAAGCAAAAAACTAAAGTCTTGGAGAAAAACTTAACAAATGCTGAAAAAGAGAGGTTTCAAAGTGAAACTGGATTAATGGTGGCAAAGAAAGTGAAATATTTGGGGATTAACATGACATCTAAGAACGTGAACCTATTTAAAGATAACTATGATAAATGTTGGACAGAGGTAAAGAAAGATCTAGAAATATGGTCAAATTTGAGACTTTCCTTGTTAGGCCGAATTGCTGTAATTAAGATGAATGTATTGCCTAGAATGCTATTTTTGTTCCAGACACTACAGATTGTGGACAAACTGGACTGTTTCAAGAAGTGACAGAAAGATATATCTAAATTTGTCTGGCAGGGCAAAAAGCCCAGAATAAAATTTAAGATATTAACTGATGCAAAAGACAGAGGGGGGTTTGCCCTGCCAGACTTGAGACTGTACTATGAATCGGCAGCTTTCTGCTGGTTGAAAGACTGGCTACTTCTTGAGAATACAGACATTTTGGATTTGGAAGGGTTTGATAATAGATTCAGTTGGCATGCATATATATGGTATGACAAGGTAAAAACTCATAAAGGATTTAAAAACCATATTGTCAGGAAAGCACTATACAATGTTTGGATTCGATATAAGGATTTGTTGGAAAATAAAACCCCTAGGTGGCTGTCACCAATGGAAGCTAAGGAGGTGAAAAAACTTAATATGGAATCTAAATGGCCAAAATATTGTGAAATTTTGGAGCAAGAGAGTGGAAATTTAAATTACAGTTATGAGAAAATGAAGTCTAAAGTACGAGATTGGCTTCACTACCATCAAATAATGGAAGTGTTTAAACAAGACAGGAAAATTGGCTTCCAGATGGAGAGATCAAAACTAGAAACAGAACTGTTAGAACCCAATACTAAGAACTTATCAAGAATGTATAACCTGCTGTTGAAGTGGAACACACTAGATGAGACAGTTAAATCAGCTATGATTAAGTGGGCACAAGACATTGGTTATGACATTATGTTTGCTGACTGGGAACAGTTATGGACCACCGGTATAAAATTTACGGCATGTAATGCCTTAAGAGAAAATATTATGAAAATGATTTACAGGTGGTACATGACCCCAGTCAAGCTTGCAAAAATTTTTCATTTGCCCAATAATAAATGCTGGAAATGTAATGCAACTGAAGGTACCTTCTATCACCTTTGGTGGACTTGCCCGAGGATTAAGGCCTTCTGGGAAATGATTTATAATGAAATTAAGAAGGCACTTAAATGTACTTTTCATAAGAAACCAGAGGCATTTCTCCTGGGCATGGTCGGCCAATTGGTGTCAAGGAAGGATAGGATGTTTTTTATGTAAGCCACCACAGCAGCAAGGATCCTTTTAGCAAAGTATTGGAAGACACAAGAATTACCCACGCTGGAAGAATGGCAGACGAAGGTGATTGACTACATGGGACTGGCGGAGATGACTGGCAGAATCCGTGACCAAGAAAAAGAGACGGTGGAAGAAGACTGGAAGAAATTTAAAGTATATCTCAAGAACTGTTGTAAAATTAATGAGTGCTAAAATGTCAAGGGAAAGGAAAATATAGAATTACAGCTGTAATTGATTAAGTATGAGAAGAAGCTAAAAAAAAATAAGTAATTAGTTAATTGGTGTGAGGGGTTGTTGAAGAAATTTTAAAACAGGAATGCAGAAAAGGGGAGGTAAGGGGAAGTCTGGGAAGCAAGGTTTATGAAAAAGAGGTCTTGAAATTATACATGTTTATGTGTGTGTGTTGTTTTGTTTTTAATTTGTGTTGGAAAATCAATAAAAAATTAATTAAAAAAAAAGAACCTTCCAATCAGCCAGCCTCAAAGGCCAAAATTAGTTGGCTCTGTCATTGGCTCCTGGCCTCCATGCTTCCTGTCCCACCAGTCCCAATGTCCACCAACTACCATTGCTTACAATGTGCAAGAACACTGTGCTGTCATGTAGCCGGAGTTGACTATGTGATCACTGAGAACAAAGTTACTGAGCTTTGTTGAACCTTTGATGATATCAAAGGGGGTGGGAGCAATAAAGAGTCACACAACTGCAAGGTGACATTTTGAAGGCAAGGGTGGTATGTGGCCATGGTGCAGTCATTTTCACTCCCTTTCTTCTGTACCCTATCTCCTCCCTCAGTCAGCATAACCAGGGAGAGAAAATGTTTGCAAAGGACATTAAGGCACAAATTTAAACCAAGTCTCTCTTTGTGAGTTTCACCAACATATCGCTTGTATCATATTCCATCAGATGAGGGTATCTTATCAGTACTTAACACCAATAATTCCAAAACTGTTTCATTTATTACAATAGAAAACCAAGTGCCAAACTCTCTCTCTCTCTCTCTCTCTCTCTCTCTCTCTCTCTCTCTCTGTGTGTGTGTGTGTGTGTGTGTGTGTGTGTGTAAAGTCCTTATAAGTTCAACGGTTCAGTGTGTCCTTTGCAAAATATAACTGGCCCTTTTGTACTTGTTTATTTTAAAAAAATGGGAAGAAATGAGATTCACATTAATCTTCCAACCTTTAGTTACTGTGGCTTTAAATTTAAACTCCATACTGTATGTAAAGTGAGGTGAGCGTTTTTTACTGCTTGTCAAAACAATCCTGAAATCCCATTTTCCTTTAATAAAGTATAGTTTTGTCCTCCAGATGTATGCTTGAATAAGATGTCATACTCTGTTTTTGTTCAGGATTGCACCCCGCTGATCTTCCTAGGCAGCAAGAAAATTACCTTATTGAAACATATTGCTGGTAGTGACTATGGTGCCAAATTTTGCATTGGTATTACACACATGACATATTCAGAGACCTTTGAATAAGACCATGAATATCAAGTGATTGAAAAGATTATACAGGCTTTCTTTATTTCATAGGGTATAATAGGTTGTGGTTCTGGATGAATGTCTTTCAGATCAATATAATTATGTCATAAAAAACATGTAACAAAATAGTTACTTTGCAGCTTTTCACACTTGCCTGATTTCATACTGATTTCATTCAGAGCAGAATTGTTTCTTTTTAAACTAATAGCTGGTTCAACATTTGTAGATCAGTGCAAAGAACCTATATGAAAAGCAAGGTAGGCAGCATCTTACTTGTTTGGTAACATACACATTTTATGACAGAATAATGCATAAATTAATTTGTTTGTGTTTTATAATGCTAGTAATCTTGCTTTTATATTTCAAACACTACTTTCAAATTATTCATGATTTTTGTGGGAAAATTACCAGGGAGCATTTGCTCCCCACAAAATTAGAAATTCTGCTGTTTGGATTCTCTCCCTCCCCTCCCCCATTATTATGTCTAACTTTCAAAATGCCAAAATGTCTTGCTACGCCCCCTAGCTTGTTCAGCATGTACTTGGCCTGTCTCAAAGGATTTTAATGCCTTTCAAATACAAGATTACTTTAGGGTGTTGTATAAATTACAGATAAAATGTATGTGAAACATTTTGAGCATACTATACTGATAAAATGTAAGGGGAAAAAACCTATACAAATACCAGCTATTCACAGATGAAACCCTTTTAAATTAGTAGACTTAGCATGCCCACCTACATAGGATTGGTCTGTCTCAGTTTCAGAAAGTGGATTTCAAGTAGAATTGCACAGCTTCAAGTTTGTTGTACTGGAACAAGACCCCCATAGGAGAATTCCTTGAGCCTGGCAGAAAGTTTTTGGATTTTTATTTTTATTTTAGCATAAATAGTGTTACCAAGCTGAAATGCAAGGGGTCAATATAATAATTGATAACAGCTGGGCTAAATGTGCTCTCTCGATTCTCTGTTTTCGCTTCAACAAAAATAGTTGTGCTTGCACCGGTTTTGTGACCATTCAGCATGGTAGCTCCCTGCCAGATATCATCAGAGGCAACAATTTGGCTGCCCCAGTTGGCATAACATTGCCTGTTTAGAATGCAAAGTTATGACTGTAACCCCTGCTGGCCACTGGAGTGGCATCAGAGAGAGCTGTAATTATGGAAAGGGGAATTAGGAGGAAAATAGATTGGGGGAAGGGGGACCATAGCTCTTTGCAAGTACAGGAGAAAATACAATTCACATCAGTGCTTTAATTGCCTTGTGTGACTGAAACTGGTCAAGCAACTCTATTTTCTTCCGTGCATGGAAACAGACAATATAATTATTCCCTGATCCAAGTCATATCAAATGCAAACACAAGGTTGGCATCGTGAGCCCAAGGTAATCCTGAGCAGGGAACGTGGAAAGGTAGATCTAGCTTCCAGCTGCTTGACTCCCCATACAGAAACACCGCTAGCTGAAAGGTGGCAGCCAGGCATGGCAGCAAAAAGATGGAATGCTGAACAATTGATACGTTATCAGCTAGGTGGAGAATGTACTGTAAGGCAACGTCATGTTTTCACTGTTGCAAATTCCGCTCCATGTGACAAATAAGGTGCAAGGAAGAATCACCTGAGAATCCTGAGACTCCCCCCTCAAAAAGCTCTTTTGTGTCACTCTGTGTCACTCTGATTTTCAGCAGTGCAGATTTTTCAAAGATGAAGTTTTAGACATATCACTTTGAAAAATACCGCATCATATTTCATTATCCCCTCAGTATTTGGGTAACAGCCTTTGCTTTTGATACAGAGTGTTTGCAACCCACAAAAATTAGTTGTAAAGTCAGATTTCATTGTGGTTGTACTTTCATTTCTTTTTTAAAAAAACAAACAAACCCAGAACGTACTAGACTCTCTGCTCCTATAAATGTGAATATCACTTCTCTAAATGTCCTTCCCTTATAAAAGTGGATCACTCCATTTCATTTATTTGCCTTGTAAATGTGTACATCACTTTGTAATATCTACTCCCTCCGTGTTTATTATTCCATTATATTCATTTTATATAAATGTAAGTTCCTCCTCACTTCCTCTGTAGCAAGGAGATCAATGTGGTACATGACAATTTTATTACATCAGAGTATTCATTTCCTTTACAAAAGTAAATCACTCTAGTAGATTCACTCCCCTGTGAGAGAACATACCCATAGATCATTGCATTACACTAACTCTCTGCATAAATACAGCTTGTATCATGTTACTCCTTCTGTAGGTACACGATGACATATCTTTGTTGGCTCTATATAAATGTTCTCTCAGGCCTTTGCATATGCATTCTAGACAGCAATAGACAACAGCAGTGTCTCCATTTTTGTATGCTCGTTCTCCAGAGAGCTGCTGTCGTGTGCTTTTCTGGTTCCTCCTCTCCTTCTCCAGGAACCTATATTTCCTTCCCTTGGCCAAGAACTCTCATTTCAAATGTCCCAGTAAGACCCTGAAGGCAAGATAATTCTTCCCTTGAGCTTTCTGGCTTCTCTACATTCCAGCCTTGTTGAGTGTCACTGCTGTTTGGTTAGAACTCACCACTTAGTTTCACCTCAAGCAAAAGCTGAGGCAAATTTTTACGGCCTTTCGGATACAAAATCATGAGCAGCTGGCACAGTGGGGCCAAGGCACACCGTTTCCAACCTTTTGCCATCTGCCATTGCAGGAACAGGCCAAGAGGCAGCAACATCAGGGCAACATCAGGGCTCAACCGGGGTTTCAGACTGCCAGTGCGCCCACATTGCTGCCTTCACATATCTGCACTATCCCATATGTGGCCATGATCACACTATCTTATATAATAATTTTTATTGGTTTTTTACACATATTTTCCAGCATATCATTGCGTGGACAGGCGGAGTCCCCAGGTCCCGAGCGCCCCCCCCAGTCATGTGGAATAACGACTCAAGACAACGTGCTATGGGATTAAATTGGCCACAACTTTATTAAATTTCAAATGTGGGTAGACCTTGGCTCAGGCATTGGACATTCTCCCTCCCCATTCCCTAGCCGGGGACCTAGGGAGCATCAGGGTTATCCAGTGTTTGTGTGGGGGATGGGCCGGCTCTGGAGAACATATGTTCAAGCAGAGATAGCCGCCCCCGTTATGCCACCGCTGCAGGGGAGAGCAACGACGACCTTTCGGCGTACGGTCAAAGCCTCCCTTCAGAAACCCCTTTAACGGGGAACCCTGGTATCGCCTCTGCAAAGAGGAAGATGGACAAAAGGATTCCGCCCAAGGCCTGATACCGCCAAAGTTGTGACGTTTTGCTACGGGAAAGGCAAAACCTGCCAATGCAGGGAAATTCCTTTCCGGCCCTTTGACAGCAACCTTAACGTAGCAGCACCCACATACCTGTGAAGAAAAGTTAACCTGCAAAACCTGTGAAGAAAAGTTAGCCTGCAAAATAAGACATTAACTGAGGGTGGGTAGGGTGGGAGAAGCTCTGGAGCCAAGTGAGGATTCCCAGGTAAGATCCTCCCTCTATTGTGTGGGCAGGTAATCCCTCCCCCACCTGCCCTGATCTCCTTGGCAACGCTTCCCCCAGGTGGGATTGGACAACTGACTGGGGTAGGCGGAGACCTCCAGGTATCCCACCTGAGGGAAGGCAAAGCCAAGCCTATGCTGATGGAGCCGCTCCAGATCCAGGGGCTGTGCGCGTCCACACAAAGGTCGCCCCCCATTTTATGCGGGGAGCAGTCATTCTTTTAAACATCATTTCAAAATCTTTGGCTATCACAGCCTAAGACTTCCTTCAACATCAACTGATGGTTTTCTAAAATCTTTTCTAATTATGCATTTTGTTACTATAGTTATTGCTACAAATTAAAATCTTAATACCTATTCTTAATTCTTTTCACAATAATCTATATATTACTCCTTACAAAACTCCTTTTAACCCTACAAGTGATGTCAATTGGTTACAGTTGCTTTCCAAATATATCAAAAACTTCTTCCATTCCTTTAGGAAAGTCTGGTCCTGCTGGTACCGAATTTTCCCGGTTAATCTCGCCATCTCAGCATAGTTCATCAATTTCTCTTGCCACTCTTCTCATGATACACTATCAAGAGGACAGCACTGCCTCACTGCACCAGCTATTCCTGGATAAAATATCTAGAATTATCTGGGAAGCAGCTGTAAGAATTTCAACACGATTCACAACATTTCAGAAGAGGGGTTTGCACATTCGGCAGCATTGTTCAGGAACTACTCAATGGCAAAAGTAAACAGGTGGGGGAGAGCAGGAATAAGCACACTAACTTTGTTTCCCCTTCCACCATCTTGGGTATCTTCCAACTTGTGGTAGACAGCAGTCTTAACTGGGGAGCTCTTTGTATTCATACAGACTCCTGCATGTTTTAGAAAGCCTTTTATGCAGAGTTCTCACATACACAAGGAGCCCTCCTGCTTCACAGACTCACCTACCACAAGCTAGAAAGCAGTGAAATAATGATAGATAGGGGCAGATCTAGCATGCTCAGTCCTTCTCCCAGCAATTTGTTTGACAATTGCAGTTTAGTAACTGGTGAAGAGGATTTCAAGGTGACTTTTCTGAGACTCTGCATGTGTGCTATCTGCACAGATTTTAAGGTAGGTAAAAACAATATTGGTAAAACTAGGTTTCTCTAGGTAGTTTCTTGTGAGTCTAATGCTTCTGATTGGTTCCTTTTCAGTTGCATCATATATGATGTCAGCAGCGGAGGGGCAGTTGGGCATGGCTTGGGGAAGATGGCTTGTCCAAATTAGGAGGACCCCTGCCAAGCCTAATTCGACCCACAGGGCAGAGGTTTCCCACTGCTGTTCTACACTAAGGCTCTTAGTTGATTAATCTACCAAATAATTTGATTACAACACAATTCCAAGCATTTTTACAAGGAAGCAAGTCCTGTAGAACTCAGTGAGGTGTATTTCAAGTAAGTTTGGGCTCGGCCTATAAAATATGCATCATTAATTTATTTAGATAGACATTACGTGCTTACATTTATTCTACATCTTTGCATTTAATTCTAATTTTGGAACAGCAGACAATTCCCTTCTATATCTTTAAGCATGGTTAGTTAGTAGGCCACTATAGCTCTCAACACTTGACCTTTTTGGTCTCGCATGCTTCCAAACTGAATCAAGCTCAGAAGAAAACAATTTGTATTATTTCCAAAAGGCTCCAGTTGTGTAGAGTATTGATTGGCTGGCTCTTGTAGCAACCACAAAGCCACCTCCTTCCTACTTTTCATCTCTCTGTCCAGGGCTGAGCAGCACTGGCACTGAATGAGCATTAAATGGATAAAGGTGTTGAGTGCCTGAAAAAAGGAGTGGTTTTTAAAAGGAAGAATCCCATCTGCACACCACCAGCCACACCAGGATTTGAAAGACTGATTAGACCTGAGTTCTAATCCAACCTCTCACCCTCTTTGACAGCTGCAGCTCTCTCTGTGTGACTTCACTCTAGGCAGGGTGACCTGGGAATGCCTGAATCCACACTGGCCAATTTCAGCCCAATTCATGATCCAGGATTTGTTCAAAGCTTGCACACAGTCCTAATTTATGATTTTCAGTCTTCCTCGTTAAGACACATTTCCATATTTGTTTGTACTGTTTTGGGGGGACAGGAGGCGGGCAGGTGTGGAGGACTCCCTGGTCCTCAATGTGGTAACTCTTCCCCTGAAGGACCAGGTGCGCAGCCTGGGAGTAATTCTGGACTCACAGCTGTCCATAGGGGCACAGGTAAGTTCTGTGTCCAGGGCAGCTGTTTATCAGCTCCATCTGGTACGCAGGCTGAGACCCTACCTGCCCGCAAACTGTCTCGCCAGAGTGGTGCATGCTCTAGTTATCTCTCACTTGGACTACTGCAATGCGCTCTATGTGGGGCTACCTTTGAAGGTGACCCGGAAACTACAACTAATCCAGAATGCGGTAGCTAGACTGGTGACTGGGAGCGGCTGCTGAGACCACATAACACCAGTTTTGAAAGACCTACACTGGCTCCCAGTACGTTTCCGAGCACAATTCAAAGTGTTGGTGCTGACCTTTAAAGCCCTAAATGGCCTCGGTCCAGTATACCTGAAGGAGCGTCTCTACCCCCATCATTCTGCCTGGACACTGAGGTCCAGTGCCGAGGGCCTTCTGGCAGTTCCCTCACTGCGAGAAGCCAAGTTACAAGGAACCAGGCAGAGGGCCTTGTCGGTAGTGGCACGCGCCCTGTGGCACGCCCTCCCACCAGATGTCAAAGAGAAAAACAACTACCAGACTTTTAGAAGACATCTGAAGGCAGCCCTGTTTAGGAAAGCTTTTAATGTTTAATAGACCATTGTATTTTAATATTCTGTTGGAAGCCACCCAGAGTGGCTGGGGAAACCCAGCCAGATGGGAGGGGTATAAATAATAAAAAATTGTTGTTGTTGCTGCTGCTGCTGCTGTTATTTACTTTGCATGCCACCTTTCATCCATAGAGCTCAGGGCAGTTCACAGCATAAAAATACAAGATAAAATACATAATAAAAACAAGAACAGAACAAAACCCTCTCCCCTCCAATTTCATTCTGACTCCAGCTCTCACAATAATATCTTTACAGTTTTCATCATTGGAAGACATTTTCACCCAGTTGGCCCCCAGGCCAGGGGTGGCTAAACTATGGCCCTCTAGATGTTGTTGGATTCCTGTTCCCATCGCCCCTGGCCATTCACCATATTGCTTGAGGCTGATGAGTGTTGGTCCAAAGCATTTGGAGGGCCACAGGTTAGCCACCCCTGCTCTAGGTAAAAGCAGCATGTACTTTCAGCTGATTTCAGATAATATCACTGGCTTAATCTTATCGTGTATGCAGTTCAGCTCTACCACCACCCCTCAGACAGGGAGTAATTTAGTGACTTTGGGTTAGGCCACTGGTGGAGCATCTGTGGCCCTCTAGATAATGTTGGATGATGACTTGCATTCACCCCAGATGGCATAGACAGGGGTCAGGGATGGTGGGAGCTGCGGCCCAATAACATTGTGAGGGTCACAGTTTCTGCATTCCTGAGATAAGTACTACCGATCAGCCTAACCTACCTCACAGAGTTGGGAAGATAATTGAGTGCAGCTATAACAGTTGTCCAGAGTGCCTGGGCAACCCATTCAGATGGGTAGGGTATTATTATTATTATTATTAACAGTGTAAACTGCCCTTTGCTCCTTGGAAGATGGTTGGGATGAAGCTGGAGAAATACATAAAAAATATACTTTCATGACATGTGGTACATGTGGTACAAAATGGAAAACCAGCAGATTATCCCTTACAACATTCAAAGATGCTGCCAGTTCATTTGAGATAAGTCTTCATACTGTGTTTGGGGGGCTGTTGCAATGGAAAGCAGGCACAATGCACTAGTGCTTGCATGCGACTTTCTCATAACTTCCGGTAACCCCAGATAGATGTAAATATTCTGTCTCCGCATATTTCTTAAGTTTGCATCTGCTGGTAGATTCTAATTTCCACAAAATTGGCTGAAGAATAACTTTTATTGAGCCAATTATAAAGTAGTCATACAAGCTTCCAGTTACAGGCAACAGAAATGTGCACACCCACTTCAGTTTGGGGTACTCAATCATGTAGAAAATTTATGTGTGAGTTGTTTCTCCTTTCATATGTCCAAACATCACATGCAGAAGTTGGGAGTGTTTGTGGCAAGGCCCAGGCCCTGCTCTATGTCATTGTTGTTCACATGCATGCATGCCTGGATGGATGAAATATCCAATAGAGGAGACCCACGGAGGAAGTTATATTATTTGTGCATGTGTATATTTACATCCCAATGCATACTGAGATTATTTTTATGCAATTGTATTGATGCCAACAATTGCAGACCCTCCAAATGTCCCTATTTTCCAGGGACAGTCCTAGATTTACAGAATCCATGCTGGTTTTTATTTGATCCCGGAATGTCCCACTTTTCCTTAGAGAGACCCTATTTTCAGTGAAGAAATGTTGTGTCAGGAACTGGGCAGAGGAGGAATGGTGAAGACCGCCTCCCCAGCTTGACCCTTCCAGAGAAGAAGACAGTTCAGAATTACAACAGGGGTTTGAGGGAGATCACAGCTCAGAGGAAGATAAGGGGAAATAATGGGAGAGGAAGAGGAGAAGAAGAAGCACAAGGGGGGCAACAGCTGACAGACACAGTGTCTTTAGAAAGCATTCCAGACCCCCCCCCTCAGGACCTGATAAGCATTAAAAGAAGGAGAGCAAAGAGCTCAAAGGCAGAGGGCACTTTTCAGCACCCATAGGGATGACACATGAGGAAGTGGGAGAGACAGAGGGGGTGGAGACTCACTTGGGATAGCACCATTATTCCAAGAAGCTGCATTCCCAAGCCTGTGAATAAAAAGCAGATGGTAAGGACCTTTACTTGTCTTGTTCGTTCCTGGCAATCTGTCGTGCGGGTTGGTTCCTCTGCTGCCTGACATGTTGGAGGGTATAGTTGGATGTCCCAATTTTCATTGGAGAAATGTTGGAGGGTCTGGAGTTATCTGACCTATACCCAGGTCTGGCCTATATCCAGAAAATGAAATATTTGCAGTTGCATTTTTTCTTAATTTAGTGACACTGGGTTTTCTCTGGGCAGCTGGAAAGGTCTTTACATCCGCGGCCATATTTTGATCAGTTAATGAAGTCACTAAGATGGGGAACCCGTGCCTTGATTCATCCCAGGAGGATTCTGGTAAATTTTCAAGTGTGAGACCTCGTTATGACATCCACATCCCCAAAGAAAGTTTACAGGCACATCCAGATATATATATATCCTAAAGAGCAGCAGTTACATTACACAATACACAAATTATTGTGATCAGCTGACAGTCATAGAACAGTAAGCTGGCACAGGATGATGCAGTGGTTGGACTTTGGCTGGGGAGACGTGGGCAGGCCCAGACAGAGGGGGGGGGCCATATGGGCCACTTGGCCCGGGCCTCCGATTCCAAAGGGAGCCTCGGTCAGCATATTCACTATTGTATATCTACATTTTTCCATTTTGTCTTTATATGCAGATACGATTCAAGCCTTGAAATAAAATTATTTTTCAGCATAACTTTGGTGAAAATTATTTATATACTTACTTATTTATAAGACTTCAGTTATTCCCAGGGTAAAAAAAGGGGGGGCATTATCTACCTGGCCTGGGCCTCTGCCTGGCTCTGCGAGGCCCTGGACCTGGGTTCATATACCTGATAAAGGAGGTTCACTGGGTGCCCTTGGGCCAATTACTGCCTGAGCCAAGCTTGCCCACCTAATGGAGTTAATGTTACGGTTGCTGGGCACAGGGAGCAGAGCTGTGCTTCTCAGTGATACTGCTCTACAATGCTGCTTACTGGACTGATACAGATAGCAAGCGGGAGCTCACATGACTAACTACGTCCCTATGCAACTAATTCCCTTCACATTGAAAGCTTGGTGTCAAGTAGATGGGTTCTAGCATAGCATTCATCCCGAGAGGGTAGCCATCTATATGGAAGGAAGCTTTCTTGTGGGAGGAAGGAACTCGCAGTTCTTTGAGCCCCACCTGCAGTTTGAAATGGCTGTACAGTCACAAATGTACCACCTCAGTGAGAAGTGAGCCTCTGCCGGTTGCTTCCCCATTCGCTAGCTTCATATCTGGCAACATAACGCCAATAGCTCCCTGAAATGAAAGGAACAACGGACTATTCCAATATAACTAATGATTTAATTCTCATTACATAGAAAATTAAATATTATATCTTCACATTTTGTGGCTGATGCAAATGTTAAAATTGGAAGGTAGTACCTACAGTGTGAAGGATTTTGATAGTTTTATTTGGAGGTAGGTTTTCAAAACAAAACTTCCACCCCCAAAAAATAAATCGACTAAAGCCTGGAAGGAAAATAAAACAAACATTCTACAGAGAAAGAGGAAAGAAAAGGGAAAGGGGGAGGGAGAGAAAAACTACAGGGAAAGTTCAAGCATTAGAGCCCTCACAGTAGGAAACTGGTCACATGGGTAACATAATGAAATTTTACTGCAAAATATCCCTTTTTTCTTATTTGAAAAGACAAATTATTAGCATTTTTAAACAATTTCAATATGTTTAATGGCTGAAAGTTAAGCTCAAACTGTTCCGCTGACTGGATAAAGTGCTAGGTCTGTAAACAGGAATCTTAAGTTACCCCAAGAGTACACTCATTTTAAATTTTACTTGAAAGCAGGATGTACGTTTATTACAATTTCAAACAAAATGCTAATGCCATTAAACAAATGAGGTTTAGGCAAATTAACTGCATTTTAATATTCTGAAAGCCTATGATATAGGACATTGTGTTACGAAACATTGGCTAGAAGTATCAGTTGCAAGTGGGATTTTCATTGCTGTGAATCTCAGGAGAATATTTGTAATTAGTATCATTTGCCTAATACTTCAGGTTAATTAGAATATTTAATTGAATAGCTGTAATCTTCAGAGATGACTATATTATGATCAAATTAGTACTATCGCAGCACACGCTGATCACTGCCGCAGCCTGCCTCACTTCTGCTAGCTATTCAGCCCTCTGGAGCGTTCAGCAACATAAGAAAAAATCTGTTTCTTACACTTTTGAATTTTAATGATCCATTTGAACTCTGCCATCAACATTTAATTATTCCAGGAAAAAAAGTCCCAGCCATGGGTCCCATATGGCATCTTGGCAAATACACTTGCCCACATTGGAACTTGCCCCTCTTCCAGCAGTTCAATCTCTGTGAAGAGATTTAACACAAGCTTTTCTTTTTTTTTCCCCTCTCCCCTTCTTCTTCTCCTTCAATGCAAGACTCCCTTTTTCTCTCTTTTTTGTAAATAGTGTTTGCAAATACAAACCCTATGGAGCTTCACAGGAGAGGTTACTAGGATACTATTGAAACACTATTAGGAACAGATGAATTGATTTTTAGAATGTTACAATGGATTTAATCCTGTAATGTCTACTACTGGACTATTATATATTGTATCCAGAAGGTTTGAAGGAGTCAGGTGCCTCTGTAACTAAACCTTGTTATCTTACAAACACAATTAATTTCCCCCCTCCTTTTATTGGTTTGCACATACAAATACCCCTTGCAGCCAAAGCACAGATGTTGAGTTCCTGACCTCAGCAGTTGTGGGTTTTCTCTTCTTCTTTATATCCTTGGCAAATATTTTAAGGGGTTAAGCCTCCATCATTGTTGGGAATATTAGAGAGCAGTTGAATCCTATTATATCAAACTCAAGAGCAAATTCTCACCCGTCCCCCCTCTGCCTCAAGAGCACGAGTAATAGTGGGTTGGAAGCAGAAGGGGGGGGGGGAGTGAGAGAAACGAAACTTGGGGGAAGCAGTCATGTCACAAAGGGACATTGTTTACACACAGACGTGGCTGGCTCAGAAGAGATTTTCCCTAAGGATCCAAAAGCTCATGAGGTCAGTTCCACACGGCAAAACAAATGAAATTAAAAAGTGAAAACCATTTTCAAACCGAGTGCACCGACATGACAACTTTGCTTGCCCCCACGGAGCCTCTCGTAGAATTATATATCACCAAAACATGCAGACTCGCACTTGGCGGGCAAGACAAGGGGTTTGTGTGCCTCTGAAGAATATTTTCCACCTAATCACCTTTGCTCTGCTATATTCCTGCAAAGGGAGACCTATAGCGGTACATCTTACGCACCATGCAGGTGAGCATTCAGGCTTAGATATGAAATATTGCTTCTTCTCATTGGTAAGCTCAGCCCCTAGGTTCATTTCCCTCTGCAGCTGACTAACAGGGGGACGGGACAATAATCAGTTAATTTTGGTAAGCCCTTAAAATAAATGATCCACCTGTTGCCGTTTTAACCTTTTCCAGAAACGAGGGGTGGGGAATAAAGGAAATTCAGAACTGCCTTGTGAATGATACTTTCGTCAAATGAAGGGTGATTCTGAACTAGAGAGATGATACTAACCACACGTCTAATACTTTTAAGCATGATAATATGTGATTATGCTGTGTTGTCAGAATCATGCTATACCTAATTTTGGGAAATTACGCCTCCCTCCCCCAAAAAATGTTACTATTTGGAAAAAATATATAAGGTTTTTAAAAAATGACATCTTGGGTAAAATAGTGGTGCATGTTTTCACAGTTTTACAATTCCTGTTTCCTAAGGGGGGTGGGGAGGAAAAAATCTGTACTCTCAACTGCTCATTCATCAGTTTATCTGTGTTCAGAAATACTAAACAGAAGTGTTCTAAAAGGTCTATGAAGTTAAAAGTGTATCATTTAAATAATTAAATTAAAAAATTTAAAACTTAGTTCATAGAAACTGAGATGAAAATGAAAGTTTGAGTTACTACAGACATATTAAGGAGGGATAAGTTTGTGTGTGTGTGTGTGTGTGTGTGTGTGTTATATATACAGATATCTTCTAAACTGTAGGAAGCTTAGAACTATTAAGAATGAATTATAAAGAAATGTATAAATTGAACCAGGCAAAGAAGTTACACTGCAGCTAATGATAGCTGATTAAATTATTGTTATTTTTTTAAAAGAAAAATCAGCTACTTTCTAAAATGAAGATTTAATATCCCTTTTTAATAAGAAATTGTAGAAGCACCTTGAGAATTCACTTTAATGACTAGTGTACTGCATAATTGTGGATTCTCTTCGTAAGAAACCTGCTACAATTGCTGATTGTAGAAATAGACTGAGAGTATTCTAAGCATTCAGACCCCTTTATAGATGAACCATAACAACTGGTCTGAAACTCTAAACTGTGGGTCAGGACCCAATACCTTTCTCTATTATTTTAAAGGTCATTCCCCACATATATACTTTTGTCCCTGTAATTGACAAACATCTGCTTTCTGCCGTTATAACTGCCAATCTTGAACAGCAACAGTAATGTACTGTCTCCTTCATGTGCTCCCCACTTGGGGAAAAAGTGCTTCAGAATCTATACACCTTTTTCTAGATAAAGATATTTGGAGTAGTGGTATATAAATGTGTGTGTGTGTGTGTGTGTGTGTGTGTGTGTGTAATGTGTGTGTGTGTGTGTAATGTGTGTGTGTGCGTGTGTGTGTGTGTGTGTACTATCATCCTGTTCCACTAATTGTGGAACAAATTGTAAAAGAATCCAGTGCTAAGTATTCTCCCATCTATTAAACAGATGGCAGATAAGATTGTAAACATATTTGCTTCATATTGAATAGATAGTTTCTGGCATAATACTAATTAACAAATTAAATGACTGACTTTCCGCATCACATTAGAGTTGAAACCATTTTGTAAGTTTGTCTTTGGGAGTTATTTACTTTGACAATAGCATGCAGTGAAAAACTGTTAATGTTTTCTCAGCAATGTTCTGCTTTGGGTACTTTTCTTTTTTAAAAACTTCATATTTTATTATAATTCATTCGAGATTCATTACAGCCACTCATTATAAAATGTATGTGCATTTAATCCATTTTCAAGGCCTGCATATCTCCCGATTCCATCCAAACGCTGTGCTAACATCTACATCCAAGTATGCATGAGGTTTACACATTGCCTTTTCTCATTTCATCATACTTTAGCATAAACCACTGAAGGAGGAGAAATTGCTTGGGTTCATTCCAGTGTGGCATCAAGTCTGGTCATGGCACAAAAATCTGCCTTGGTCACCCTGTCTGATGACATTTATTGGGAGGGGGGAGTGTCACCTGCTCATTCTCCTTGAACTTTTCAGTGGCTTTCAATACTGTTGCTCACAATATCTTCCCAGAGCATCTTGGTGGGGATGTTGTGCTTTATTGGTTCTGCTCCTTCCTTCATGGCCATTTCTATAAAGTAGTTACAGGAAGCTACTGTTTGGTATCATGCCAGTTGTCCTCTCCCACAGGGTTTCATCTTGTCGCTTATCCTATTTAACATGTATATGAAGTTGCTGAAAGCTGTCGCCAGGAGATCTGGAGTGAGGTGTCATCAAGACACAGTTGACACATAGCTCTGTCTCTGTATTGCATCTGTTGAATCGGAACAGGAGTTTGAGGTGTTAGGCTGGTGCTTGGAGATGGTGATGGGCTTGGTGTGGACCAATTAATGGAGGTTGAATGCTGAAAAGACAGAAGTTAGGAGTTAGGAGTTGTCATATCTGGGAGGCAGAGAGACAGCCTTTCTGGAACGGGTTGTAGTTCCTTAAAAGCAGAAGATCCACAGGTTTGGGTGCTCCTGGATTTAACATAGTGATTGCAGGCTCAGGTGGCCTCGGTGGCTTGGGAGTGCCTTTTCCAGCTCTGACTGATCTGTTAGCTACCACCATTTTGGGTTAAGAATGAATTTGCCACTGCATTCCATGCTGTGGTAACTTCCAGACTGGATTACTGCAATGTGCTGAACGTAGGGCTGCCCTTGAAGATGGCCTGGAACCTGGTCCAAAATTCAGAAGACAAATTAGTGTCTGGGGTTTCATTTAGATGTCACATAACCCCATTTTGCATAGGTGTCAAAGAAGAACCATGAATGTTATTATTTTTTAACCTTGGAAATGAGTTGTCAGTCTTTCAGGATGTTCCCTGTCTGAAAAAGGGTCTGCGACATTTATATCCATATTCTATCTTATTTATCATTTTCCTAACAGACATAATAAAAAAGGAAAACTCCTTCCCGCCCACCTCCAAGCACAGTCCCAGACCCATTCAAAATGCATGCAGATATTTTCATTTAAATAAAAATATTTACCCGTGTGTCCCCATGAGTTTCTGGTGGTCCATAGCCATGTTTGTTTGTAGTTACATAGGAAAGAAAGCTAAACCACATTTTACAAAACTTGTTTATTTAGTTTCGAGCTTTGTTAGTCAGTTTTCCCCATTAATACCAAGCCTCACACCTGTATAAACCACATTCCAAACAACTCAGCATTTAGAGTTCTGTTGTAAGGTGTGCTGCATCACAAGGTAAATTGTAAGGTCTTGGACATCTGTCGAAGGAAGAGCAATCTTGGAGTCTTTAGTCATTGTTTGGCCATGATCAGTTCAATTTCCTGAAAAGCCTTAACCCAAAAATAATGAGCACGTAGGAATAAAAGACACCAAGTTGCCACACTTTTCCAGCATGGTGACAATATGCTTCTGTTAAATTTATTAAGCAGAGAGGAATACAGTTACCATATATGTGTTATTTTGTGCACGTTTTCTCTTACTCCCGCAGAGGATGACCAGAAAAGAAGCTTATCCTGTATAAAATCCCTTCAATGGGTTCACTCAGGTCTCTCTCACAATGGTTTTTAACGTTGCCAGTGTTTGAGTTGAAAGGTGCATAAGAGCTCTATAAGCTGCAGCAACAAACCTTTTCCAAGAGAATTTGTTATGTACATTGCATTCTCAAAGGATGACAATGTGTGTGATAGGCTTGCCATTGAACATTGTACTGGCCAATGAAATGGAGAATCTGATGTAAGGTGATTTGTTGGAATTCTGGGCTAGTAAGAGCTCCCTTTTAATAAGTGTCTTATTCTAAAAAGGCATACCTTCTAGCATCCTCCAAAGTCCAAAATTCTATATTTATTATTTAAAAAAAGAGGGTGATAAATTAGTAGAACAACTGGAGGGAATATGGGTGCTATCTTGGAAAGCCACCTCTTCCAGACTTACTGATTAGAAGCCACAAACAGCTTAAGTATTTTGTTCAGAAAATCTTTAGAAGTGATAATAATGGGAAAACCTCTAATGAAGTCTTTACCCCCTTGAGCATTCCATTATGAGCCATGCCACCTTGTCAGAACATGCATCACCAGCAAGACTAAGCAGATTGGTCGTATTGTTTTTCCATTTCAAGTTAGGTAGTGCCATACCTCCTTGAATTGCTGATCTTCCCAGCCTTGGTCTCTTCCTCTGAAGAATAAACTTTAATAAAAGAAGGTTTTTTCTTGAACAAGTAAAAGAGGCAGGGCAGTGATATCATTTTTGTGGCCTTGATGCAGCCCAGCCGAGAAGGTATAAGTTTCTGTTGGAATTCAGGAATAAGTGACCTGAAGTTCGGGGTTTTTTTTCCCTCCTTAGTGCCTTATTTTACATGACTATTTGCAAATAAAATATTTGCACTTCTCTGAATTTTGCAATTCAGTTCTCCAGAAGATGCACCCCCACAAAAATAATATAATAGGAAAAACAGTGCACAAAAAGGCATATACTAGTGAAAACAACATACAAACATGCTTTATGTTAGGGAATAAATGCTTCCAAAATGTGCATATTAGGAGAAATGTGAAGAAAATTCTGAGAACTGTTGTTTCTTAAATGTTGGAAATTGAGCTCTATGAGAAGTCTCCTAACAACTCTCAGCACCCTTAACTAATCAGGATTCTAGGGGGAAATCCATAACTGTTAAAGTGGTGTAAACATACTTTAATTACATGATGTGGATATGACCTACATAGGATTATGTTGCCTCGATATTAGTCTTTGATAGTGGAATAGGAAGGAATGTCCCTAGTCTACCCTACCCTTTCTAGCCTTGAAGCAGTCATGGCTAAAAGTCCTTCCTTCTCCCAACCCAAAGCCTGAAAGTCACCTGATGGTGTCACCACCTGTAGCTGAATACTTTTGTTTTAGTAAGACTGACAAACCTGAGGAGTAATGATGGCAGTTCCTGAGCCCATTTCACCAACTTGACAAGCTCTGAAATACTTGTTGAAGAAACCCCACCTCCTCAAGGTGATGCTTATGGAAACCATTATAATCCATCAAACTTTCTCAGAACCTGCATTTGTCCTTACCATAGGAGGGTGCAAGTTCTGTTTTGTTACTGTATTGCTCTTGATATTTATGAAATCGTGCATTCCACACTTCTAAGGGTGGGTGAATCAGTCAATTTTGGCTTCTCCCAGTTTATTATTTTTTCATAATCCTAAACTCAGTTCTTTATGTTTTGACCTCAGTTTGCTTTATTTATTTTTAATGCCCTCGTGAAAATTCACTAACAGTTTATCATGCAATTTCTCTTAATATATGGATGTTTCTATGCAATTTTGTCTATGAACAGTTTACCACCTCACTAAATATTTGTGTGGGCTAGGCTAGGCTGCTGAATGAGGGGGTTTTCCCCCTATACAAATGCCCCCTGTGCATGTATTGGAGGTGACCCACACATAGAAGGAAACCTCTTTCTCTGAGCAGTTATCGCTACAGGGGATGAGAACCAATGCACTTGATATGCAGCTATTGTGTATCACACATGTATTTACACACATTATAGGATGTGAACTAGAAATAGACCCCTTTTCTTGTTAATTTTTATTTAATTTCAGTAAAACATACTAATTAACATGGTAAGAATAATCTAGCAGTTATTTGATGCAACAACTCAAGGTGTTCAAAAATGGTTCACATGTCTCAGTCACACTTTTAAGAATGCTCTAAAGTATATAAGTATTATATTATAAAGGGATGGTGATTCACTGTCACAGACCCTGCAAACCATGAAAGTTCAGAGGGGAAAGCCAGCCAGTTAGGGAGAACTTGGGGAGACGAGGAGAGCAAAATGAATCTGCATTCCTAGGACCTCCAGGCTGATTGCAGCTACTATTTGTTATCTCCAAAATGCCTGAGAATGATACTGTGCAATTATGTTGTAGTTGCCACTGCGGGGGCAGCATTTTCTTCCCAAAATACTGCTGTCCTGGCCCAGAGCATTGGAGGGAAGCAAATGGTGACCATCAGTTTGGGGGGCACCATTTCCCCTCTGAATGTACTTGGAGAAATGCTATGTCATGACACAGAGGCCACTTTCACACCATACGTTTAACTCACTTTGAACTGCCATGGCTTCCCCAAAGAATTGTGAGAGCTATAATTTGTTAATGGTGCTGAGAGTTGTGAGGAGACCCCTATCCCGTCCCCACAAGCTACAATTCCCAGAGTTCCCTATGAAGATCAATGGATTGTTAAACCACTCTGGGAATTGTAGCTCTGAAGGGAAATAGGGGTTTAAAGTGGTATCATAATGCTTTAAAGGTAATTCCACATCTATTGTGGGAAAGCAAATGGTAGCCACAGGCAGCAAGGAGTCTACAGGAGCCTGCGAGGAGGAGGAGGAGGAGGAGGAGAAGAAGAAGAAGAAGAAGAAGAAGAAGAAGAAGAAGAAGATGATGATGATGATTTTGGATTTGATATCCCGCTTTATCACTACCCGAAGGAGTCTCAAAGCAGCTAACAATCTCCTTTTCCCTTCATCCCCCACAACAAACACTCTGTGAGGTGAGTGGGGCTGAGAAACTTCAGAGAAGTGTGACTAGCCCAAGGTCACCCAGCAGCTGCATGTGGAGCAGCGGAGACACGAACCCGGTTCCCCAGATTACGAGACTACCGCTCTTAACCACTACATTTGCAACCCAAAATGTGGGCTTCAAACCTTAGGTAAAGAAAAAATACAGTTAAGTCCTGTATGCTTCATTCCTGGTGGATCTTCTAATTAGTCTATTGTTATTTCTGCTGCTTTGTTTACAGGTGATAACAACGAAAGGGACAGTTGTTTTCAGGAGAGATGAGTGGAACTCAATGTAGCAGTAGAAGCAGTTCACCTTAATTTCTCCCCAGAGCGTTCTTTGGGAAAGATACTGTGAGGAACACCACTGCCACAAAACCAATAGTGAAGGTTGCAAGAGCACCTTAAAAGGTATTTTCTTTCCCCCTGTTCCTTCTGCTAATGCCTATCCAAAAATAGTCAGCTCAGCTCCAGATAGAAAAATAAGTTGTTTAGAATACTTCAACCAAGTTATTGTAACTGATCCTCTGGAGATTTGTAGCAGTGCGATGAGCTCTTTACTAGGTTCCCACTCTTGAACTCAGACAGATTGGTTATGGACATATCAGGTCACTCAGCGTTGTAGAACTTGGAGCTTCAAGTCTCTGTTTCCCTGTAACTTCCCTATTTAACATTCAACACAGGGGGAGAGGATCTGACTGTAAAACCTGGCTCTGAAAACCCACTGTCAACTCCTGCCCTCCGATAAATGATCCAGAGCTTCTCCACATCAGGATGGAAATGTGTTAGGCACTAAAAACCACTGCTTGCATGACATCATTCCATAACAGATTACACTGTAATGTTAGGAATGTAATCATTAGCATTTAAACATGCATAAAATTTAATTAACCTACTTACCAGTTTGCTTAGAACTTTTGAAGGGCTACCTAGAGTCCTCTCTAAGCATTTTATTGCAGAGTTTTTGGAAAGCTCACAAAAGAGAGAAGTTCACTGGGATTTTTCTCCCTAAAGCTGATGAGCCATGACAGATGAGCAGATGACCCGAGTTAATTATTATTGAATTCGTTATTACTGCTTTGTTGTCACCCAGCTCAGCCAGGGTAAAATGATGACAGTAGGTATCTCATTAAAACAGCTGTTTCAATTATGTAGCGGCAAATATTTAAAAAGCGGGCCTTCCAAGTTTAAAGCTGTTAGCAAAGTTTGTTTGTGTGAGCAGTGCCAAGAATCTTTGACCAAAAAAATGGGAAGGAGGGCGGGGGGAACCCAGGAGGGAGGGGACTATGCAAATTAAGAGAATGTCCATCTTTAATGATCTGGGGTGGGAAAAGCACAATATGCTACCGTGTCTCATGCAAGGCTGAATGCAGACATTTTTGCAAATGACTAGCATTTGTTCCAATGAACTTGTCTTACCTTTGCATGAATTTAATTTTGTTTACATTGGCATCTGCTGCGTTTTGACAGGAGAACAACAACAAAAAAAGGAACAGTTTCTTTTCCAGCTGGAGGATGTCACACCTCTGCAATTATTTGAGTCCCTTGTCATTTCCCATTTGAGTCACTCCAAGCATTAAAAGTTTCACTTGCTTCTTCCCTGCAAGAGGAATGAGAGTTAACAACCTTTTGTCACTGTCACGGTGACCTTTCCTTAAAGAAGGTATTTCGTAGATCAAGATGTAAGTGCTTGGGAATTTGTGGTTTGTCACCCCAAGCAGCAATTTCTTTTAAAACCTATTACCCCGACACCCCCCCAAAAATTGAGCATTGCTGGCCCCTTATGGTAAGAGGTTAACATTTAAAGTTAATTTCAAACAGACTTGCTGTAGTTCACTTTGAAGCAACCTGAAATGCAGAAACTGTGTTTAGGTATAAACCAAATAGTTTGTTTATTTAATACCAGTTGTATCATTTAGATGATTCCATCTTAAATGGGGGCCAGGGGTGGTCCAGATGTCAAACTGTTTCAAAGCAGTGACCACAAGGCTAACCAAATCATTGTAGATGTGACTGCAGGGGTGCCAACTTGAATAAGATATTGGGGGGGCCAGGTAAGCCCAACCCCACATCATCAATCACATGATGCGGTGCACACATACCATTTGAATGGCAATGCCATCAAGTTTGGGGGATGGCCACCTCAAATATTTTACTGGGGGCCCAAAGACCCCTCTGGCCCTAGGAGCTGGCTCCTACAATGGACTGAATGTTTAGGAGACAGCTAAAAATGGAGGCTCCATATTCAAGGGACTCAGTAGCCCTATCCAGGCATTCTGAATAGGGCATAATAGATGAGGTGACCCTACAGGAGCATATGAGCTCCAGTTCTAGCTCTCCAGTTCCATTGTCTACAGCAGTGGGGAAACATCCTCTACTCGTGGAGGCAAAACATTTGATGTGAAGGGTTAACTTTGTCTGCTTCATGCTCAGCCCCTAACATCCCATCTTTAACCTTCAGCTCTTTAAGCTACATCCCAGTTTCCTAGCCCACATCTCTTCATGTGCTACAGCTTCGAATGTGAACACCTCCCGTCCTAATAAAAATACGCTTCTTGCTGTAGTTCTTGCTGAAATACAATTTGTATCAATTTACAACCGAGCAAGCAAAATGCTTTTAAAAAAAACCTTTTATTTTCCTTTTTTTCCCTTTTTGGACAAAGGAAATTCTTAATAAAAATGTATAAAAACTATGATAGATAATTAACTAATCTCTAACTTCTACAACGATACCATTCAGTGATGAACATGCTCTTTTCATTTGAGTAAATAATGATCACCAAAGAGGGGGCTGAAAGGAGCATTGGGGGGGGGGGGCTGGGGTAATTTCACAGTGCAGCATAGCCAGTCAGGGAATGTCCCAAACACATTGATGAGAGAGCAGAATTGCACCCACCGGCCAGCCTTTTAAGGTACAACTACATGGGCCACAGAGCCCCGCCACTGGTAGACTTTGGACTCTCAAATTTCAGTAACACCCTGTGCAACAGTTCAGCACCTGTCCCTGCCTCTTGTGTGCTATTCTACAGTGCTGTTGTGGTGCCCCCTGCAGTGTGACACCCAGTGCTACCCTAAAACTGCCTCTGGTCCCACCCTGAGAGACTGGGGGGATGGGACAAAAGGCTAATGCCCTCTTTCGTGCTGGGGTCTCAATCTGGACTGGCTGTTTGTCCAAACAAACAAAAACCCCATGTACACTTAAGGTAGGGTTGCCATATTTCAAAAAGTTGTTGAGCATTTTTTGTGAAGTCTCAGAACATGATGTCACATGTAGCTTGGCCCTAAACTCTATGCACCCAGCAAATGGATCTGTGTTGTAATAACAACAATCACACAAGTGATCTGAAACCCAAACCATGCTCCTGATGAAGACCATCAACTATGTCTATACATGAGTGCAGGGCTCAGTACACACCTTCTGTGAATGTGTGGAGATTGGGGTCAGAGCCAATGGATACAGCCTTGCTCCACCCTCCTAACATTCAATAACTGCAGTTAGAAATGCACTTTGCATTTCTACAGAGAAGGTCTGTGTTGCTGACTATGTCTCCAGCTTCTACACCCTCAGTAGAAAGTGTGAACAGAGCTTTGCTTGCATACAACTGTTAGGTACATAGGTTCTTTCGGGGCTTGATCACTGCATACCCTCCAACATTTCTCTAATGAAAATAGGGACTTTCCATTCCATAATGATAATTTTACTATTTATACCTCACATATCTTATACCTCACATATCTGGGCTGCTTCAGCCACACTGGGCAGCTTCCAACATATTTAAAAACATAATAAAACATTGAACTTAAAAAAAAACCCCAAAAAACCTTCCCTATACAGGATTGCCTTCTGACAGCTTGCGGGTCAGATAACTCTATTCCCGTCAACATTTCTCCAATGACAATAGGGACATCCTGAGGAAAAGCAGGACATTCCAGGATCAAATCAGAAACCAGGATGGCTTTTCTAAATCAGGGACGTCCTTGGAAAACAGGAACACTTGGAGGGTCTGTCATTGGAATCTTACTATTCTCATATCAGCTCAAACTAAAGGCAAAGCATAGTCAAATATTCAGATATGTTTGGTTATACAGCATGATCACACAATCTTATTCACCTCATGATCCCTGGTTGGGTGGAATCTCATAGTGCAGAAAAGTCTAGAATACAATGCATGGAAAATCATTAAAGTCACAAAAATAGGGTTCGGGGAGTATTCCCCACTCTTTGACATTCCTATTTTCACTGCAAAAACGTTTGAATCCAAACATTTTGCTGAGTGCTATAAAGATTATGCCTTCTGAATATTGATTCATATTGTAACAGCATCTCTTTCTGAACTTCCTCTTTGCGGGAGTGCCAACTTTAATTTCAGCCACATACGCTGTGGTTTTAAAATCCATTCGTGACATTTTCCTTTTCCCCACCTCCATTCCTCAACTCCCTTGACAATTTACCATCCCCCCAAAAGAAGGGTATTCCCAGAGTCTCTCGCGATCCATTACCATTTCATTGCAACTGGAGTATTTCGCAAAACCATAGGCAAGCACAAATGTTGAGGAAAGGGCACAACACATGCAGATTTGGCACAAATTTTGTAATTACCTGTGCATCATTCAAGGAATCCCAGTAGCATAAGGAGCAATGGAAGCTGTGGTTGTTTGGCCCCAGGTGACCTTAAAGATGGCGGTGCATTGCATTGCGGGATCCTATTAATAATTAAACTATCTGTCACTTACCAACAACATACATTCCAAATTAAATTTAGGCAAAAGGGAGGGAGGGAGAGATCATTTGGGACTGAATTAGCAAGCTTTGGAGAGAAATAAATAATAATCAAACATCTGTGTTCTAAATTGTACGTGCTTTATCAGACAAACAACTGTTACCGTCTCATTGTATAAAATTGCTTGGGGAAAACACCGTAGCTGGGAAGCAAAGTGTCTGCTCAGAGAGGCGGAGGGGGAAAGTTTGTTAACGAGCCAGGAAGTGATTGAAACTTGCCATGTGGCTATATTGCCTTTATTTCCCTAAGCACCTCTGTTAGCAGGATAAGCATGTTTGGTTTCGTTTTGTACTCAGTGAACGATGCTGAAGCTCGTAACGGCCGGTAATCTCAGAGTCATAATAGGCGTTCACAGCGCCAACATTAAATACTTTTAATCTATTAACATTGGAGCTATATGAGGGCATTTCTTTCTGAAGTTGCTTTCATTGGCATTATTCCTCTTGTTTTGTTTGTTGGTTATAGTTGGCAAATTTTGCCCTAGCTGAAAGCCATTTTGAGTATTTTATAGGAATATTTGATAATAAATACATGAATGAGTGGGGCTTTCATGTTCTCTGCTGCAGAAAGACAAATTCAACACCCACAAGATACACAGGAGATAACTATCTTCTACCAGGTCAGACCACTAGACCATCTTGCCCAGTATTGTATACAGTAGTACCTCGGGTTAAGTACTTAATTCATTCCGGAGGTCCGTACTTAACCTGAAACTGTTCTTAACCTGAAGCACCACTTTAGCTAATGGGGCCTCCTGCTGCTGCCGCACTGCTGGAGCACGATTTCTGTTCTCATCCTGAAGCAAAGTTCTTAACCTGAAGCACTATTTCTGGGTTAGCGGAGTCTGTAACCTGAAGCGTATGTAACCTGAAGCGTATGTAACCTGAGGTGCCACTGTACTAGCAACAGCTCTCCAGAGTTTCAGCCCTAACTGGAGATTCTGGGATTGGACCTGGGACATTCCGCACACAAGGCTTATGTTAGGCACATGCACTGAACTATGAGGTAGAGTTCGACTTCATTAATTAGATTTATAACCCACCCTAGCCTATGAGTTCAGGGCAGGAAAACTATACAAATAGAGCAAATGTCTTTAGCAATTGCTTAGTTTACTCAACCTTGCTCTTCCTTTTGTGACATTTCAACCATGGTTTGAACTCAGTATGCATGTGATTGTAGAGAGGAGGAGTCAACATAATGTCCTGAAGCAGGGATGGACCTTGTGTTTTCAAATTCCAGTGGTGCCCTGTGCAAGGACAAAATTTGACACCCCTGCCTGTCACCTTCCACTCTGCAAGGGCACTCCATCATAGTGGGGTCCTGTGACACCCACCTCGGCTTGGCACCCAAAGTGGGGGAGCTGGTTGCGCTGCCCTAAATCCACCTCTGCTTCAAGATGTTGCCGGATCAACATGCAAACAGTTTACTGCTCTCTTATGTAGTTAACTTACTTCATTTTCTAGATAACTTGCTTCATTCATCACTTCCTTCCTTTTGAGACCTCTAGTCTGGTGCTGAGATTAAAGGATAAAGAGAAAAGCCACTCGGATCATGCCTGTCTAGCACTTTTGCTCAGTGTAAAGATGCCACATTTTTCACTCTAAAAAAAGGGTAATTTTTACCCCCAAACACACTTTTCAAATGATAGCGTGAAGTAAGTTCCAAGTGAGTGCTTGTTACTTTAGCTCATTTTTTTAAATTAAAAATAAACATGAGACATGGTTGTTCTCTTCCTTCTCTGTTACTCAGCTCTGTTGAGTGGCTCTGGAGTGGCCACATGTAGCATAACCATGCAAAACAAACAGAAAGCTTATCAGTTTATAATACAGTGGTACCTCGGGTTACAGACGCTTCAGGTTACAGACTCTGCTAACCAAGAAATAGTACCTTGGGTTAAGAACTTTGCTTCAGGATGAGAACAGACATCGCACAGCAGCAGCGGGAGGCCCCATTAGCTAAAGTGGTACCTCAGGTTAAGAACAGTTTCAGGTTAAGAACGGATCTCCAGAATGAATTAAGTTCTTAACCTGAGGTACCACTGTACTGAACTCTGGTGGTTGTGTCGCAACAGGACTGGTGCCAAAACTGTGCCACTGAAAAATGAGAGATTGGGGTATACACATGTTTGTATGAATGTGACGTTTGCAGAAAGGCAAAACATCCCAGGGCTGGGAACATAAATAGTCCAAAATGAATTAAAAATTCTTGGTGCAGTGTAGGACTCGCAACATGTAAGGAAAAGAAAAATAGAAAACAGGAAGGGGGGAGCGTGGAATGCCTTGCTTGAGCCCCCTACAGCTTATAGTCACCTGGAGGAGGGTGTGGCTTGATGGCTGACCGGAACCCTGAACCAGAGCACTTCTATTAGGGGGCAAAGAGGCACACTGCAACATTTTGTTGCAGGTCTCACATGCAACATCTGCCCTCATCATCAGCCGTGGCTGATCCCAGGTGATGAAAATTAAAATTAATAAAGGTTGACAAATCATTTTCAAAGCTGTCTGTTGTGAAAAGAGAAGACTGAGAAATCTTTCCCTAGTCCTTGTAAAGGTTTGCTTGTTTTGCGCTTAATGCCATGGAGCTTCATAGGTAGCTGAATCCAAAGCCGCAGATTGGGATTTCAGCTACCTCTGGAGCAGGCAGCTTGTCTGTCTACTCCTAAGGTAACTGTGTTAAAATATCCTATTCCAGCTGTAACACTTGTTTTACAAGAGCCCTGGTTTTGTCTGACACAATATGGAACAACATTTGTCATTCGTTATCAGGGGTGATATATTTGTTAGCCTGCAGAGAAACATCTGCTGTGCTTTAATCTCTCGTGTGCAGGCCAATATTCATAGTATACTGCTGCATAAAATCACAGTATTAGATGGGACTGTCCGGCCTGACATGAAGGCTAGCTGGCAGGCAGACAGAAACAGGTTTTATTATCTGCCTTTTACATATTTATTGATGTCAAATATTTCTGAGAATCCATACATCACGGCTCTTTTTATGCATTGTTGTTCTGCGCTGACAGGCCATTGACATCCAAATGAGAAATTTACGTTACATATTTAATATGGACATCTGAATGATTATCAAATCTATAGAAGCCAAGCCTGCCCAATCACCCCTAAATAATGGATGAGAAGTGGATGTGACTCAATTTGTTCGGTATAAAACCTAGACGACCCCTGTCTCCCTTTTCATCACTACAGCACTGTCATTATTTCCTTCTATTCATCTCACTTGGCATCACTCAATAAAATCTGTGCATGATAAAGAGAATAACCTTGGTCAACAATGAGAAGGAAGGGAGGAAAGGGCGAATGATCATTTTCGCCAGTCATAGGTGCAGGCCTCTAGAGAGGGACACTAACATTTGCTAAGTTTCCTATGTCCTCCAGTAACTGCATTGCAATGCCAATAATATATAGGACATAGGAATTGTATTATGACTGGCTTGGAGCACAGAGGAAGGAGGTTGGCACGTTACAGCTTTGCAGCCTTCAGTGTCATTTATACATTTATGCAGAGGAAATTCAATGGACAGTTTTAAAGCAGAAACACCAGCCAATTGAGAGCTGCCAGACTACATTTTCTCAGCCAATCGGAGCCAATGTTTGCTGCCTCCCTCACAACACAGGTTTCCTATCGCTCCATCATGTTCTCACCATTCGGCAATGGTTGGGCTCAATGTGGTGTACCCCAGGAGGTGAAATAAGCAGATGTATAAAATGTGTAGCTCATGACATGTGTTCACAGAAACACACATACACACACACACACACACACACACACACACACATAACTCCTCCTTCATATGTGTTATTAACTACTCCGGTTCCACAGCGTTAACTTGTACCGTTCCATTGCATGATCCACCAACTCCTGCTTCCTTCACTTCGCCACTGTACACAATTCATGTTTGGACAGGTCTTAGGAATGTGTCACGTTCAGTTACATATTTCCTATTCTTTCGCATTATTTTCAGTTGGTATAGTCAGTGCATCAGTATCGTTCAGCAGCTGACTACTGTGTTGGACCGGTGAGACTTGGGTCGAAATTCCCACTTGGCTGTCAGGTTATCTGGGTTTCTCAGTATAATGCACAACACAAGGTTGTTGTGGGGATTTCCATATGCATCACCCTAAGGTCTTTGGAGAAAGGGCAGGATACAAGTAAAATTTAACTTTTGGTGTATCCACCCAAAAAACTAAAAGAGGTTGTACATTAAATGGTATCTGCAAATTGATCTGCAAATCCCATGAAAATTTATGGTGCTAGTCCCTATTATTAAAAAAAATATTGAAAAAAGAACTTTTATGACTGGGGTTTCCTGTAAACAAAAAACATTCTGTGCCCACTGAGCATGCTCATTAAAAACATAGGAAGCGCTATGCTGGATCACACCAAAGGCTTGTCTAGTCCAGCATTCTTTTCTCACAATGGCCAGCTAGATGCCTATGGGAAGTTTGCAAAGAGGATGTGACCATAAGGGCACTCTTCAGCTCATGATCCCTAGCAACTGATATTCAAGAGGCATGTCACCTCTGATAATGGTGGTAATATTATTGGCCAATGGCTATCAATATCCTTATCCCCTAGGAATGGGAAACCTGTGACTCACACTCTTCCAACAGTCCCAGCCTGCATGACTAATAGCCAGGAATTATGGGAGCTATAATTCAACAACATTGAGAGGTCCACAGGTTCCTCATCCCTGTTCTAATGAGAGACATGTTGTTCCCTGAATATTAAGGATCCATTTTAGCTCTCTGTATACATATCCTAAATTTGTCCACTCATAAAATATGCTGGTTTTCTTAGCAATTGTGGTCACTGATTCCAATTACGTAATTTGACAATTTGACCAATCCTGGGCACCCTTTGAATTAAATAATTGTAGTGAGAATGAACCCTGCAGTTCATCTAACCCAACCCCTTGCATTTCAGGAATTCGTAGCAGTCCCATATGGGGATCAAACCTGCAGCCTTCGCATTATCAGCACCATGTCAAACTACTATACATAGTTTGTAGCTAAACATCAAGTCTGCTTGAAATCACCATGAAACATTAAGCTTCTACCATGGGATCCACAAAGTTGGTGTAAGAAGCAATTCTTTACTATTTGCTATACCCATATTTTCTGATAAAGCCCCCAAGTGGGATTATCAGAGCAACAATCGTTTATCCCACAACTGCTTGAAAAAGTTGCAGCATGGATGCAAACAGAGGCTATATATGATGAGGAACACTTTTGTATTGGATTCATGTCCAGTGAAATGCATTTGGAGTGTAAGAATGTGAGAAACTATTATATGTGTAGCCACAAGAAGCAATCAAATGCCACTATTAGGGTCTGTGAGCTAAGCAGTTAGCTGGATGGCATGTGGATGTATAGATGTAGATCTCAAAATCATAATTTCAGGTGGAGTCCAAGCCAAAGAGTCCAGTGTGCTTTTCAAGATACTTCATTTTCCATGGGGAAAACATAACACCAATGCACAGGCAGGTGGGAATCTTTTGCAAGACTTTAACCTAACAAAGCTGTTCATATTAAGCAATATGTAGAGTTGCATACATTTATTTCTTTTAATGAATTGGTGTTCTCCATGTGTTTTTCAGTGATGCCTTAGTTCAGGAAATCTTTGATGAGATGGATAAAATGGACCCTAATTAAGATTGCATTGATACATATAATCTATTTTTCTGTTTCTGTCTCTCTGTATAATGAACTAATTAAAAAGATACATAGTATGATTCATTGCCTTAGCCCATGGCAATTTGCCTTGTAGTGGGATGCAAAGCTTGGGATGAATACAATCCTCTGCTGGGTTTTCTTTTCAGTACATTATAAGACCAATTGCTTTATTCATAATATGTTCATCGGTGCCCAACGCAGGAGAACTGATTATTGGGGGTGGACAGGGAGTGTGCAAATCCTGTTGCTTCACCTTGATCTTGCAGAAGCTTTTGATACTTTTGACCATGGTACGCTGTTGGACTGGCTTAGCAGGCTAGGAGTTGAGGGAATGGTGGAATTGGTGGTTTTGCTGCTATCTGCAATTCCATGAAGTAGCATTGATAAACAATACTTGGCCCATGACAGTTGTACTGCAGAGTGCTGCAAGGTCAACATCTCTGCTTTTCTGGGAGGAGTCATTAGAAGTTTTGGAACGAGGTGCCACCAATATTCTGAGGACATCTGGCCCCTCTTCTCCTTGTCATTCGAGTCAGATGGAGTGGTACAAGTGCTGAACAAGTGCTTAGACACAATGGTGGGCTGGATAAGCTAAGGCTGAATGCCAACATGCTGGGGGTCCTCTAGGCAGATGGTTTTTGTGTCCAGGAATTAGGTAGATGTCCTAGATGGGTAACAAGAAAAAGAAGGTCTATAGTCTGTGGTGTACTGTTGCTGGAGGCACAGGTGGACTCAGGGGTAACAAATGCCTTTTGCTGGTTCACCATTTACAGTTTTTACAGGACTGGGCTGGCTTTGCCATGGTGCCCCACATGCCGGTAGCCTCCTGGCTCAGTTACTCTAATGTGCTCCATGTGGAGCTGTCCATCAAGACAGTTCAGAAGCTGTGGCTAGTGCAAAATGCAGCAGCTCAGCTGTTGAGTGGATTAGCCTACTGGAATTGTATAATGCCAATCCTGAAACACTGCAAACGCTGCCAATATGTTACTGGGCCAAATTCAAGATGCTAGTGATGACTTATGAAGCCCTATAAAACTTGGGATCTAAGTACTTAAATGAGTGTCTTCCTCCATATTGGCTTGCCTGTGTGTTAAGATTGTTGGAGGTGGCTCTTCTGGTTGTGCCAGGTGAGATTTGTTATGTGGTAACATGGGGAAAGGCGATCTCTGTGGTGGCACCTAGGCTACACTATTCAGCTGTCACAGACCCTTATGAGTTTTCGTCACTAGCTGAATACTTAATTCATTCTCACAGGCACTCGTAGGGCGAGAGCATGCAGGCCAAGTTCTTTTTTATATATTGTTATTATTGTTGCTTTTATTTCTGTTCTGATTTCCTATCAATCCTTCCTTTATATTATTGTTGTTGTTGTTACCGTCGTCATTACTGCTGTTTCCATGCTTTATTGTACCCTAACCTTTTATTTCTATAAAATAAAACAAATAAAATATAAATGAAAATTTGTTTTTTATCTAACTGCTTTTGAAACTCTTTCAAAATCTAAGCAACTGTTCGTGTAACTGTTTATGTTTCTTGATGTAATTTTTTAGGCTGCCTTTCAGGGTTTATCCCTCTATACAGATAAATGGCATTTAGCCTTTCCCGTTCATTATGTATGCATATGCACATTATAAGCAACCCTTAGCAAGTTGTATTACTTATTTATTTTCCCTTCAAATCTGCTGTTGCAAAAGCTCTTGCCATGCCCTGTTCACAGCATACTGTTTTTGAGCCCAAAAACATCCAGGGCTTGTGTGTATTCCTAGTCAAGAAACACCCTCACCACCCCTTCTGAACTTCTGATTTGCAATGCACATCATTCAGTGTGCCTGATGGTAGGTCAGGCAGACAGATAACTTTGGTTTGGAGTTTCAGGACCTTGGATAACTCCAAGCAGAAAGTTTGTTTTGATCAAGGACTGGATCTCATCTGTGGCCTTATCATCCCTCTTGTGCCTGATTATGCCTCCTAGGCATCATACACTGTTCTGGCTCAAAGCCTGACACTCCGTCACCTCTCTGTGAGTTCCTTCCTTGTGCGTTCCCCACAACAGTGAGCAGGAGCTAGAGCACACAAGGCCCCTGTTGTGAAGGGGGCTAGTTCATCAAAGGAATTTGTCTTTGGGACAGTTCCATTTGAGCTGAGGAAGGTCAGTTGGCTGCCAGGCTTGGTTGGAGCCTCAGCCTGAGCTTAGCAACTCTGAGGTTTCTACTGCTGGACTTCCTCATTCCTCCTCTTCTGTGCCAGAATCTTGCCTACAGCTCAGGATCAGGTGCATGTCATTAAGGCCGTTTTTGCTCTACCAACTCCTTTATTGTTCTTGTCTCCCCTGCCCCCCAGTCATCCTTATATGCCTTAGTCACAGTGTTCCTGTGATCCTTCATTCCAAATCCTTGTAGTCTGTCAAGGCAGGGGGAATGAGACCAGCATCCCGGGAACAATATCCCTAAATGCCCAGGGAGCCTGTCCCTCCAGCTCTTTGAAATCTATCCCTTCTGACATCTTCATCTGCACCCTTGAAAAGAGGTTTAGATTTGGTGGCTCCCGTGGTGACACCCGTCCAACCTGACCTGGGAAGTGCTAATTCGCAAGCAAAGTGGCAAGATCAGATTCAAAAGCTCTCCTTTCCCAAGTGGGGGATTGTTTGAAATCATATGTCATAGTTATTGTGTGAGCAGTTGGATCATTTCCCTGGCTCTTTGAATCCCTGTGATTTGTGCCGCAAAGCTATTGCTGGCAATAAAGAAGCCATGCCTATATGTTAATCAGGTTGAAGATGGCAGCTGTTCCACATCAAGAGGATTTTAAGACAAAAGCAGAATAAAGGGCCTGGCTGCCAGGACAGGGAAAGGAAAATGCTATTCTTTGTCACAGGTTAAAATCAATTGTGATGATTTAAACTATTCTAATGAAGACATTAATATACCCCGAATACAGCATTTCAGTGGTTACTCTGAGTTATTGATATAATCAGCTTCAGGAGTAACCGTGTGTCTTGAATGGCTCTCTAATTCCTTTCACTTTCAGAAATCTTCACTAGCGGGATAATATAATGTACCCTGCTATTTGATGCTAAGTGTAATAATATAATAAAACCATATAGATTTTGCAGTGTTGGGGAAAATAGCTTTTTTCATAGTGGGAATGTTTCTGCTGGATATTATGAAGGGGGTGGGGATTTTAAAAGGAGGACAAAAAAAAATTGAGCTTCCCTTGTTCTCCACCACCACTTGAATGCCTGTGACCCATTTCTGGTCAAAGGTCAATTGGACTCAAAGTAGGGCTCCCAATCAACCCCAAATCAGCCCTCCTTGCCATTTCTTTCCTTCTTCCCCTTTGCAGGCAATGGGAAAGAGACACATGCAAAAGCCTAACCTTTTACATGTGACATTATGTCACCATGCTGAAAAAAATATCTAGGGTGTGTGTAAAAACAGCAACCTTCTTACACCACTTGACTTAATGATTTTATTATATGGCCAGTAACAGTACATTCATATCATTTTTATGCCAAAGAAGATACAATGTAAGTCACAAGGCTTCTGAAAACCAGATTTGTGAGATCATTTTACTAATTCCCATGGATCTGTGTTGTGTAAAGAGGATAAGTGTTGTCCCACCTGTAGCCCTTTTTGCTTATGATGTATTCAGTGGCAGGGCAAGCTCCAAATGTTTGTGCCATATCTCAGAAGGACATCTCAAGTGAGCTTCCTGTGAAAGCAGCCATTACAGTTTTGGATTAGGTGAAATTTCCTCTTAATTTCCTCCAGTGTTTTGTAGGCAGTTGGTATGGAAACTGTAGATATGTGAGAGGTGCCCCTAGGTACCCCCAAACTGCAGAAAAATAGGTCCAGAAACTTTTGTGCTAGGGACCTTGAAAGTTGATTTTGTGGGAATCAACTAAAAGGGATTCTCTTTCTGTCTGATTACAAGCTAGCTGTCAGTCATGAAAGAACTGTATTGCCTAGGTGCCACTAAGCATTTCAGAGTTCCCTGATTCAACTCATGCCATTTCATAGAGACCCCATTTCACTCTGACATGCCCCAAATACACTTTGTCTATGGATTTGCCCAAATCTGAAGTATACCACTCATGTATGGTTGTGTATATATGTGTATACACATACACACACAGAGAGAGAGAGAGCTCATAGTCTTTTGGAATATTCCTCTGATGTATGCTTGAAATGGTTATTGCTATTACCATAAATTCTGTGTTTAACTTTTTAAACTTGCTGTAAGTGAATTTCCCATCTCCATATGGATATATTGAAGTTTTTTCAAGGAAGCTTTTCGCCCCAAACTGTTACTGTAGTTGAATACATGGGCAATTATTTTCAAACAGCTGGAAACTTTTAAGAGCTCTTTCTTCCCATGTAAGATTTTACTGGCTAGCTCTTCTTTAATGATGGATTGTGTAGACTACCTACCTCTCTGATCTCCCCTTTGTCCGTAGTTAACCGTGAAAAGGTTTGTAACTTGAACTACCAGGTTCCACACAGGAGTTTCCCCTGTTTAGCAAATTATTTGCCTTTGCTGCATTCATTTTTGTTTATAAAATACTAATTACCTCTTTTATTGTTTGAAGAGATTAAAAGTTAATAGGAGAAACTAAATAAACAGAATGCCATTCTGCACAAACTATATACGCTGGTAATTAATTTCTGGCCTCCTCTGAGCTAATTAACTCATATAAAGAAATGAAGTTAATGAACCATAATTCTAGTCATACAAGTGTAGATACAAGCAGTTTGACTTAATGAATTAATAAGATATTTCCTTTCTAGGGGTTTTTCAATTGCGCTCCTAGTCTGTAGGGCCCTTTAATGTGTCTTTCTGGTTAAAATATTTAATAAATATTAGGGCAACCTGGAGATGAAGTTTACCTCATATGGGAAGCCTGGCATCTAGAGCGAGTTCAAGATTTTGACTCAGTCAGCCTAATGAGCCTGTGATACGCAACAGAGGTGATTTACTGCGCAGTGGGGGGGGGGTGTATTTAGGGAACCTGTGACTTTAAAAGTAACAACTGCCGACAATGCTGTTCAGATGCTTTACCTGGGAGAAGAAGGCAAATAAAATGAAGTAGCATTTTGGTTATATGCCTTCAACAGAGTGAAGGGATCAATCACCAGTATAAAACTGTTGTCAGACCCACTTCCATCAACCTATTCACCCTGAGCTTGCACTATTGGAGGAATGTGCTGTAATCAAAACTTGCGAAGGGTGAAGTGGCTTGGAGAAAAAAAAGAGGATTCAATGATTCCCAGGATTTCAGCCCACTTCTTCCTTTATTGTAAAAAAAATAAAAAAATATAAAAATCTATTCCCTGAGACTTCTTGGTCGAGATTTTATTCGTTACTGTATTTTTATTCTGAAAAAAAACCAAAAACCACTCATAAGTTCATTAAGATCATCTGTCTGCCAATATGTGTGAAAGAGGGAGAGTCCAATAGGAAAGCAATCTTCAGACACTTACTGGTACACAATATAGATGGTTCATTGTTTGAAGGAAAGCTTGGAATATATATGTTAAGGGGTTTACCCCTACCTTCATTTGCCCCACTGTTTTCCCCAGGGAAACCTGATCTTTATTTCTGAATCAGACCAAACAGCATTAAGCAGAACAGAAAGTTGCCCCAATGCACTTTTAAAAAACTTTTTTAAAAAAATGATTAAAGATTTCTTAGTTTACAAAAATACATGTATTCTCTCTTTCTTCAAGTTGCGTTTTCGACAGATCAGTTACATTTGTTTTGAGACATTAGTGTTGCTTGTCTCCATAGAACTTTTAGGAGAACAAACCTGAATCTAGCTCTCCAGACATCAGGACAGATATGTGGGATGTCAGAAGAAGATGCAAACACCTCTCACCTTTCCCAATGTAATAACTGATGGGAAGTAAAGGTAAAGGGACCCCTGACCATTTTGTCCAGTCGTGACCGACTCTGGGGTTGCGGCTTTATTGGCTGAGGGAGCCAGCATGACTAAGCTGCTTCTGTCGAACCAGAGCAGCACACGGAAACGCCGTTTACCTTCCTGCCGCAGTGGTACCTATTTATCTACTTGCACTTTGATGTGCTTTTGAACTGCTAGGTTGGCAGGTGTTTCGAACCACCAACCTTCTGATCAGCAAGTCCTAGGCTCTGTGGTCTAACCCACAGCACCACCGCGTCCCTAACTGATGGGAAGAGAACTAAGTTAAAAATGCCTCCATCAGCTGAAAACTACATTTTTTCCCCTGGTGTATTCTTCACAAAAGAGGGCCGCACTCTAAGGAGCACTTTTATGTCAGGTTCCCTGCAGTCCCTCCCCCCCCCCAACATCCTCTACACATTAAGGGGCATCTGAAGTGGGGAGCCTGCTCTGTGCATAATCTGCCCTTGTGATTTAGAACCTGGAGCAATTAGGATTCAGGATTCTACATGCATAGAACAAGATTCTGCTTCAGGCCTTTTCCTCCGGTGCATTGGGGGGGGGGAGGCGTGGGGCTGGGAGGAAACACAACAAAAAGGGTGATGTTTCTTAATACTGTCTGATTATCCTGCACCCATGCATGTGTAATTGTGTAGAGCCTACAGAGGGTTTATGGTTCTCCCATTATGCTTTCGGAGTCAGAAGCTGGCTTCCTTCAACTTACAAAAGTCCTTTGAGTCATTCCTCTTTGGAGTTTTGAATGGCAGGAAATTGACTGGCGAACGTGGTATGTCTCTCACGCACTCACCTGGGGTGAGTATGGAAATCTTCAGGTAAATTCTTTACTCAGAGGAGAGAGATGGGTACCATTTGCAGGCAAGACTCATTCCAGTAACAATTCCATCCCATCCATCCCTGGTCAAAGCTAACGGCTAAGGGTACCTGTCTGCGATTCTTGATTGGAGGTCAGAAAGAAAGAAGCGAGCAGAAGAATATTATTTTGTTGAAATTTCATTTAAGCACATGTGCAACTTCATTCACCCAATCTATCTACCTTCACACATGCTATTCAGTTCATGCAGGATCTATTATATTGGCTGAGGGTTTTGAACATGGAGCTGATTTACATTTGATATGCAATAACTAAATATTTATTAATTATTAGTGCAGACTGGGGTGCTAAACAAGCCAGAGGCTCGAAAACCCCTGAGAAATGTGTAATTTTACTGACAACACAGCTCTGACATACACATATGTGAGCAGCCCTGGTAATCTTTTAGATGAAAATTTCTCTCATCCTATCATTTTTAAACATGCCATTAACCTAAGTGTCAGCAGCCTCCGTTACAGACCTTTGACCTTGAATTGTGACCAGGTGATCAATTTTATTTTCTTCCTCTGACTGAAAGCATGGCTGATGTAGCCTTAGAAATGTATTTCATCTTGATTTAGTAAATTTCATTTATCAATCTCCATTATTTACTCAGATGCTAAGAATACATCCTTTCTGGGCTATTTGCTCCTAATTGATGAGGTGGACATACATAAACATCCAGCAGTCACAGAAAGTAAACAGCGTCTGGCAGCTGATAGAATGTACATAAAATGACTATTTTTTTGTAGATTAAAGGGCAAAACAGAATCTGTCCTATGACCATGACAGCATTTGTTATTAATGAAAGGCATGCAATCTAATTAAAAAGCAAGATTCCAATAAAACGTGTTTCAAAGCAAATTGGTCAATACGGAAACCACTTAAGAAAATGTAAGCATGATAAAACATGATTTAGATAAAGGTATCGGCACATCATAGAAAGTTATGACTGAATCAAAACGTCAGCTTATTTTGTCCAAGCCCTGCATCCACTTAGGTGGATTTGGCTGTCTGGAGCCTAATATAAGTCAGGCAATCAAACATTTTTTGCATTTAAATTTGCAACCACAGATCACATGAAATATGGTTATAGTGTATAACAGTGATTCACCGTAGAAAACAGCAGGTTTGCTTGCTTGTTTACTTACTTACTTACTTACTTACTTTTTGCAGTTCAGCTTCATTGGTTTCTTTTAACAAACATTCATAAAATCACATTATAACATTTTGAATTTTCCTGTCATTAAACATGTGATTCTAAAACATAATAAGGAAAACAAAGGCATATTCTTAATCGTTTGATTCATTTATATTCTATTTACATCTGACTTCCCTCCCCTTCTTACTTGGTTCCTCTATTTTATTTAATTGAGTGCCTGACATAACATATCTGTATACTTAGTAACCTACTTTTCTACTATATTTTAATATTGCTCCTTACAAGAGTTATTCTAAACCAGTCAAAAAAATTACTTCTCCATAATACTCTTCCAAATACTGCTTAAATATATTCCAATCATTTTAAATTAAAATATGATTGGCTTACTTACTTACTTACTTACTTACTTTCTAATAAATAGATTTAGAACAGGATTCCACATCTCATTTTCTAATTACTTTGGGGCTATGTGTTGCAAGACTTGTGTGTGGAGCGTAAGCTCGTTGAACAGGGTTGCACATTTAGTCCTGCTCCAAAGTCTCCAGGTCTTCTCTCGGCCTGGAGGGTCTGTCTGTGTTTTGTAAGGTAGATAGGGGGAGCATCATCCAGAACATGAGAATGGCAAAGCTGGGGTCAGGAAATACAGTGTGATGTTGGGAGCAGGGCAGAATGTGTGGCCCCAAGCCCCAGGGCCAGCCGAAGACACTTTGACACCTGAGGCAGACCCCAAAATGGTATCCCTCCCTACCAGGGGTGAGGGAAAATCTACATCAGGAACAGAGAGATGTCTGAGTCAGTCACCTCACCTTGCCTCATGAGTGGGCCAGCCCTGCCAAACCCCCGTTCAACATGGTCACAGTAATGTCTGTAGAGGGCTCTTATGGGGACCATTATTCAGAATAGGATTCCTCGCAAGAAAAGGGGAAAGTTGACAGCTATGATAGGGACCCTACAGACATTAACCCCTTTCAGACTTTCCATCAAGTGCATGGAGGTTTTTGCCTCTGTGTGGATACCATTTTGAATTAAGATGGCAGGCAAAGCCTTTCAAAACTACATTGACTGTAACCACTGATTTCAAAAATGCCTTCTTCCGTTTCTTAGAATTCCTGCACAATATGGGTACAAGGCTGCTAGTATTTTTGAAAAGGCCGGGATCAATCTTGTCCTGCTTGGAGCCAGGAAAACCCAATGGCCTCACTTGCTCTCTGTGCTGAACCCAAAGCTATGGCTTTGCAGGGACCCCTAGAAATCTAACAGGGAGCAAGATATTTTGGACTGTTAATGAGGTGAGCCCTTTCATCTTCTCAGCCTCTATATGTGTGTATATAAGAACATGGAAAGCTGCCTTATACTGAAGCTACAGCAAGGTCATCCTCCCCTCTCAATGCATTTCAAGTCGCTTTTGCTTCTTTGCATTGCTCTGCACACCGGAGGGGGCTAGGGGTGTCTTCACCCATACGCATTACCTGATTTGTTTCCCTGCGCTGAACTCCTATTCAATAAATCTGTCATCTGCAGTTGTGCAATGGCTGTCTCAAATGTACACACCTCAACTTATGTTTTCAAATCGGATGGAAGCTGTGTTGAGGGGAAATGCCTTGAAAAGCAGTAATTCTCAGGATACATATGGATTGTGGCTAATTTCATTTCACTCATGCTGCAATAGAAGATATATCAAAGGAGCTTTGAGATTTGTTTGTTTGCTGCAACATTTCTGAAAAAGTCCTCAGAAAAAATGCCCCCCCGCTACATCAATGGTTCTATTCCTCCCACCTTGACCTTCTCATCTCTATATTGCTGCTGCCTTCTTGTGATGACCTTTGATCTATTTTGGGGATACTAGAATCACATATCTTCACCCTGCTCTCCTTTAATCCTGGTTCCTCTTTGTAGCTGACCTTGTCACCTCTCCCCTAAAATAAGTGACACATTATGCCCAGGATAAAGCTCTCTAAAACAGAGTAGGTCTTGTTTATTTGTTTATTTATTACTACAACCAAGATGAGTCAAGGATCTGGAAACCAAGCCTTATGAGGAACAGTTGGGTATGTTTAGCCTGGGAAAGAGGAGACTGAGAGGAGACATGATCACCATCTTCAAATATCTAAAGGCCTCTCACATGGAAGATGGAGCAAGCTTGTTTTCTCCTGCTCCAGACAGTAGGACCTGAATCGATGGATCATGGTTACAAAATTCCGATTAAACATTAGCAAGAACTTTCTGACAGTAAGAGCGGTTTCTGTATGTGGATTGGGAGTGGTGGGGAGGCCATATTGTCTTAAGTAGCAAAATGTCATTGGCAAGTCCTGGAGTCCTGTCACATGTTACCTCACACTGTTAACTCACAGAGTTCTTTATGAATATAGGAACACGACAAGGAACCTAATAGAGCTTTGCAATGTCAAACAGTAAGCTGGCCAACAGAAGGCAGACAGATAAAACCTTCACAATTTCACAAAACTCTAGAAAGCCATTTGTTGCCATTCTAAAAATAAAGCAACAGTTTGGGCCGTTTTAGTGAAATAAATTAGTGACATAGTTTTAGTGAAATAAATTGCTGTTAGGAGATAGATTTAGTCACACGAACATATTAATGCTGAGATATACATCACAGGGTCTTTCTGCAATTTTCATTATCTTCCGTTGAGGATTTACTCTACTATAAATGAGGTTCTATAGGAAAGCTACCCATAGATAAAGATATCCAATAACAATATAAAAAAGGAATTCAAGGATTAACACTTAGATTATTAGATCATTATATTTATATTTTAATTGGCATATGCTATGTGTGCTTTTTCAATCTTATTCCAGTTTATAATTTCATATGAAATTATATTTGTTGCATTAATACTTGTGCATTGCTGCAATCAATGCCACACAGTTTCTTAAATTAGAGAAAGAAAAACATTGAATTCGTAAGCAGATAAAAAAGGCTTAAATACATCATGATTAAACCATATGTCTTCTACAATCATCTCTTAAGTACTATAAGTCTTTACAGATGTACTGACCTCTTAGATTCCAGAGCACAAATGAATCTCATTGAAACTACAATATATTAATATTTGTCAAAGTCTTCCAAAATGAGATTTTCTTTTTCTGCTGCATGTCACTGCTTAAATGAAAATTAAAGGTTCTTCTTACAAATAAAGCTGATGTTATTGTCTTCTGTTTTCCCTGACTTTGCTACTCTATGGTTGATAACTTTCATTATGTATTCAGAACTTTAATATAATACAATACGTAATGACTGTGTTCAAGGAACTTCTTCTGACATTAAAGACCAAGTTTGAAACTGTACACAACACATAACTGCCCAGACAGCTAAAAGGACTTGCTTGTGCATATTTTGGTTTAACACTGTTGGGATCCATCTGTATCTGGAGACAATGGAGTACACCTCCGAGGGTGAAGTCAAACTGTTGCATTAGCAGAACCAAGGTGACCTCCCCAAGGTGCAGGCCTGAGCAGTGTGTATGGAGGTCCTAGACTGCCCAGCTGACAAAACCTGCATCTCAGTCCTGCTTATGTGGTCCAAAGGAAAACAGAGCACTTTGTTGTAGCTTGGCTAATGAGTTTCCAGAAGGAAGCATACAAGGCACCATCCAACTGTCTTAGGGACTCCACTCTGAATTTGTGTAGGGTTACTCCTGAGCCTTTTATTTTCCTGAAGGTATCCCACCAGGAAGTGGAGGTATAGGATCAGTGTTTTCCTTCTCCTAGATAGGCTACCTTCCCAGGTTGAGGAGCCCCATCTGCCCCTCACTTCCTTTTACAGCACATGCAGAAACCACCTTCTTGGCCATTAGACCCACTATTGGTACATCTGCTCAGTCCACTGGCTCTTGCCTTCACATGCATGGGAAATACCCAACTCACTGAGGGTTCAAGACCCATCAGCTACCCTCACCTGGTTTAGTCAACCAGTCAAAGCCTTTCCTGGGTTGTGGCTACTGTTGCAGGCTGTCAGCTTCTACGGGACATAGGTGAGAGCTGAGTGCAGGGTGAGGACCAAAGGTGGAGAGACTACCCCCAAAGGAGCACAACATGTTCCCTACCAGATGTATACCCCTACTCTAACACCCAATACACCCTGGTGTGTAACACTGCCCACTGCCAAAATATTTAGGTCCTTTGGACTTATGCTTGTTTGGACTTGAGACTAAAGGATTATCTACATTACATTCTAGCAACTGTTGGAACTCATGTTGTTGCAAACTAATGCCATAATTACAGTGCTAGATGTTTTTTTCCCCTGCCCAGTCTAAACATATGGTGAAAGACTATTGCCTGTTTTCAAGTGGGCATGCAAACATTTCTGATGTTTTAATGACTAGGCTATAGTTATATGTTGCCATTAAAACATCATATCTATATCAACCTTTCTGTGTCATATCTGCATCAACCTTTGTGAGCAAATTGTCATCAGGCATTGAGACTCATTTAACAGAAGATACCATTTCCTACTCAGGTAACAACAGTGGTAGCAACGGAGATGTGGCAATATTGGAGAAGCACTAAAGCATAATGAAATCAGCCACTAATGCACATTATTGTGTCAATGACATGTTGCAGAATACACACACAGCACCAGTCTGCAGAATGTGCATGGTGATCATCTTAAGAGAGCAACTGTGTGGACTGTTTGTACATACTCACAGGTATACGAGACAACACATGTCAATTTTCAGGAATCTTATCAGCATTACATGTGGATAAACAGACTCATGCATATTTGGCAGGAGATATGCAGGATACATGCAGTTCCCTTTTGTGATATTAGAATGTGATATTAGATTTGTGGTATTAGAATGCAAGCCACTGGACTGCAGACTTACATGCTCACCACCATGCAGGCAAATATATTGGTTAATGGGTAGCATTGCAGTAACAAATGAAATCTGCCACTCAACATGAATTCCCCACAGCACTAGCACACCCTGTTTTTCCTAAGCAGATGAGTCCAGACCAATCCTCAAAGGTACCTTGTGTTGACAAACTATGTGGCCTAGCTGCCCCTCATCCAGTGCCAGCCCAGCTGCAAATGACTGGAGTGGCTACCATGACTCCCAGCCAGAGGATCAGGTGCTTGAGGGCTGTATTGTTTCCTCTCAATGGGCCATGCAGGTGGGTTGCCGAAGTCGTCTTCTCCCCCAGGCACCCCTCCTGCTGAACAGGCCGAACAGTCAGTGTATTTCCCTGAAATCCAGTGCAACATCAGTGTCGCAGATTGTGACAAATGTTCTTCCTTTCAGAGGCATCCAACTGTGAATTGGATGGCGACCTGCAGCTGTTGGACATTTGGAATACTGAATTCAACATCCAACCTGAGTTTACTGAAAAGGCTTGGAAAACTCTAAAAAACCATAACCCCTTTTAGATACCAAAGAAACTCCACCATGATTCAAAAGTAGCACTGTAACATCTTTATTTTAATTTCCCAATAACATAGTTGGGGTGGATTTATTCGCCTTCAAGTCGCCCACCTGCTTTTGACCTTCCTCTATAAAGCTATATACGCAAATACTGCAGAGAATGAAGTTAAATCTGTTTAGTGGAGTGTTAGACTTATTTTTGGCATTAGACAAATAAACCATTTAGCATGCAGCACACTATTTTATGCTGTTGTGCTGGCACCAGTTAGTTGTTTACTTATTTAAGCTAATTCAGCGACTTTATAACGTGTCAGAATTTTTCCAGAGGTTATAGAATACATCCTTTTGGGAGGCTTGCTCAGCCACTGATAATTAGCACATTAGCCCCTGGCTTATTTCCTTTTCATTCTCTCCAAAGGGGACAAAACCACCTGTTTGCACTAAAACACCTGGATAATTTATATGGAACATGCACCTCTCACACACAGACACCTACCATTCATTTCCTGTCAGGGAAATTTCTTTACCTGGCTGGTGCATATTGATATAAAAGAAATCTAAACTTTTTTTAAAACAACAACAACAACAACAACAACAACAACAACCCTATAGCTTCTAGTTGTACATGGACTGACATATTGATTCCTGCTCCATGATACTCTTTTATATTTTTACCCATAATTCCATCCCATTTGCACATTAATCTGCACTTTTAAAAAAGTATCTAAAATGCATATTTGATTTTATTTGCTCTTGAAGCATGTCTGCAAATGCATATTTAGATGTTTGTCCAGCTGCTGATAACAGTATCACAACATTTGGCAAAGTATAAAATGTGGTGTGTAGCTCAGTTCTGAGGTGCATGACTGAGGTCATTTGGTATAGGTACTTAGTAACAAAGACTGAATTCCAAAGCATGCCTCATTGTACATGCCATTTGTCTGCAAGTTTCAGCCACTTCTTATGTGGTTTAGTGAACACACAAAATGATGGAGAATACGTGAATGAGAGTGCAAGTTTATAAAGATGAGGGGGAAATGTTCTTCCACAGATAGCAACAGAAGCCTCCCTTTAAAGCTCTCACTTTGTCTTGGGGAACCTTGGAGAAACAATAGATCTGGGTGGTGTACCTGTGGCCCGCCATCAGTTGTTGCAGTACAGTTCCCACCATCCCTAACCATCCCTGAAGCTGAACAACATCTGGAGGGCAAATAGTTTCCCAGCCCTACAATAGATAATACTGAAGCATCCTAAATATTCATGCTTTAAGCCTTCAGCAAAGGGCTTTATTGTAGACCAGGGGTAGGCAACCTAAGGCCCGGGGGCCAGATGTGGCCTAATTGCCTTCCCAATCCGGCCTGTGGACGGTTTGGGAACCAGCGTGTTTTTACATGAGTAGAATGTGTGCTTTTATTTAAAATGCATCTCTGGGTTATTTGTGGGGCATAGGAATTCATTCATTTTTTTTTCAAAATATAGTTTGGCTCACTACATGGTCTGAGGGACAGTGGACTGGCCCACGGCTGAAAAAGGTTGCTGATCCCTGTTAGACTGCAGTGGAAGGAGTTTGTCCTTGTTGAGTTTCATAGCTGTTCCCTGACTAACTTTAAACTGTTTTGAGAAACCCATCAGTGTGAACATAAAATTGGTGTAAAAGCCCCTAAGGAAGTCGAAAATGCCTTGCTGGAGTTTGACCATATTGACACTGGTATTCCTTAACTGAAGTTCTCTTTCCAGAGTTCATCAGAAAATCATTCTGTTACTACTCTGTTCCATTATGCTTCCCCACATCCTTCTTAGACTCAGAAATCTTTTGTTGCTGTCGTTGCTACTATTTTAACAGAGGGCTGAAAATCCTTCACCAGACCTGGGTTTCCTTGCTCTTGATTCCACAAAAATCATGAAACATGCAAGCAAATAAATAAATAAAAAGGAAGGAAGGAAGGAAGGAAGGAAGGAAGGAAGGAAGGAAGGAAGGAAGGAAGAGAGATCACAGACAGGCAGAGGTTGCTTGTCATTCTCTCTCTCCCCCCACCCTTTGCCCCCACCGACATGCCCAACTCCATATCAAAGCAGATAACAAGAATTGCAGTGTAAAACTGCCTGACTTTTATTTCTGTCTTTCCAAGCGATTGGCTCCTTCACTAATAATCGGGATTTATTACTGGGCCCATCTGCTGCCTCTATAAGGTCAAAAGGTAAACCGCAGCCATCGCTGATGTCACCATCAAGGTAGCTAGTAGCAAATGGACCCTGACAAGTGTACTTTTAAAAGAATATTGTGGCAAGAGCACTCTGAGCATGAAAGTCAAGCTGATAAAAGAAAATAAAGTCCAAAATACTAAAAAGATGTCAGGTTTTAACCCATTAATCCATGTGATGGAGTCCGACTGTCAGTCTTCTATCTGAGCAGCAGTCAAAAAGAGGAATGGCTTCCTATACCTAGCGAAATGTAATCAGGTCAATCGCGGCTGTGTAGGGTGGAAAAAAATTCCAGCACATCACATTTGACTGCATTTTTTAAAACACCACCAGAGCAACCTGGGGACCACAGAGCAAAAGCTGAGGATACTGCCCAGTCTTTGATTCCCCTTATCGGCATCTGGTGTTTCCGGAAGGACAATCCATTTGCTTATGTTTTAAGGTCTTTTTTCATTGTACACTTTGAGACTCATGCTAAGTTTATGTGTCTCTATGGCCAACAGCCTATTTTCTCTGTGGGAGAAATCAGTGCCTATCCCTTCATCCTCATCCCTTTTGACCCCTAATGCCAGCTCTATTAAAGATCCTACTCTGCTCTTTTTTTTCTCCCCATGGTGATTTTTGTTGTTGTTTGGCAGGGCAGGGTGGGGAATAGAGAGAGGATTGCACTTGATACATTTACTTGTGTAAAGGGGATGCAGCTCAGGTTAAATTTACCAGATGATTTTTTTTCCTCTGGGAATGTTTTATCTGTAGCTGGGCAGGAAACTCCTTCCCAGCTACATTTCCAGCTGCGGCTAGAAAGTGGAAAGGGCAGAGAGCTTGATGCAAGATAGAGAAGCCCCATTTTTTTCCGGTGGAGATGGAGGATTTACCTCACAGTTTGAGAACAAATTAGAATCTGACAATGTGTCAACAAAGAATTACTTGCTTTGTCTCAGCTAATGTTTCAGAGAGGTTATCTATATCCATGCAGCAGCACTGCAAACAAGCAGCAGGTTGCTGACAACTGATGTAAATAGCTACAATTCCTCTACTCTCAGGGTCATACATTATGAGCATCATTTTCTTCTTTCCATACCAAGCGGTTGGTGAGGATTGTGATTTGTAGCATGTGCACACACACGCACACCTTTCCCATCAACATGGATATAATCAGACTTCTTGTCTCGCCTGCCCCAAAGAGAAAACATCTTTGGTTTGTTTGAAGCTTGAGCCCTGGCATGAGCCTGGGTGTGTGAGAGAGTGGGTGTGCCTGCTCTATATTGTGTGTTTGTGCAGACTTGTTCACACGTTGGACACAGGTAAAAGCCACCTCGACACATGTGCAAGTGTTTGTGTGAAAGAGCACACACTTGTTGGGTTTGTGGAGCTCAGCTGTTCTTCACACACAAAGAGTACACCTATTGAACACTACATGTGAGAAACTGTTCACGCGTATAGCTCAACGCAGGCACACAGTTTGTACACACCTTTGATGTAAGATGTGAATACCCCTCGCGTGTTGTGTGAACAGGCACATGTGAGGTGGCCATGGGCATTTTGGCCACATGAACCCCTGAACTAAAACCTTGAGAGGCTGGCCAACAGAGAATGCCCAAAACGAAAAAGGTTAGCTACCCCTTTTATATCTTGGTTGAATATTTAATCTATAGCACAGACCTCTCCCTGCCCCACTTTCAAATAAAAAATAATTTAGGTTTAAAAAGCAAAAGCAATCCTAGCTACTGATCACTATCAAAAACCAGAAAGCCCATAGATGTCTATCATTCCCACTGTGATTTTTACACACACACACACACACACATCCTCCTTTCAACAGCTCATGCTACATTATAAACTACTTTGGAAAGTCCCATTATTTTCAAAGGTGGCTTGCATTGTGGCAAAGCAGTTGCTACTGTATTTCCAAAGCTCAATGCCTCCTTGCTCTTTGGATCCCATTCTTACAGATAGACACCCTCCAGATTGTGAATCATATTTTGACTGCTGATGATGAGCTGCTCCTATTTACAATTGGAGGTTGGGGGTGCTGGAAAAAAAAGAAGAAAGAAAGAAAGAAAGAAAGAAAGAAAGAAAGAAAGAGAATCAGCACATGCACATTCTCACACTGCCCCTTGGAAACTGTAGCATATTTACTGGTGGTTTGCTTTTAAATATTTGTATTTGTTTGCCGTTAGTTGCCTCTGGCATGATTACTGGAAAAGTAGAATAAAAATATTTGAAAAGCAAATCTTAGAAATGGATAAATGATACATGGTGTGAGTGGCAGACAGGCACAGATGTACTACCTATGCAACTCCATACACTGAAGGAGAAATAACGTACAAGACAAGAACAATTTCACTCTGCAGCACTTGGCACCGATGTGCCTGTTTGACATGCACCTCAAGTCCCAACATAATGATCCCTGATTGACCACAGGAAAGAATAAGAGATGTCATCAGCTCCAGTGGCATCAGTGGTTGAAGAATTCACCCAGCAGATGGTGAGAGGCTGCTGTTTTATAACAGGTGATTTTTCTGAAGTGCACATCCCACACTCTTTGACCCCCTTCCAACACTCCTCCCCTCATGGAAGTGGAATCTAAATGTGTTGGGGGGAAATGTGACATCTTGTGTGGTTTGGGGCCACATTCTTGCCCCTCCAAAAAGCACTTTGGGGGCAGTGATCTTGCGCAGCACCCAAAAATGCACATTTTGGGGCACCATGCCCCCAAAAGCATTTTTCTTTGGGGGGGGGGACAATTTTGCACAGGTCATGTGACTCACACAGGAATGCTGCCTGGAGGATGGCTTCCCAGTTTGGGCCCACTTCATATTGGAGGGTATTTAAATGACAGTAAATTATCAAGTGACTTGCCGGCAGAAGTGCATGGTTTGGATGCAGGACTTGGACTGTGATTGGGAGGTCTCTGGCAACTAAGAAACAGGGATACTAAGGCTGGGTTAAATGCAGCTGTCAGGGAAGGAAGGGCAGTTAAAAGGAGCTTGCATGTGCCTTCAGCAAGGATTACCTCTAGCCTAGTTGGGTTGATGCTGATGGCACATTCAGAAAAGCAGGATGATCATCTCAAAATATATCCCATTGTCAATTACAAAGGGAACAGCAGCTTCTGGAAAACCCATCGTGAAAAGGGGGGTTGCAGGCAGTAAAAATTCACATTACAAACCCATTATCTGCAAACTTCACCGGCAGCAGGAAGTTGAAGATACAGTGTCCTTTGGATACAATTCAATGGCTAAGCATTATTTATTTTACAGCACTTCTACCCTGCCTGGTCATTAGCCAAAAGAGTCTCAGAGCAACTTCGCAAAATATCAGCTCTAATATGGTGCCTGCCAGCCTACAGGGCTCAGGCTCGCAATCTAAAAAGACACAGCACATGAGGAGAAAGGCACGGGAAGGAGGAGGGTGAAAGCATGTACAAGCCCAAGTCCTTAAAGTTACAGTTCTTATAAAGTTACATGCTGGGTTTCAGTTCCGGATTTCTTGCCCTTAATAAAGAACAGTCCCTTCCTCAAACATTCTTCACCTGCTACAAACACATTTACAGGGCATCTGAGATTGAGAGTAGCATTCATGTAGCAGAAGGTGGCCTTTAAACACCCAGGTTTCAAACCATTCCAGACATTCAAGGTAAGCACATTTATCATATAGTCCCAAAGTGGTTTAACAACCAATCTCTCTTCCCATGGAATTCTGGGAACTGTAACTCTGTAGTGGGAAAGCATGTTCTCCAATAAATGAGAGCACGTGCTGCGGTGTGGGCCACCGGGCCAGACCTCTTGTTGCCAGGCAGGTTAATAGTTGTTGCCTGGCATTGTGATTGGATAACCGGGTTGCTGGGGCAAATTGTATGTTGCAAATTGGGTGGGTGGGGCCATGGTCTTTAAATATTGGTGCACTTTGGTTTCTCTTTCTCTTTGCAGAGTGCATCGGATCACCCGCCCGCCCGCCCTCTTTTCCGGTTGACCTTGCTTTGCCTGTCATGGGGTCGTCTGCCTTGGCGCAGGGGCCTAGTAGGAATTTTGCCATTTGGTGATTGGCTGTGCCATTTGTTTTTTGCCTACTACTCAGCAATTCGTCACAACTTGTAAGGTTGCGGTTAGGCATTGGTTATAATATGCTGGTGGTGGAGGGGTCAGGCTGGGCCTGCCCCTCCCATTGCGCTGAAGGGAATTCCATTAAAGGAATCCTGGGGCTTGCCATGATTTCGTCCAATCCCTGTCATGGGACCAGGGCCGCCCAATCCCTGTCATGGGAATCCTTGTCATAGGATCTGGGCCGGCAAGCTTTCGGGGAGCTGCTGGGGTGAGCGGCGTGGGTCCGACGCTTAGCTCAAATGACCCCCAGTTTAACTTTCTCTTCTACTGGCTACCGATCGGACCTCGGGATGTCAGTTCTGACCCAGGTGGGGGGACAGATAGTCATAACCAATGTCTAAACAACCACTCACTGATTTTGTATTTTAATAAAGTTGTGGCCAAAATAGTGCCCAAAAACCAAAACTAAATTACGTGTTATGTGTGAAGTTATTTGAGGGGTGGCCTGGGGACCTACACACGCAATAGGAATTGTCAAACAATTCTCAGCACCCTTAACAAACTACAGTTCCCAGAATTCTCTGGGGAAACCAGTTAAAGTGGCATTATAGTGCTTTCAATGTATGTTGCAGCTGTGGCCAATATCTGTGTGCATAGCGCAGTTTCCTAAAATCAAAGTTTAAGCTAGCTCCTCTCTTTGCCATAATAATTTCCCCTTCTGTATCCACAATATGAACGTGGCCTTTTATCCTATTTTATCTAAATTATAAATAGATTCTTAGAGGATATTTTGTCCTCATTCCAGAGATTAAAAGCTAAAAACAAAAAAACCCAAAGCAAGCACTGGGGTGAATTATTCCTGACAGTCTTGTGACAGTAAGAGTTTCATCACAGGAAGAGATTCAACTTGCGAGCCATTATTCCACTATTTGTTTATAAAAATATTTATATACCGCTGTGTCATTAAAATAAATCACAGCAGTTTACCAAAATATAAAAACATAAAACCAGACAATAAAATAATAGAAATTGAAAAGTAAATTAAAATATTTTTTTTAAAAAAACACAAAACACTAAGATGCAAAGTTGAGGAAAACTGCATCCGCTGAATTTCTGCCTCTCAAATCTCTGCCACTGTAAAAGGCCAGAGAAAAGGAGGCTGTTCCTAACTTAGTGGAGATAATTGTAGCATCCAGGGGGGAAATAAAAAGAGGGTTTTTTGATATATCCAATAACCTTTAATCAAGGACTACTTCCCAAAAAAAGGCTTTGAATTTTTTCACTTGCAGTGCTGCGCAGTTTGTTGTTTGTGTGCTTGGCTGTAATAAATAGTAAGCTAAACATATTCAAGGGAAGCTGTTAAAGGCTGTTGAGTTTGTCCTTCTGCACCTTGTTGCTTAGCTGTGGTCCTTTGTTTTCCGCATTTCCTTCAAAGTGACAAAACTGATAACTCTCACACTTGTCATCCATTTCAGTAGGAGGGTAGTGGTGGGTTTCTCTCCCCCTTCCTCCTTTGTGTTATGGCAGCAGGGCTGAATTCTAATGAGACTATCCTTGGGCCATTTCCAAACAATCATTTTCCAAGTAATTTCCTCATGTACCAAACACCTGAACTGTGCTTTTTTGGATAACAGATGGATCAAGTTATTATGAGTACCCACAATATTTTGGCAGCATCAGTATGATATTTGTGTGTGCCTGCACTCACACACATAGATATTCTCCTTTCCATCTTCCATAAATATTTTTGAGCGTGTATTTCTTGCGTATAGTAGTTGAAACCTCCGTAAAATGTTTGCTGCTGAATCTGCTTTTAAACATTCAAATCCATGCATTTATGTGCATTTGCTTTCCAAGTGAGGATTAAAAATCATACTATTTTACCCCTTTTGCTCCAGACACTTGGCACAAACAAAAAAAATGCCAAAAGAGAGGAATAAAGCTCAAGATTTCGAATTCCACCTTTGATTTCTAATACATATATTTAGCTGTCCTGATAGGTCATTCATTTCTTTCCAGACTATATATCCTATGATCTTTTTGTGGAAGAAACATCTCTTTCACAATCTCTGCTCACAAAGAAAGAAAAAGATGTTTTCTGTTATCCCATTCTGAGAAGGCATACTAAATGCATGATTGAAGATCATTTGCTTGAATGTCTTATGAACATGCTTGACTGTGCTTGGTTTTTGTTTTTTAAATAGATGCAGCCATTATATCACAGAAGTACTAAACTGTACACTTAAATTCATCACTTGCGTTGAAATATGAGCAAAGGTGACCTGGGAATTCATAATTCTTCCAAAACTGACCAGAGGTTGTGCTTTAGGGCCCAGCAGTGAGTAGGTCAGCTGCTCTCTACACACCTTATGATGAAGATTGACCAAATCATGATTTTCTAAGCATAAAATGAAAATTGCAGGACAACAAATATAAGTTGAATGACCACATTACAAAAATCTATCCCCCTCCCCATGCAAGAGTTTACTGAATGTGATCCTCGGTGAATTTCAGGGAGAAAATGTTCTCAGACACCAACATCAAACTTGCTTCAGTCTTCTTCTTCTTTTAATTCAGCAAAAATATGTAGCTTCAGCGAAGATGAATATATAAATCTATTCAAAGGAAATCTGTCAAACTGAAAAGATGGTTAAATATCAATTTTTTTGCATATGGCAACTATCTGGTAACACACATTAATTTTCAATTTTAAAATGTATTATATTTATGAAGTACTTCTGAGCATTCCAACCTCAAAACTGTGCTACTTACTGCCACCTCGGAAAGAGTCTCGTTTTATTTATTTTTTCAGAGATGCTGATGATGACACAAGCCAAAATATTTTGCCACATTAATAATAATAATAATAATAATAATAATAATAATAATAATAAACTCTGCTTGGCTAATTACAATAAGATAGATAGATAAATAGATAGATATCCTAGAATAATATTTCATCAGTTTATGTGGCCTCTGTGTTCATAAATTTCTACAAAGTACTGCCAATATTGAATATTTGAATATGGTACCTATTTTGTTAGCATCTATAGTACTGCTATCTCAGACGTCTATTTGATTGTGGCGTGTGGCCTTTGTGTTGGTTTCATTTTGTGAATCTCTGTAGAGAAATCGGCAGAGAGGTGCTGCAAAGTAGTGTAACTGTTTTCCTCAGGGTGCTTGAACTGAGCTGAAGGAGTTAGGGGTGTTGCTGTTCCACGAAAAGTCTCTTCCCTTCTTCCTACTTCCTTCCCCAGGTGCTGGCTCTGTGCAGTTAACCATTTAACTAGAGACTTTTCCACTTCTGCAGCCTCAACTGTAAAGTTCCTTTCGCTTAGCTGCTGAGCTGGAATGATTTGCAGCCATTCCAATTTTTTTCTAATTAAGACTTTTAACACTGCAGCAAAGCATTTTATGAAGCCTTTGGCAGCAGAAGCCTTTTCCGTAAGAAAAGTGAAAGTAAAAATGCAATGATTTGTTAGAAGCGTTTTACCTCCTTTTACCATTCAATATAATCAACTCCTCTCGTATTGCTTTGTGTTGATATATTTCCCTGCATTTCTGCCATTACTCTTTCTCTTTCTCTCTCTCTCTCATAATATTCCTTCTTGGGATCTTGTTTTGCTAATTTTAAAGAAGGCAACACCTTTGAGAGAAGCATATAACTGCTCGTTTTGCTTTTTATTTTCTCTCCTTTTTTTACCATGTCAGTAAAAAGGTAATTACATTTGATTGTTTTTAAAGTTATAATGAGCTGGGGGGTAGGGAGAAGAATTGCCTGCTGAAACTGAAAAACAAAACAAAACAAAACAGGACATTAAATAAATTAAAGGAAAAAGAGTTCCCCGGACAATGACATATTCTTGAATATGGAAGACTTCATGGGGGGAGTAGTCTGAATATGGACAAAATATTGGTTATTTGGGTAGTAAAAAGGTGCCCAAATTATGAATGCCAGTGAAGAAGGCAGTGAAAATTAAAGCAAAGATATGATGTGCAAAATATAGTCCTAATTCAGTATCTATAGCCACTACAACAGCAATACATGCACAGAGGGGAAACAGCAATGTCATGCTCAAAAATATGAATGGGAGCTTGAAAAGCCAAGAAATGCCACCATCTAGACACAACTGAAAGCTGGTGTTAGCCTTTTTGCTGAGAGACTGAGCTACTAATCAGGAGGTCCCTGTTTGAATCTCACCTCTGCCACAAACTTACTAGATAGCCAAACCTCTCAGCCTGCATGAGTCAGTATCAGAAGGTGATGGACTATAACCAGTTACTTTCCTTTCTCTCTTTATTATATCTTGTTGTATGGTCATTTATTGCCTGTCTTTTAATCCTATTTCAGCATGAAATTCCATGTTTTAAATATCATCATCAACAAAGCAGCAGCAACAAGAACAGCCTACCCCACAGTGCTGTTGTAAAGACACCAAAGTTAATTGTGCATTGAACAGTCTAAACCACTGTGTCAAGGTGATAGTGGCCGGGGTGAGTTCTTGAAGAAGGTTCCTTAAGGTTTGGACTATGTTAACTATGTTAGGTCCATTGATTTTTATAGGGTTTCCCTAAGTAAAATTTAGTTGACTACCGTACATAGCTTCTTGCTTGCCTGGATGAAAGATAGAGAGGGATTTCTGAGTGTCTGAATGAAGCACATTATTGCACTACGGTAAATGTGCATATATTTGTCTGCTCACTTTTCCTCTGCCTGTGGCCCCCAGAAGACTTGCCCAGGAGGGAACAAGGGTGCCCACTCTTGCACTAAGGTTTGGTGTGCTCTCCTTCTTCTTTTCTAGGTCTCTCCTTAACATAGCTGCTTATAAAACGATCTCCCCAAGGACAAAGTCACATCCTTCAAACCCAAAGACTTCACACCAACCATCAGTAGTTCAAGCTGCAGTGGTTGTACCACAGTTTTGGATTCATCCACCCACCCAAAAAAAAAAAATGGTATGAATTGACTTTCAGAGAGAAGTATTTGCAAATATTCAGAATTTGGCAAGTGTTCCATTTTATCCATTTGACTTTCAAGTGACAGAAAATGTCAAAGGCACTGCCCACACTAGCTACTTCAAATGAAATTTTCATCCCAACATTTGAAATTCAAATGCTTCAATCTGTCCTGGAAGTATGATACCACCCTGGCCAGTGGTGTCAAGAGTCATGGAGTCACAGTCCTCCTCCTCCTCTCACTCTCTTCCCACCCACCCCCAAAATGTCACCATTGGGCTGATGAAGGATTATTCAGTCCGCAAACCAGGCCTAAACCCACATTGCAGTGGATCCAGATGACTATTGTTCTCTAGCAACACTCGGGATTGTTCTGCTACAGCTTTCTCTATCACCTCGTCCCCAAAAGGGGTATGAGTGGCTGGCATTAATTGCACACCATTGTGTACATCAATGAGCAGACACATTAGCACCTCTTTGAGGGTGGCAGTCATCATCCCATCACTCAATATTTCCCCAACACTCTGGACCCACTCAGTCATTCTACTTTGGCTAGCTTTAATCAGAAAGGCTGAAAGCTTTACTATTTGGTAACTTGAGGGATGGATTAGTGCTATGCATTCTATTTGGGGATAACCTTGAGGTTGGTCCAGAGGGTGAAGCTGCTGCAGAAAAAGGCACCAGCATCATTGCTTGTAGAGGTGAAATACAACCAGTACACAATACTGTAATATTTTGTTTGAGGGGTTAGCATTGTCTGGCAACCTGCTACTGGGCCAAGTTCAAAGTTTTGAAACTAATGTATTAGGCCCTATGCAGCTCAGGACTAGGTTATTTGAGAGTCCACATATTCCCAGTAGGTCACTGTGTCCTGCAGTCTGCAGTCAAGTTTCTCCTTCAATTCCCAAAAATATCAGAACCCCGCTCCACAATAACTTGCAGCAAGCTTTCAGCATGGCTGCTGCTGCTTTATAAAACAGCACCACTGTCAAAATATGACAGGTGTCCACTATCTGTACTTCTGGAAACAGTTGGAAGACATATTTGTTTCAATAGGCACTTCCAGCTGGATGAAAATGCATCTGCCTTAAATGTTCACTTAATATTTTGTATTGTTTTTATGGGAAGTTGGTAAATCACCTTAGGTGAAGGTAAAAGAGGATTGATTGATTGATCGATCGATTGATTAAAAATTAGCATGTCCACATCATCAGGCCATGTCAACTGGAAGTGATTCCATAACACTGGGCCAGATGCCATTGGATACCTCAACTGGACCTGTCATGACTGTGGCATCCAAGCCACAATGAAGTCAATCTACTTTATCCTGTAACTGTCCTGCAAACTCCTTGCTGCTAGCCATGTTGAGATAATCTTCATTGGCCTGAATGGCTTCAGAGATGAAAACTCATGAGCAGCAGATATCAACACACATTGCAATGGCCTAATATGGATCAAATGCCATCAGTTACAATTTACCATTGCGTGTCAACTATCAAACACTAGCAGCAAGGTGAAATTACATACAAATTTATCAGGAGTTCCTCAATGACATGATCAGGAACGGCAGACAAACTCCCTAAAAAGACAGCTTGCCACCAGCAATTTCCCTTTGCAGTGTGAAAATACAGGGAATGTTTAGTATTTTCCAAGACTGAAAGGCCAACAGACAGGAGTTCCACAGGAGACATGTTGTTGTGGAAAGGCTTCCCTGAAGGTAGAATGATGGACCCCATGGTGATATATACCAATGCTTAAGAAGCCAGTGTGGTGAGAGAATCAGTGTGACATAGTAGTTAAAGTGTCAGGCTGGGACTGAGAAGACACAGGATCAAAACCCCATTTAAGTTCACTGAGCACTCTTGGGGCAGCCACAACCTCCCAGCCTAACCTACCTCACAGGATTGTTGTGAGGAGAAAATGGAGAAAAATATGCACAGAGAGTGCCTAAATGTGAGAAATGATGACATGTCTTTGTATGTCAGTTGTCAAATACTGCAAGATAACAAATATTTGTTAGCAGAATAAAACTGCATTTTAATATCCAGTGGGTACTTACTTGCACATAGAATGATGAATATTGGACATAAATCCTCAAAAAGGGAAACGGTGAGGTGGGGGGGAGGGATGCAAATTCATTCCAACTCCTAAATCAGAGTATTATTAATTTTTAATAAAAAAAATTGAAAACCTGAAGTCCTTCATGAAAGTATTTATCAATGGCCAAAAATACAATATGATGAGTAGACAAGAGGGACAGAACTTGGGGGGGGCACCCCTATGAACGAGTGAGCTTGAGAGTGACACTTTTCAACAGAGTTACGCCCTATGAATGGACTCAATCAAGTGCGGAGTGAAAAATTCATTTTCTGACAGGGGTGTCAGTGGAATCATCAGGAGCGGAGGACAACAAATCCATAGCTGGGCAAAAAACTGACAGGGTGGAAAACAAGAGGCTCTGATGCTGATCCTTCCTTTTCAGCTGTCCAGAACATAATTTCAAAGCAATTATTGCCCCAGCTGGTTCTCCTAAATGCAGGTCTCAGCGTCTGAATTTCTTTTTTTTAAAACAGAGAACACCAGAAATCAAAGGAAAAGTAGAAATGCTCTGCTTTTAAATTTGTATATAAGAATCGTAGTCACAGACCACAAAACATTCCAGCTGGAATACTACCGTTGACTTGAGAGGACTCATATCCAGAAACTAGTTGTGCTGGAATACTTAAGATCTGGAGCAAAAGCGACTTCGTTCAATGGAGAACGAAAACAGAGCAATTTTATGGAGGTCGGGGGTGGGGGTGGGGTGGAATAATAGTACCATCAAGATGGTAAGCACTTTTAAATCTATTTTATCCACCACCCCTGCACCATCAGTTTTTCGTTCCTTCCCTTTATTACTTATTTCAGTGGGAGGGGAAATAGCTACACCGTCCCCCTCTTTTATTCTGGAGGTGTGTCCACTAAAATCCAAAGCCTACCACAACCATCAGTTAGATCTCTGTGAGCAGGGCAGCCATTACCAGTCCACAGGAGACTTTTGTTCCCTGAGACAATGAGTTTATATCCTAAGCCTTTTAAAATCTACGTAGTCAGATTGATTATACATTGGACTGTCCAGGTCCTTAAATGCAAATAGCCTATAGCAACTGGTTTGAGTTGAATGGACGACTTTATCCATTTTTATTTCCTTCCCTCAGTTTCTCGTCTTAAGGCTAGTTCTCTACAATTACATGTCAGCTGTTGTTGTTGTTGTTTTTTTTTTTTGGGGGGGGGGAGGTTAAAAGTTTCCATGAAAGTTCATCAGCATTTTGGTTTGAATTTCTCCAGCGGTACACATTTTGCAATGAATTTTCCCTAATACAACACAGTGTGGTATGTTATTTTTCACTAATATACACATTTTAAGGCATGCTTTGCCCTGGTGTATGCATTTCTGTACACGTTCTTTGGCTGCAAAACTGCATCACAAAATTCAGGAAAGTGCTGATTTTGAAGGATTCATGCATTTCAGTTTGCATATTTTATTATGAGCTGTCAATTGGAGAGCTTTGCACTAAAATGAACACTGAACCTAATTCCTTCCCCATCCTTAGGTCTGGCTATATAAATCTTTACTTTCAAAACTTTACCCAACAATGATCAATAAAAGTATAGCCACATCATTATTAATTTCACTTTTTTATTTAGCAGTGATGCTTTATATAGTTGCAGTCATTAAGATCCCTTACCTGTGTGTAAGGCATATTAATTTTGATGGGACTTTCCTGAGAATACTTGTGAGTGGTGGCTTTTGAATCTCCCAATTTACAACCCATCTCTCTCGCCTTCAGTAACAGCCCTGTGTGGAGCCATACATTAATTCTTCTTGATTTGCTAAATTAGAAGGGAAAACATGTTAATCAGAGACAGATGTCAAAAATTTGAAGACCAATATGTTAGAGATAATTGCGAGACCCTCAATGGTCCTAACACTAAGTATATTGAAATGAATCGTTATAGTTATTTTTTAAAAAAATATATACCCATCTCATCTTGATCAGGTCAATTATTTTTGATTTACAGGTTTGCCCTGCTTATGCTGTGTGATGAAAAGGCTCGAAAAAGAGGCTAAGTTTTCAACAAAGAATATAAAGGGATATAGAGGCTTTAAAGCAGTAACTTTTTCTTGTTTGTTGTTCAGATGTTAAGTGCCCTCTCTAGACTCAAGTGACGAGGGTCCCATTTCTAACACAGCATGGAGTGGGTGATCTCCTCAACTGTAAAATGAAGCCATAAGAGCTCAGCATGAAAATGTATTAGCAACAGTTAGATAAAGAAGACCCCAGCAAGGCGTACACACTTTCAATTGGTAAAATAATGCTTGTACAAATTGTTTTTGGTACATTAAGTACCTTCCACAGCCAAAATTTAAAGAAAGGGGGGGCAGAATATAAATAAATAGAAAGACGTCATAGAGCACAGAGCCTGTTACTTCTCCTTCAAAGTAATTCCATGCAGAATTTTTTTATTTATTATTGAAATTGTTTCGCGGCTTGACAGATCTTTTGTACAATGATAGATGACAAAGTGGTATGTAGTCTGTCAGCCTGTGCTGAGGGAAATCTTACAAACTCCCCAATAATAATAATAATAAATATTTGTTTCTACAAACAGAAGGTATTTTGAGCTGGTAAAAGCACAGTGGTTGAGTAAAGAAGCATTAAACAGCAGCAAGGTGGAAGCTGAGAAAAGATTTATATATTTGTACTAATCTAGCAGCTCTTTACTGGCTATGACATGCTGACAAGGAAACAAGGGTTATGAAAAATGATCTGACACGATGCCGCTAAACCTATGAATTTCAAAGAGAGGCGCAGTCTGGGACTTGCCAGAAATTCATTCCTGAGCTATTTTAGGGATTCTCTTGCATGGAAGGAGGAGGGACGGATGAATATGATAACAAATTTTCTGCAATGCCTTGCTGCCTAAGGTGAGCTAGTTATCTCCAGTGACATAGATGGCAGTGGGATGTCGCTTGGAAGAAGAGCCGAGCATTTTGTTAAGATTAACCAGGCTATGGTCCGAAATGTAATTGCTTGGAAGGAAGTCCCACTGAAACTAGGCAGACTTACTTTTGAGTAAATGTGCTTAAAATTAGAATGTGAACAGACATGGTATGACAGGCTTTTCAGTTTTTTTTATGAGGGTTTGGTCTTAAAATGACTCAATGTCATGGGGGAGGGAATTCTGGTTCAACTAAGTGAGTTCATTGGATGACTTGAACCTCTACAGATGACCTGCATGACTGGGAGAAAGCCCTGTCATTGATGCCACGCTACACAGAGCTCCCATACTACCTGATACCACTTCAATCAAAGCTGTTTGATAGAAAGCAGTCCGCATGTACAGCTGCCAGCCGCTGTGTGACAAGTCATTGAGTGATAAGCTATTGAGTGATTTACATGCATATGTAAATCAGCTCTAAGTGAATTAGCACAGCAATGTATGAAGAAGAAAAAAATCTATGGGTAATCAAGTTTTCTTTCGCTCCTTTATGTCTCTCAAAAGCTGCCTGACCTTGACACCTACCCATCTATCTGTTTGGGTAACCAAAACCACAGTACCATTGACAGAGAGGTCTCCCTAAGTACATAAAGAGCCTATAGCAGATTAAGGAGAAAGGAAAGAAGGTTGGAGTTGTTGCTTACATGATCCGAAGGTGATTGATTACTACACAAAGCATCTCTTCCCTTTTTATGAAAACATATGCAAAGTGCTTCTGCTGTAGAACTCTTTCAGGTGGTGAACTCCCTTGTGAATCAGGGGTAGTCTTCTGCTTACTCTGATTAGTTTGCCACCTGCATCACAGATAAGATCACTTGTGTGTGGTTCAGGTCATTAGTCTAAATACATTGGCAGAGTTCAAGGATATAAGAAGACTCGGTCCTGTGTACTCTTCATTTATACTGGGTTCAATCAGCACTGCCCAGTGATGCAGATAACTCTTGGGAGCATGTTTTGACCCATGCCCATCTTTGTCTAAAGTTGGCTAGCCTGAAGACGCCTAGTCCTTTGACAAACAAAATTTGATCTTTGCCAACTGTGGCCACCAACGCATCTTAGCCTCAAAATATTACTGCTTGATTCCCAGGCTAGTGTCTTCTCATCTTCAGTGTCTTATCCTTGGGGTAAGATTGGGTGGCATCCAAGAGAGTCATCCCACTTTCACAATAAGATTTCTTTCATCTCTTGCCCCTGACCCCTACCTATGACTCTCCTATCTGCCCAGGGAACATGGAGGCATGGGTGACTGCAGGAGGTGTGGGGAGAGGAGCCCCAATACATCTGTTGGTATAATGTTGCCCACCATCCTTTTTTTGTTGAGGCATATCTAGATTCTGACTGTAACCTGAAACGTGTGTCTCTGTGATCTTGCACAATGAATTTTATCTCCAGATGTTTTAAAAAATCACACCAAACAACTAATGGGAAGACTTGGGAATCAAGAAAACAAGGACTTTTTTTAAAAAGTGAGGGAAATTTATAATTTACTGGGGAGACCATTGTAAGCAAATTAAAACCCTAGCTGGGTCATCAGAAACACTTGTAAAGTAATAGATAAATTGGAAAAATGAAAATTGTGGAGAATGTATTGATATGTAGCTTTAAATTTTGTTTCAAGGACCCATTTAGGGGAAGGGGGGAAGTCACGAGATTCAGAGAATCTCATAAAACGATTGTACAAATTGTTTGAATGTAAATTTGTAATGATAAAAACTAATAAAAAAATGTTTTTAAAAAGTCACACCAAACTTACCTTAACAGGTTGCTCAGTTGACTTTGACGCACAGATCATGAGATGTTATTGTTTGCCCCTTATATCTACAGTTTTTTTAATTATTCATTACATTTATATCCCACATTTCCTTCATGGAGCTCAAGGATGCATACATGATTCTGCACTTTCCTATTTTTAGAATCACAACAGCCCTATGAGGTAGTTTAGACTGAGATACTTTGACGGGCCAAAGGTCACCCAGTGAGTTTTACCACTGAGAGTAGATTTGAACCTTGGTGTCCCAGGTCTTATTCTAGCACTCTAGCCACTATAACACACTGGATGCAACATTTTCCTTCAAACTGGTGGCAATTAACTATCTTGTTGCCTAATTTAAGTTTGGGAACCTTTGGCTCTCTAGATGTGGCTAAAATACAATTCAGATAAGACAAAGTGTCTTCTTTCCACACTTCATCAGACTCAGACGAATTAATAGAACCACGATGATAATACCAAAAGAGCAACAACGGCAATGAAATTGTCTTGGAATAAGAAGTTGATTTCACCCATCAACTGCGAATGTTACTGTACTATACTGAAAAGAAGAGCAAAAAAAGTTTCTGATTTGCAGTTAAAATGTGGTTTTCTTTTTGGAAGTTTATGCTTTTACATTTTAATAATAAAATTAATCTAATTTAAAAACATGTTACGTATTTTTTTTAAAAAGGGCTACATAAGAGCTTGTCAAGTGACAGGAAAACATGGTTGCACTGAAAGTTGCACATACATACTGAGAAGTCATACGCCAAAATCAGCAGAAAGCTTTGCATCCTGTTTTTTAGGGATTAGACAGCTAGTGATTTGGGAATCATTTCCGAATGTGTTTCCGATACATTTTCATGAATATTTCATATACTAAGAATGCAGAGTTGGGTTTTTAGCACTGGTTGAAGGACTCTTCATATGTTACCACAGAGCATCACGGGAATCACTTCCTTGCAGCTTCTTATCACACTGCTATGGCCAGGAGGAAGAGGGGTGATCATGGGGGTATAGAAATAGGCACATATATCCCAGGACCATTTCCACTTCCATTTCAGAATAAGCCATTACTTCCCTTGAGATAACACTCTTTGCTTTTGCCATGTCATGCTTAGCAAGGTCACCACCGTTGGGGTCAGCAGCAGCCCCATGGGCAGTGTCTCCTCCTACCCAGCCATACGAATTGATGCTAAATTAGCAGCGTTCGAAAAATTCCAAACTAGCTGTTTGTGCAGCCGCTAAAAACTGCACTACTAGCTGGTTTTTCAGATTGCATGAGTGCAGATCATTAAGTGTTATTACAGTATTAATTATTAGAAATGTCCTGTACTTGCCAAATTAAATTGGGATACTCAATGACCTGCAAGTTCCCTAATACCACGGATAATTTAACAGGGTATCTACCACACTGTGGAAGGTATCTCCAATGTGTCCATCACATTATTTCACATTAAACATCAGTTCTGATTTTTCTTTGAGAGTTGGTAAGTTAAGTTTAATTTACTCTAATGCTGATTTGGTCAGAGGGTAGAATGAGTCATTGTGTTGTCTAGTGCAGATATCCACTTAATAGAGTTAAAGACCCACACAAAATGCATGCACACCCCTATGGTATACGTGTTTAATTCTAATTAGTGTTTTACATGGCATTGTACATCCCCGCTGCAATAGTAATTTTATGTAATTTCTGTGCCTAATAATCTGTGCTGAATTTGATAAAGAAAAGAGATTGGATGAAGCAGGATTATTTAAGACCCCTTTTCATGAAATTAACTTAATATCAGAAACAAGTGACTGTGCTTTAGTATACTTAGATTCCAGTGGCACAAATACTATAAAACTATTGGTAAATTTTAATGGGAGTTCGTGACGTAATGCAATGGCTCTGTAAAATTGCTGCAGCAAGGATATTTTACATTCAAGGGGGAAAAAATGTGTTCCTAGCCCCCCAATAATAGTTTAGCCTTCTTTGTGGGCTGACTCCTGAATTCCTTTCTCACTCATTTGAGGCTCATCAAGCTAAGCAACCTGGATGTCATCATCTTACATTGTTCTGATCATGTTCAGAGAAAGCTCTGCACATGTATGGAAGTATCTGAGATAGCAGAGTCTATGTCTAAAACAGAGATAATGCCATGACTAGATAAACTGTCCACTTCTGGCTGACTTATTTCATCCAGATGTTGTTGGACTACAACTCTCAATCTCCCTAGCTATTAACCATTCTGACTGGGGTTGGTGAGAGTTGGAGTCCAATAAGCTCTGGAGAGCACCACATGGATAGCATAGATTTTAAAAATCCACGTTGACAACGCCTACTCATGTTTCACTCACCCAGCTCTCCTTTATTCTCCAGCAACATACGCTGGCCATTCGAATAGTGGTTTAGATAGAGCTAATAATACCATTAGCAAAATGTTTGTAGTTGAAAGCAATAGACTGTTGATTTCTTTCACATGAACATGGACAAAAGCAGAGGAACCAAATCACAGAAGTTAAGCCCAGTAAGAAAGTAACCTAATAAACTTGTGACTTAGCACCCAATAAAAAGCCCTAATTCTGATGACAGCCTCAGATGTTCTAATACTCCAAGCAAGACAGCGGGAGAGGTCCTCTATTAGGTAATTCATGAGACCTTTCATAAATCAGGTCCAGGATATTTTTTTGGACCACCAGATTCCTTATATCCCCCTACCTGATCAATTTGGGACCATCTCTGATAGCAGTCCTCTGTGGCTCAAGTGCATAACTGGCATCAACCAAAAGCCATGCATTCAGCAATCTGGGCCAATCATTTCCAGTTCAGATCAGACAACCCCCTTTCCTGCTGAGCTTCAGGTGCTTGAAGAAGGTTTAATTGATTATTATGATTTATTTCAAGATTATCTTTAATTGATTTTGATCCACTGTATACTTTTTGGTAATCTTACTGTACACCACTTAAAAATGTCAGTGATTAAGTGGTGTGTGGAGGCAACCCAGCTAGATGGATAGGGTATTAATAATAATAATAATAATAATAATAATAATAATAATAATAATAATAATATATTAATTAGTAGCTGAAATAAACAAATAAATGATGTTTCTAACCCTCTGTTGTGGTAATTAAATTGATTCTAAGCATGTGAATGTGAGCCATCAAATAAGTGGCAGACATAATGTCAGACATAGGCCATCCTTGGCTCTACCTGCTGATAATCTCTGCATGAGTTGATAGGAAATGCTCCGCCGATCCCAGCCCACGATGGAGAAAGCTTGCCAAAAAGGTGAGTTGTGATGAGACTTTATATCACCCGATGAGACTTTGCTAACAGCAACTTACAGGGAAACAGCAGAACATTTTAATGCAGCTGGAAAGGAGCCATTATAGATTCAGTAAAAGTTAAGTTTGGTCCATTTAAGAGGAGAAAAGGGAAAGGGGGAAAACGTTGGTTATTTACTTCAGTCAATTTATTATGTTCCTGTTGGCTATTTTGTTTGTATAAGCAATAAAAGTACATAGTACCAGCAAGGAAAAGATTTTGCATCCTCCAACTATTATTGGGATCTCTACAGTGTGATCCATTAAGTACTTTTGCTGCCCAACTGTGGTAACTCTATCCAAGGAATGATAACTCAGACATGGTGTGAGCAAAAGGTTACATTTGAAGATGTCTGCATTGAGGAGCTGACTATGGAAAAACTGTGCCAGTTTTCTTTGGGAGTTATCAGAGCTGTGAAAGAATGTACCTGTTTGGAAAGGAATGATGTAGCAATGGTGTACACATAATAGACACAGGATACCTGTGTTGAAGAAAACTTGACCACAGTTGCCTATATATAGGTATCCTCAAGGTTGGATTACTACTGCAATGCTCCCTATGTGAGGTCACCTTTGAAGCTGGTCTGAAAACTCTAGCTAGTGCAAAACGTGGCAGCTAGGCTGCTTGTGGGAATGCTGATTCATAAAACAACAATTGCAACAGCAAATATGAGTTGATTCTTACCCACTCTGCACAGGGAATTTAACATTTTCAGTATCTAGAGGGCTATAGGTTCATCTCCTGATCAAAACCAATGGGTGTGATTATAACTTGGGACTACATATGTGTTATTCATATGCAGGGCAATGCTATCTGCCCCATGGAACAGAATCATGCTTTTATCCCCACTGCATCAGCTTCCTTCAACTACTGCAATGATTCTCCTTCAGTGGACTCCAGTGTGTTAGCTTTTAGTCATCCACAAAGGCTCTGTGGAAGCAGGAAGTCCACTAATATGGTGTCCTTACATGTGAGATTTCTGCACTGCAGGGATTTGGACTAGATGACCCCTGGGTCCCTTCCAATTCTATATTCTATATGAGTTGGAACTTGCATAGTGAAGTTCCTGTGGCCATTGGTACAACGTCAGGCAAGTGGCTCTGAAACTACATGCTCATTCCAAATCTGTTCAGTCCTATTTCAACACAAATCTGCATATATATTTTTAAAGGAAACAATCAGCATCAAAATCTAGGTACACATTTTTGCATCCCCAAATTTGGAGAAGCACCACAGCAGATTGATAAGTCCATTCCAATCCACACAAGAGTCCATGAGATATGACTCAGGTCAGAACATACCAGAATTGACAAAGAACTAATTCCTCAGGCAACCACAATATACTGGGCAGCAAATGAACTCTGAGGTAAAAGTGAGCATGCATAGAGTACAATATATTTCAGAACTTGCTAAAAACTTCACCGTCTACTTTAAGGAGCTGCTTGCAAGAGTATTTATTTAGAAAATTTGTTAGCCACTCTTCAGCATGAGCTCCCAAGCCAAGATGGAATTAAAAGAACAAAAGCATGCACTAAAATACAACAATTGAAGCAATAAACAGAGCAACATCAACCTCAAGCAATAAAAGCCAGACTGAACCATAAAACAACGATTAAAACCAGCTAATTTGCTGGGGTAACTTTTTTTTTTTTTAAGTCTTTGCCTAGTACTGAAAAGCTGACATCAGGCAAGCTTCTCTAGGGAGGGCATTCAAATTAGGGATGGGAAAGGAATTTGATTCAGTTCACATTTTAAAGGCAAACCTACTTAATTCACATTTTCTAAAACAATGTACAAGCTGAAACGCAGCTATTCTTCAAAATTCACATTTCTCAAATCTTGCAAGACGGTACTCTTTCACTGTACAGTGGTACCTCAGGTTACATACGCTTCAGGTTACATACGCTTCAGATTACATACGCTTCAGGTTACAGACTCCGCTAACCCAGAAATATTACCTCGGGTTAAGAACTTTGCTTCAGGATGAGAACAGAAATAGTGCTCTGGGGGTGCGGCAGCAGCAGGAGGCCCCATTAGCTAAAGTGGTGCTTCAGGTTAAGAACAGTTTCAGGTTAAGAACGGACCTCCAGAATGAATTAAGTACTTAACCTGAGGTACCACTGTATATGCATATACTAAGGCGAAGTGTGCATATAAATGCTTATATTCGTAAGAATAACATACACATATATTCAGGGAAATTGCTGTGCAAAAATATGTATATTAGGAAAAAATGCACTCAAAATGTACTACGTGAGGAGAAATTTGCACTAAAATGCTGGTGAAGTTTGGAAAAAAATTGGGAACCGAGAGGAAACTGAAATTGAGAGATTTCCCCTTCACTATACCAAATATGATGGGGAAACATCCCTCTCTAGCGGGTCACCACCTATCCTCTGACATTGGAGGGACTTAGAGGAGGTTTGCCATGCTTGCCCATCATTATTTTGTTCCTTTTGCCCATCTAGGTTTTAATCAAGAAAAGGATGGAAGGGTAAAAGGAGTTCTTGGAGTACAGTGAGAATTGTTTTTCCGTCTCTAGAATTTTGATTTGAAAATTATCAGGGGTTTCCCACACAGCCTTCTTCCTTCCCTTAATAACCATCCTGTTATCAAAGCATCATTGGGGGGAGGGTATTTATCCATGGAGCTCAAGGTGGCGTACATGGTTTCCCCATCTCCATTTGATCTTCGCAGCAACACTGTGAGGCATAGGCGCCATCTTGGTGGGGGGTGCCAAGGAACCCACACAATTTTCACTGTGGGCATCCCAATGTGGGGCACGCATGATGCCCCATGGTGTGTCAGGGCCCAATGGGGCCCGTTGCAGCCGCAGGAGGGACCAGTGGGGCCCATCGCACGATTCTGGTCAGGACCAGAGTGAAGAACTAAGGCTCAAATTCTCCTATTCCCATGCCATTGTCTTGCTCCAGGTTAGGTTTCCTTGGACTGACTATTTTGCTCTGTGAGGGGGAGGGAGAAACTGACCCTTAGCAAGGTGTGTTTTTGAGCCGTTTCAGCTGCCACAAAAGAGCACTGAAGCAAATCGAACAAGGGACTGAGGAGTCGAGCTGCAGTAAATGCATGCAACAGCAGTAAATGTATGTTCACACCTGTTAAGCCATGCAAATAGGCTGAAGACTACAAGAAGCATATCATTTAAATGGACTTTCCCCACCAACTAGGTGTGGCATTAATGCACTGATCAAGGTCATTGAACCTCATCCCTAGCAATAATCCTAATTAGGCAGCCGGGTCACTTAGCAGGACACTTATTCTGTTGATATTTGTATCTCTAGAAATTATTTTTATTTTAGCAATACGATTGATCAGTAAATAGTACATTTATTTGCCTTCTTTAAAATCTCATATTTATATATATCAGAATGACAGTGGAGAACAAAATGCTTTATTAAATAATCCGGTGTATAATTGCAATCCATTTCAGCACAGAATATGATAGTAGGGAGGAAAGGAAAGGAAAGAAACAAGTTGGATTGTTACTAATTACTAAGTACCTGAATGACAAAGCAAAAGCAAAACAACAACAACAACCCATCATTTATATAGATCCATGAGTATGATTTCATTATTTTTTCTGAAGCATCATATCCAGGGAGCAGAAACAAATACTGTTCGTAGTATGTGTAAAAAATTCTGAATGTTCACAAAGCTTAATTATAAATTGGATTTTTGACAGTGTCATATGCTGATTAAAATATCCCCCCTGAAAGGGGATACAAATGAATTAGTACCTATTGCACATGGGTTTTACGTTCAATCACTGAGGATGCTTATAAGGGATCAATGAACAGGAACTCATTATATCCTTACCAAAAACTCGCTATAAGCCTGGGAAAGATGCTTATCTGCAGTCCAGCTAGGTCTATGAGGGTTAAATTATATATTGTTTTTTTTACTGTTGTTTCATTTCACAAAACTGCAAAAGTCCAGGCAACATTTTGTCAGAAAAAAACAATAAAGAATATGAAAAGCCCATCTTCACAGAACATTGGACATTGCAAAACAACCTACAGCTATTATCGGATATATCAAAACTGACAAGTAAAACTTTGGCTGTTGATTGAACAATATTTCACATGGACAGCACAAGCTCGTCCACATTCACTTTTAAATGGAGCTGCTTATCCTGGAGAACTATGGGTAGGAAGTTTATGAGCTTAATTGAATTGGTGGTATTTGGATGATTGAAAAAAATTGGTGACATTGCAAAACTGATCGTTAGATTTTCAGAAGGGAAAGCAGCTCCCTTGCTCACCACTGAGGCTCCGTCTCCAGCAGAGGATTCGAAGAGATACTAATTCTGTTCACATGCAATTTACTGGCACTCAGTAATGGTTTATGGATCAATTGTTAATGTATTTGCAATTCATTTTATCTTACTTGGGTAAAAAAAAGGGGGTGCATCTCCTGATGCTAAATCTAAATGGATTGACATATACATTAGTTCCCATGTCCTAATAGAGTTCCATTTTTCCCCCAAGAAAGTGTTTTGTCACTTTTGACATATGCTGTGTTACTCCCCTCCCATCTGGCATACAGATGGACAGACTGAGATACATCGGAGGGGAAACTTCCCGTGTACAGCGCTATCATTTTCCTTAATGTTTTCACAAAGTGGTAAATATCATTTTCATCAGGAAAATAATTCAGAGCGCAATTCTGTACATGCCTCCTCAGAGTCGAGTTCCACTGAGTTGAATGAGACTTACTCCTTGTTAAGCGCAGACAGGATATGAACCTAAATAGTGCTGAGTGGGTGAGAGTAGAAAAAGTGGAAAGTATAGGGGGTGCCCTTAGAAAAACAGAAGGAATCTCCTTTGTTGACCATCAGAAGTGGCTTCTTTGATTAATTCCATCAAGGAAGTAAAATCTTCACCTCCAATGAACACTGCCAGTAAATTAGCAGGCAACCCAGCCCAAATTTCCAGTTTGTCAGGACTGGGCTGCAGACAGCAGACTGAGGTAAGCCAGGAAGCAGAATGCAAAGCCATAGAGCAAGCAGGAAGTCAGGACCAAAGAACTATACATGAAGACTCCAGTACTCAGGAAGACCACATTGCTCAAACAGGGCTCAGCTGAAAACTCTTTATATGTGTTCCTGTTCTGACCAACCTGAGTGGGTGGAGTCAGTCTGGGACCTGAAGGTACTTCATCGAGAAGCTGCTACCTGCTCTGGTTCACTGCTTTGGGAGGTGGGCAGGAGCTGCACACAGATTTATGAACCACTCCTGGCACAGAATCAGGAGAGAAGATACAAAACGGCAGGTGTTGAAGCTCGAGAAACTGCTCCCTTGGACTCAGACACCCTTCTCCCTGAACGTAAAAACGTTTTGATTGATTGTAGTTTAGTGAGTGGCGAAGGAATTGCTCTCTGCACGTGGTCAGAAGAATTCTCAGTTATTACTCGGTCTATTCCAGGGTTCAGGGGTTAAGCCTTGGGTGAACCCTAATTCCAGTGAAGTCCAAAGCAGAAATAGTGGCTGTAGGAGGACCAGCCTTCATGCCCAACTTCAAACCCAGTTCTCTGGGTATTGCCACTGTTGAACATACTCTGATTCTTTCACTTGTGCTTTTCTTATATTTTTTACAATTATCCCTTCCAGATGAGAGATTGTCCAGATACACTACAATCTGACATAAAAACAATCTAAAAGCAATCAAAAGGATGCTTTTATTGAAGTTCTTCTTGCATAAGATATAATTAGGAGAGCTCGGAATAGTTTGCATGGAGCGGGATGAATCCATTACTAATGAAAAAGCCTGGCTTTTCTATTAAAAACCATTGCTCTCTAAACAAACATTTTGATGAACTTTTCTATACACCACATATCTAAACAGAATAATAATTCAACGCATTAATTTTTAAGAAGCCCCCTAGTTCAAAGAAACACACACACTTCTCCACTCATACCTCAATCTCCCTTCCCAAAATGAAAAAATTATGAATGCTGCTGCCTTAAAAAAAAAAAAGTTGACTGCTTGTTGGGATGGTGGACAACTGAGCTGATGGGTGGGGATTATTGGAACAGCCTCTTGGTGGAACAGAGATTAAAGACCGAACAAACATAAGAACATTAATGCAATTAGGGATTGCATGAAAGTTGTGGAAATTAAAAAGTAGGCTGGGGTGGGGCTTTGGCTCTTTGTCCATAACTGTGGTCCTAATTTGGATCATGGTGGCCCATGCCTGCTTGTAAAATTTGTGTTTTTGTTGTTGTGAAAGGTATCTTCTTTCACAGTTGGTTTCATGGGTGAGTGTAGGCCTCAGGGACCCTACAACCATCCAGACCCCTTTGGGCTCTGCTTATCTTCGATAACAGGGCTATGCTTATAAAATTCTATTTGCTATGGCAATTTATACAGCTTTGGAGCTGTCACTGATGCAAGAAAACAAGTGCAACATGGCTACCAAACCTACTATTTATTATTGTTAGACAGTATAATGTGATATGATGTGTGATTAAAAGGCAATCTTACTTAAGAGATAATGACAAAATATTGAAATACCACTTCACTGATGCAAATTGTTAGATGGGGAAATTATCTGATCCTCGAAAAGAAAAGAAAATCTTCTTTTCTCATATTTGTATATTCAGAAAATCCATTCCGAATCTTCACTGAAGCATGTGCTGTTCTCAGATCCAACGTCTGCACCTTCAGAACTGCCTGCATTTGTTGAATGTTGCTGTTCAGACTCCAGGGTACCCTTATGTAATGGTTCTAGGGGTTGCTCGTGCGTAAATCGGCGCCACACCTGGCTGGGTTGCCTGAGTGAACCCTTTCTGTCCGGACAGCCACTCGCCCGTGGCTGTCTCAATCGCTGGCAGAATCCGTCAATGGGCGTTTCTTGAACTTCTTCCAGCAAAGAAGCTCTTTGACGCCTAGTCTCCGCCTACTCTACCTGCGCGGAAGCCTTCTGTGCAGGGAGGGTGTGGGCAGCGGAGGACCCGTGCTCTCCCCGCTGGTCCCCGGCGAGGAGTCATGGAGCCACCTCGCCGATTCCCCCATCTGCCCCCCTTCTCCACTGATGCTACGCTGATTTCCTTCCCCAGAAGATGGGCTGCTTCTCTCCCTCCCAGGATGCTCTCCCGAATCCCTCTGGAGCCCTCCCTCTCCCTCTGGCTCCAATGGCAGTTCCCTGACACCTTAGATTCGTAGGTCCCCATCTATTTATCTAACGTTTTGACTTGAAAACACATAGCAGACTGTACTTCAGCATCTTTAAAGGGATTTATTTATTTATTTATTTATTTATTTATTCATTCAGACATACATGCATACATACAAACCCCGCCCATCTGGCTGGGTTTCCCCAGCCACTCTTGGTGGCTCCCAACAAAACATTGAAAACCCAGAAAAGATCAAACATTAAAAACTTCCCTAAACAGGGCTG
>NC_139683.1:56550919-56730919 GCF_964106915.1 Podarcis gaigeae
CAAAAACCAAGGCACAGATTCTGAATGGCCAGTGTAAATGTGGATATTTTAGTCACCTGCAGTGGGACTCAGCTATACAGCTGCAAATAAAACATTTTAAGTGTGTTTTAGGGGCAATAAACTATGTGACACTAGATGGCAATGGTGGGCCTTATGGAAAATTCAATGTATTTTTTAAAAAAGCACTTTTAAAAAAGCATTTTCAAAACGTTTTTTATATGTATGTAGATTCCACCCTGGTGTACTGAAACATTCTCTTTGATTTCTTGATGATTAATGTTAATGGTATTTGTTGAAATATCATTTAGTAAAAGCAACAAAGAAAGGGGAAAGACAGAACATCTAGGGAGTCACGGGTCCCAACCCAAGTCTACAAGTATGCTAAACTACAGAATGCTATTGCTGCATCCATCATATCCTATTTTTAAAGATCGTCACAAGTCTGTGCTTGAAAATACATTATACAGCAACTTTTCTGAACTTTGTATGGTTCACGTAGTCAATACCTGGGTGGACCCTACCTTATGTACACTGCCTTGAGTTCCATGAAAGAAAATAATAATAATAATAATAAATTTTATTTATATCCCACCCTCCCCAGCCGAAGCCGGGCTCAGGGCGGCTAACAACACTAAAACAGTACAACATTATAAAAACATTATAAAAAGTAATTAAAATCAAAATTGATGGCAACCATAAACTAAAGTTTTATAAAGATTGCCAAAGGAGGGAGTCAAGCTGCGCCCTGACCAAAGGCCAGGTGGAACAGCTCTGTCTTGCAGGCCCTGCGGAAAGATGTCAAGTCCTGTCAAAGTAGTGCAAAAATGGAATAAACCGGAAACACAGGAAGCTGCTTTGTACTGAGTCAAAGCTTTGATTCACCTACCTCAGTATTGTATACAATGGCTGGCCGCAGCTTTGCAGTTTTTAGCAATAACTGCAGATGTCAGGGATTGAACATGGGACCTTTGCCATGGAAATCAGATGCTCTACCACTGAACTCCAGACCTGGCCATTAAAACTGTTTTATCTGTGCTTATGCTCTTCTTCCTTTGAAAGCAACGGAGCCTTGAGGACTTACTTTGGCTGAATCATTATCCACATTTATTGCATTATGCATGCAGAACAAAGGGTCTGGGAAGTGAGTAACAGGTTAGATGACAAGTCAACATCATTGTGCCTTTAAAATTTAACCCTGGCCTACTGATTCATTTTCCATGTGTTTAGTCTCCACAATATTTTGCTGCAAAAGAATCCCATAAACTGGACCGTCCAGCATTTCCAGTATGTGAAGCAATGATTGAGGCCGACAGAGATAGTCATCGATTAATGCATTTATGACTCAACAACAACAACAACAAAGAATTTGAGTCCAGTTCTTTCATTTTGAAGACTCTGGTCACGTATTAGAACTTGCCTGTAAGCTAATGAAAAGAGATCTCTTTCTGACTAAAATAACCTGGCATCTCTCTGGGTAACAAGGAGTCAAACATCTTGCTTCGAAAACAGAGAGGTCCGCGATCCAACTGAACCAATGAAACAACTTAGTTGAGAATAACTGGATTAAAATGGGCAAGGAGCCTAGAGTTTAAACTATAAAATAAAATAAAAATTGAAAGCATTTTTGGCAGTTCCTTTGGAATATCAGGGGTTTTCAGGTGCTTCTAATTTCCCATTTTAGACATCTAAGGTACAGTAGATATAAAGTGCATTAGAGACAATCTTGGCCTTGGGATTGTTAAATGTGTTTCTTGTGGTAGATCAACATAATAATGATTTAACCACAACACACGAAAGTGCCTTCACCTCCCTTATATTTCCTCATTCATATTGCCCTTTACAGTGCCCTTTGACGTCAGAAACAAAACATAAATACCAGCTGCATAAGCATATCGCCTTAGCATGAAGACCTTGCCTGTAAATTAAATGGGAAGAATAAAAGTGCAAGAGATTTGCTTCCATTTAATACATTGACATTCGTTAAGGTTGCAAAGAGGGGAAATGAAATGACTTAATGAAAGCAGGAAAAATATATATCCAATAAGAACTCCCAACAAACAACCCTATAGTCTAGTACCCATATAAATATCACATACTGCAGCTAGGGAGCAGAAGCATAGTGGCTTACCTAAGGCTGCTGAATGAGGTGGTCACTAAGCGATAGCCGACAGCATAGTAGGGCACTGCCATTCACAGTCATGTCAATGCTGCTGATCAGAAGATATAGGGGGAAGGGCGAAGTGGGAGGTCAGTCGGTGAAGCAGCAGGAGCACCACATTGACCTCACAGCTCCCTCCCATTCCACTTCCCTGTAAGCAGCCGCAATGTGACTGACTGCAGGCCAGGTGAGTGGCAGCACCCGTCCTCACAGCCCACTGTTAAGGTGAGAGTTGAACTTCCCAGTACAGTAGTACCTCGGGTTACAGACGCTTCAGGTTACAGATGCTTCAGGTTACAGACTCCACTAACCCAGAAATAGTACCTCGGGTTAAGAACTTTGCTTCAGGATGAGAACAGAAATCACGCGGCGGCAGCGGGAGGCCCCATTAGCTAAAGTGGTACCTCAGGTTAAGCACAGTTTCAGGTTAAGAACGGACCTCCGGAATGAATTAAGTTCTTAACCCAAGGTACCACTGTACACAACTTCTTGTTTGTAGACACTGCACTACTGTATGACTATACCCAGGGCTGTCTTAAGCAGATGCGGCGCTGGGGTGCAAAGAGCCACCTGGACCCCCCCTAAAAATTGCCCAATTGCCCTGTCCCAGGCACACAGGAGGGTAGAGCCTGCTGGCCACCTCAGCGTCTCGCTGGCTCGGTCTCCCCCGAACTTGCAGTGCAGAGCTGCCTGCAGCAGAAAAGCCCACTGTGGCACTCCAACTGACAGGCGGGCTCTTCCCTGGACTCAACTCTCATGCCCCAGACTCTCAGCCTGGCACCCCTGAGAGCCCGGTACCCGGGTGCCCCGCACCCCTAGCGTCTATGGCTAAGACGGCCGTGACTATACCAGCTCTCATCATTCATGAAAGGGCTATGCTGCAGGGCTCCCATAAATGCATGAACAAAATTTGAGTAATTGTGAAGTGTCAGTTTTCAGCTACAACCTGATGCAAAACATCTTTGGGTTTCTTAAAAAAAAAAAAGAATATCTGCACAAGGATTTAAACAAAGTTATTGAGAGAAATCATTCATACTGCCATATGCCACCTGGAATATAGAATAGACTCACAGCCCATGAGATAGATGCATTTCACATCTTGTGCTGGAAGACTAACACCTCAGTCCTTGAAAACATTTACTAGTAAATTCCATTGATATTACTGGAGCTTAATCCCCAATGAATGCTATTTGCACCTCTCCAGGAGTTTCTTTACCCTAGTCCTACTTACCTAATGAGGTAGTTGCTGCCTGAGTAATATTTATCATTTCCATAAATTGTTGAGATTTGTCTCCTCTTTCTATAAAACCCCAGATCTCTCCTGGGACGGTACATTTATATGAGTTGTTTAAACGCAGGTCATCTCCTAGTCAAATGTTTTAAATAAATAGTGCTAAAAGGAATTTAAAATAGTACATCTTATCCCCGAGGGTAATAAACAGCATCATGTGAATTAAAATCGGAAGGCACTCCACTACATTATGCTACTTCCTCAATCAATCTGTCACCATACGATTTCGCTTCCTTGCTCGGCCTCAGCTTTTGAACTCAAAGTGCTTTGTGTAATGTTTTTCACCATGCTGCTTAACACAGTGAGGATAACTCACCTCCAGGTTACAATGTCGATCATCGCCACTGGACCTGAATAGGCAGACTTTCATCGACTATTATTTGTGGCTGGTATTGTGATTACTGTTAGGACTACCGCATTCTATAGCCGTGGATTTCACTAGGGCTGATTCATACATCCAAACCAAAACTCTCCCAGGAGGAAAGGTTGCCGTGTTTGAGACTTTTTAGCTTAGAGAACAGGCAAGTAAGAAGTGACATGACAGAAGTTTATAAAATTACATACGGCATGAAGGAAGTGGGTAGAGAAAAGTTCACCCTCCCTGCCTTCTAGCACCAGAACTCATGGGAATCCAATGAAGCTGAAAATTCAGGGCAGATAAAAGAAAGTACTTCTTCAGGCACCACTTATTTAAACTATGGAACTCACTGCCACAGGAGGCAGGAATGGCCACCAATCTAGTTGGCTTTTAAAAAGGATTAGACAATTCATGGAGGCGAGAGCCATCAAAGGCTACTAGCCATGATGGCTGTGCTCTGTCGCCACATTTGGAGGCAATGTGAAATTATCTCCCAAGCTTCTCTTGTAGGGAAGTACCATCATGTCACTGCAGCTTGACTAAGAACATTCTAGCATCCCCAGTAAAGGATATTAGATGTCTCTGCAACATATCAACCTTAGATTCCATGCATTTTCAGTGTGATGGTGCTGAGAGTTTGCTACATTGAGCAATAAATGATTGCCAGTGTTGGCTCACCCACACAGATAGACTAAAAAAGATATTCAGAATGGGTCTGCTGTATCAGAAGTAGTGTGTGAACTGAGGCTGCATTCACACATTATCTCTGCAATGTAGCTGGCCATTATGAAACTCTTGTGACTAAGCTGTACTGTACATTGCATTAGTGACTCGGGGGAAGCCATGGTGTGGATTGTCCAGGCTATGTTGATGCTCCAACCTTGGTTACTTGGAAGCAGCCACATACAGCTTGAGCAACCCCATACATTATACCACAGTGTGGAGTGGAGTCATGCAGAAGCAGTTTTATTCTGGTTGGGCTGCATGTGAACTCTAGAAATCTCTGCGATGCCACAGATGATTCAATAGCACATTTTCAATTTATGTAGACATGGCCTACGAGATATCCTAAGTCTCATTACTCCCAAGTAAACCTGCACAAGATTGCAGCCTTGAACTGCTAGAAAAGGGTATTGTTAGAGACAGGGCTCTATTTAACACCAGCTGCAATTTTAACAGATGGTCTGTTTTCTGATTTAGTATCCAATACTATGGAAAATATCAAGCTTCCTAAATGAATTGTGGGGGAAATTTTGGAAGTTTTCGAACTCTATAGATACATCACTGTGCACACTGAAACCCAAATTACTGTGGTGTATCCAATTCATTTTAGTCATGCTGGCCACATGACCCAGAAGCTGTACGCTGGCTCCCTCGGCCAATAAAGTGAGATGAGTGCCGCAACCCCAGAGTTGGCCATGACTGGACCTAATGGTCAGGGGTCCCTTTACCTTTATCCAATTCATGGCAATGTTATAGAACTTTCTTGCACATTCAGTGCACAAAGAACATCAATCAATCTATCAATCAATTTATTGCTTATAGCCAATGACCATCACAATACAATATGACAATGCATGAAGGAAAACTGAAACATTTGTATGTGCAGCCCTGAAACACCTGCCTATCCTGAGATCTTCTGGACCAAGGCAATTGAGTTTCAATTTCAATATATTTAATTCTTTTTTAAAAAAATGTTCCAGATTTCAAAATGAAATGCACATAGCATTAAAGAGGAATGATTGCTGAAATATAGAAATCCTGAACTTACACCCTCAAAGCATTGTTTGTCTTGCTAGTTATAAGAAACTGGAGTGTACCAGTGCAAGGAAGCTGCTGCTTCCTCCCTTTTTTATTTCTCCCCATTCTTCCTGGAACTTTTGGGTTCATCCCCTGTGAAAATCTGTCATCAAACGATGACCGAGAAGAAATATGGGTGATTGCACTGCCCCCATAAAAAAAAGCGCTAGACCAGTATCAAGGGACCTTGCTAAGATACTTAGGAGAACATTTTCCATTGAAGTCAACTGACCATCCATCTCCCTTTTTAACTAGTGTCAAGGCTGGTTTACTTGATGATGATTTGATGCCCAGCAATTGCTCCCTCTTGCCCACTGAAAATGAGTGATGACAAGGGAACAGCCGTCAAATAGAACAAGCTGAGATATTGTAGCAGGGAGTGGAGCCGAGCTGAGCCCTGCAAAAAAGGGAAGCACTATTATAAAAAGATGAGGCTCCAAAAATAAAAGAAGGGGGGGAGGGCAAGGGGGAAATCTGTTTTATAGTCTGCTTTGCAAGAAATAGATTCTTCCCCCCTAGATTTGTAGGGTATTTTTATCTTGATAAACCCTTCCTATAAAATAAAACAAAACTAGGGGATGTATCACATGAAGCAAGCAGTTCAAGGATTATGTCGAATTCCCCTTTTCTGTTTATCTTGGATGGACACATCTGCACATTTAGCAGTCATTACATGCCGCAGTTCATGATCGCAGCTCTATAGGCCATTGGAGTTCACTCCACATTTTCTGAGCACTCTGCTCTTGTAGAGAGAATAATCGCTTCTTCTTTTTTTACATTTATATCCCACCTATCTTCTAAGGAACTTAAGGTGGTGTACACAGTTCTCCCTGAGGTAGATTAGGTTAAGAGACAGTGGTCACCCAGTGAGTTTCATGACGAAGCAGGGACTTGAACCCTGGTCTCCCAGGTCCTACCCAAACACTCTAACCACTACACCACACTGGATTTCCATATTTGTGAAAGATGGGCAGTTATTGCATTTTGTGGTCTGTAATGCTCTTTCATTAATGTTCTATACTGTGGAGCTTCCAAAAGCCCATGCAGAAATAACATTTTATCTCATTATTTCCTGAACCCTTGTATTTCCCCATTTGAGGCTAATACCAGCTGTGGGCAACAGCAGTTGCCCTTCCTCTACTGCTAATACTGGATTCAGGAAGCTGAATCCAGGTTAAGCTTGCAGACGTCCCATGGACATCTCATTGGCAGCTGAGAGAACAAAATGTCAGACCCAGAGGGGCTTTGGGCTTGATTCAGCAGGATTCTCCCTACATTATGTAATTCAGGAGGGTGGATAATTTTTAGAGGCCATTTGTAGAGAACTCTAACAGAGACCTGCTTCTCCAAACCACCATGGAACTAAGTGAGAAAATATTTGCAGCCAGGTTCCTTTGCATGTGACACAGCCACCATTCATTCAGACTTAGAAAGTGGAGACTATGCCGTTTTTAATTTTAAAAAATCTTTTGACTCTGAATACCCACACATCCAGCATTAGTTGTCCTATAAATTTATCACCTTGCTTTCTCATGCCATCTTTCCTCTCAGACGCCAATGTGTACAAATACCCAGGACTACTCTGATTTATGAAAATATTGATATAATACAACATATGTTCCTTCTTGGAATAACTATAGTATTCACTAGCATGGCTGATCTCCAAAAATATCATTGGCTCTTCCAACATTTAAATAAAAAGGCCACAGATTTATATGATCCTAGTCTACAATCTGGATTTTTGTTTTGTTTTAGAAGTCACTTCTAGCTAAGCTTAAATGGTATTTTATTGCACGTGGAACTGCAAAGTGATCTGGAAAAAAATAATCTTTCCTTTGCGGCATGGCTCCCTGTAAATCAAGCCCATTTTGTACCAATCTAAACCTCTGCCTCTCCTGCTCTGTGATGCAAACCACAGTCTGCTGTTTGGTGTGTGTTTTTTGGTGCCGCTCTTCAACATTTGGGTGATGAAAGGTTGAGAGAGCTCTAAGGATGGATTTTGGCACAGTTTGCTCTCAGCTAAAATTTCACACCCGCTGATTTAAGCCTAACAGTGGTGGAACGTCAGCCAATAGCAAGTGTTTGCCAATGAGGTCAATGCAAGACACCACGGAGGATTAGCAAGCCCTTTCAGTGGAAGATATGGTTTGATTTTTCTGGAAGAACTTATTAAAATGAACTGGCTCCTGTAGACGTAGATGTGATCTGTCGTCGAATTAATTTTCAGTTCTCCCCTGTAATGTTAATGAGATATGAAAAGCTGTCTTATTCCTTTCAAAGATATCAGTTGTAGAAACATTAATGACATTGAATCCACTCCAGTGAATGGGAGAGAATGAGTTCACCTACGCTATGATTTATAATTGGCTCACTCATGGGACTTGAGCTCTTTGCATGTGGGGAGGGGGAGGGAGGGAAACGAGCTGCTGGAGCTTTTAAATGTGTGCCATTCAGGCTTGCATTGTCGTAAAAAGGGTCTCCAGCAATCAGCTTGCATCTAATTAAGGCTCTGCCATTTAGGCTGCAGCACTCGAGCCACTTACTTTGGAGTAGTTCAAGGCTAATACCCTTGACTTCAATGAGATTTAAGGGCACTCTGGAGGAAGCGGTTGGAAAACCGTGGCCTGGATCACCTCAGGCATTGCCACCTTTTTGTTGCCAAAAAGGACTTTAAAGGAACCTGACCTTTCAAAGTTCAAACCACCCAGGGCACTTAAACAATGTCCAGGCAATCAGGTCTCTCCGCCCTGTTCCTTGTACCAGGAATGAAGATCTCAGTTTAAAGTCCCTAGCGTCACATTTTGTTGGCCTACAGGTGATCGTTCGATGTCAAAAGAACATCAACAAGAACTCAAAAGAATGTTATGTAAGCGTAACGTCACATAATCACTGGGGTGGGGGTGCAGGGAGACTAAACAAAGCTAATTCAGGGTGTGAGCATTTGTTCTCTGGGAGCATGACTGTTGATCCAAAGAAGGCCAATTTGAAAGGGGACGATAGAAGCTGTAAAGGGACTCAGCTTGGACTCATGGAGCAGCCTGCTTGGGTATTTGTTAGGGAAACTGATCTGGTGGTTATTTTTTTGGGGGGGGGGGGGAGAGGAAGCATCATCTCTTTGCCACACCTTCCATGACATAAATCGCTAAAAAACTTCCTACTCCACCACCCTGCAAAACCGAAACACGCAAAACGACAACAAACTGCTGGAAAGAGTTGGGGAGACATTTTCAGCGGGGAAAGTAATCTGGGAAGAATTTGGATTTGATATCCCATTTTATCACTACCCGAAGGAGTCTCAAAGCAGCTAACATTCTCCTTTCCCTTCCTCCCCCACAACAAACACTCTGTGAGGTGAGTGGGGCTGAGAGACTTCAAAGAAGTGTGGGTAGCCCAGGGTCACCCAGCAGCTGCATGTGGAGGAGCGGAGATGTGAGCCCGGTTCACCAGATTATGAATCTACCGCTCTTAACCACTACACCACACTCGCTCTCTGTGCCATTGCCACATGGTCCTAGTTATTGATTTAGCATTGGAGTGACTGGCATTGGACTATGGTGACGAGGCTAAGGCTGACACGTAACTTCTTCAACCTTGCACAAAAAGACACTGCATTATCTGAGCTAACTTCAGGGACCAATGCTGTCGTTCTATTAGTCAAATTTTGTTTGCTTCAGACACGTGGACCATGGATGCCGGGTTCCAACGTTGGTCAAAAGCACCACCCTCTCCTCTTCTGCTCTCAGAGATATTCTGCAACACAAGAAAGCTATTCACTTCAACCAGAATTGACTCACCAGGTGGGCTGGTGCTCCTAAGCTAGATTCCTGGAGGTGGGTCAGTGCTGCTCAGGGACAGCAGAGAGGGGCACAAGGCTGTGGAGAAGCTGGTTGCAGTACAAACACAACAGCAACAAGAGTATATTTCAATACGTGCAGATGGTTTTTGTCCAAGAAATCCCCATACTGCTATACTCCTCAGGGATTCATGAGCATTCATAGGGGACAGGGGTGACTGCTTGGGTCCTCCTGAATTTTAATTTAAACGAATTAAACACTGGAGGCAAGTCTCCTCTGAAAAACTTTCCCCTGGAAAGCAAGTGTGTATTTTTCTCTGCAGTCACCCACAGAATCTGAGCCAGACATGCATACAACAGTTTAGAATAATAAAAAACTTCATTTTATAGCCCAAAGAATTTTCACCCGAAGAAAATAATAGAAATGAGCAACAGACATAAAACTTTAGCCTGTGTAAATTAAATGGTTCTGCTGCATTAACTTCATAAAACCATAATCCTCTCCTCCATAAACTATTACATGCACTGCAACAGATCTGATTTATGGGGTGTAGAATCGATGGGAAAAAATTAATGCTTGAAAAACATATTAGAGACATTATTGAACAGATTTTAATTGAGATTTGATTTCAATGCCCCTTATCCACATGATTAATGGGTTCTAGCCCTTGACTCCAGCAGGCAGAAAAGAGAGTCTTTAATATGACAATTAAGTATCTGTCTTTAGGTTTTATGTAGCGCTCTCCTCAGATCACTTCATCAGTACAGTGTGGCTTTTGTGCAGATTAAATTGAGACTCAATTTTCTCTATTTTCCAGCACTTACTTATGTTTTATGACAAGCACTAAATCAATTTTATACTATTATTGATTTTTTCTTAAATGGACACAAACCATTTCGCCTTTTGCCCTTCCTTTTCGACTCTCCTTCCCCTGGCTTTTTTCACTGTATGCTTGATATACAGCTGGCTAAAGAAATTTCGAGTGTTTCCTGTGTTTTCTACAGGTCATGCCAATTCATTCACTTTTTACAATGCCAGGATTGATAAACTTAACCTGAAGTTCTCGCAAAACTTGTGTACAGTTGCGATGGGATAGATCTTGCAGCCCCTGCCCACCAAAAAAGCCACCCATTTTCCTTCCGTCAAAACATTTGTGTGTGTGTGTGTATGTGTGTGTGTATACAGATAATGCTTTGACAATTTCTTTATTCCTGCTTAAATGTGAATATCATCTTTCTCGCAACGGCTAAGATCTCTGGAAATTGCTTGTTCTGTACGTTTTAGGAGAATAAACAATGGGGAGCCATGTAGGAAGAATTGCATTTCTATAACATTCAAGGGAAAAGGGCATTATCCACAATGAGTAATAAGTCGTCAGAGATATCACAACCATGCTAGTGGCTTGCCATTTAATTAAGAAGCTCCTGGCTCATAAGGAACTTTATCCCGTATGACCTATGGCCAAAATTAACAGTGACCCCGTGGGCCATAAAAGTAGCACACTCTGTAATCAGATCGCTTACTCTCTCCCTCTCTTTCCCTTGTTAAGAGTTATATATATGTGAGGTCATATCACTGGGTGAAAGGATAAATGTAGTTCAGATACAGCAATGGCTGGGGCTGGGGTTTGCGACTGTGAAGGGGGCAGAGAGACTATTAGAAGAGACTCATGCCTTGCCTCCACCCATTTCAAATCTGACTCCATAGAACAGGGGCAACCAATGTGCTGTCCTATAGATATTTTGGATAACAGCTCCCATCATCCCTGACAATTGGCCATGATAGCTGTGGTGAGAGAGTTGGGAAGGGAAAAATGTCTGGAGGGCCTCACTTGGCTCTCCGTGCCATGAAGAAATTACTTTCAACAAACATAAGGTAGCAGTCTGAATTAGGTACTATCATGCAAGATATATGAATGAATACCCCTCAACTGTCCTGGAAAAACTGGGGCATCCTGTTTTTCATTATGAGAGAGTGGTGGCCATTTTAGCCACAGTGATCTCACCCACCTCCAAAACTGCTTTTGGGGGGGCCGTGATCTCACATGGGCCACTTTACTCACATGGGATTGTGGCCCTGGAAGATGGTGCCCCAGTTTTTTGTCACAACATGTTGGAGCGTATGTGAAAGCAAACTTGTCTCAATTGCCAATGCATAAAATATGATGAAGTTCAGAGTTCGCAAGGATGCTGAATAATGAAACGTTATTGTATCATGCATTCATAAACAGCCTGGCTGTGCTTTCTGTGCAGGGTTATCCCACCACATCTCAGCAACAATTTGACCAACACTCAGAAAGAACTAGAAAATAAGAAGCAGCTTACATTTTAATAGGTGTACGCCCTAAACCAGGGCTCAGCAACCTTTTTCAGCCATGGGCTGGTCCACCGTCCCTGAGACCATGTGGTGGGCCAGACTATATTGTTTTTTGGGGGGGATGAACAAATTCCTATGGCCCACAAATAACCCAGAGATGCATTTTTAATAAAAGGACACATTCTACTCATGTAAAAACACACTGATTCCCGGACCGTCCACGGGCTGGATTGGGAAGGTGATTGGGCTGTATCCGGCCCCCAGGCCTTAGGTTGCCTACCCCTGCCCTAAACCCTAACCCAAAAACACTAGACAAAAGGTACAAAAGATTAAAGTTAGTACAGTATAGAATTTTTTTGTTTCTTTCATTTTTTTGACAAATTTAAAGAAATTTATTGTGGGTCCTGGACTCTAATCTAGATAACTTTCCTTTCACATCTATAATGGGAACACTGGGGTAGTGTCATCTACCTAGGCTCCATCTGCACCATACATATAAAGCAGTATTATGCCACCTTATACAGCCATGGCTTCCCCACATAGGATACCATGAAAAATGCCATGGCTCCCTCTTCCCAGGAGACTCTGGGAATCATAGTTCTGTGTGAAGAATAAGGGTCTCCTAACAACTCTCAGAATCCTTAACTAACTGCAGGTTCTCAAGATGCTTTGGGGAAGCCATGACTGTTTTAAATGGTATGATACTGCTTTAAATGTATAGTTCAGATGGGACCCTATTTTGGCATCCTAAACTGACTGCTGCCAAGAAAAATGGATTCCTCTGGAGATTTGGCGTTATGAGCTCAGGGTGGTATACAAGAAAGAATAAACAACAGAATTATACCAAGGTTTAAAACTAATACAGAACAAAAACATTCCTTAAAAAATAGTAATGAAAACAAAAATTCACACATTGCTGTTCAGGGCAAACAAAACCTGAGGGAAAGAGAAATGTCTTTATTTGACACCTGAATCACAACAACAAAGAATGCAGATGCAACTCCAGGTCTATCCTGTGTTATGTCCTCAGGAGCAAAATTTCTTTCTAAAGGTTCTGTGGGTGGGTGTTTGTGAAACAAGTATAAAAAAGGCCACTCCTGAGAACATGCAAGGCTAAGGTATACTCTGCCATTGACAGCCTGCCTGGACATCTGGGTGTGTGGTCTCCTTGCCATTCCCAGTAACACTGTATTTTGGGGAAATAAAGATGGTGCTTGCAGCTGACTGGAGCAGGCCGCTCAAGCAGTGGTCCCCACCTGCAGGCATCACAAGCAGCATTCTTCCTGGCATTTGTCAAACCACGTCATGCAGAGGCACACACTTCATCATCATCATCACTTTTAATTTGTATACCGCCTTTCTATCTTACAATACTAAAGGCTGTTTACAAGCTGAAGAAAGAAAGAATGTACACCTTATAACAATCTAATGCAATACAAAAAATGTGAGAATAAAACAGCTTTAAAATAAGCAATATACATCAAATAAAGTAACATTCAACAATCATTAGAATAGTATAGAATAAAAATTTTGTTGTTGTTTAGTCATTCAGTCGTGTCCGACTCTTCGTGACTCCATGGACCAGAGCACGCCAGACACTCCTGTCTTCTACTGCCTCCCGCAGTTTGGTCAAACTCATGTTAGTAGCTTCGAGAACACTGTCCAACCATCTCATCCTCTGCCATCCCCTTCTCCTTGTGCCCTCCATCTTTCCCAACATCAGGGTCTTTTCCAGGGAATCTTCTCTTCTCATGAGGTGGCCAAAGTACTGGAGCCTCAGCTTCACAATCTGTCCTTCCAGTGAGCACTCAGGGCTGATTTCCTTAAGAATGGATAGGTTTGATCTTCTTGCAGTCCATGGGACTCTCAAGAGTCTCCTCCAGCACCATAATTCAAAAGCATCAATTCTTAGGCGATCGGCCTTCTTTATGGTCCAGCTCTCACTTCCCGCTTCCATACATCACTAAGAATAATAATATTCTTAGAATAATAATATCAGCATATAAAAATTAAACAGAAACCCACTCTTAACAATTACAATATATAATTTCGAAACTACAATCAATAAAACAACAGCAAGCCACAGTGCATAAAATAATACAATACAGATTGAGAAGCAGAGACTGGAGGGTGGGGCAAGACAGGTGGAAGAAGGCCTTGCCTGATGGAATCTCTCCCCTCATACTTGAGAATAGATACTTCGTTGTCCCAATCCTAAGAGTGCATCTCAGTGCATAGGTGTCGGCTCCCACAAAATTCCCCATGAAGGGGCTGGGCAGTCACAAATTTCAGCATCAGGGCCATATACTCAGCATAGCACCCATGACCCCAGGCACCCACAGTCACGGGGTAAGCTAGCACTCCTGTCTCAGTAGGATTTGTTTGACATAAGAACATAGCTTCTATATGACTAACTTGCAGCACATCCTGTGGGACAAGAAGATGTGTGGCCTTTAAGGGCCAGTGAGAGGGGCTAAATTTGTGGGGATCAGGCAGGGGGTGGGACTTGTGGATTTCCTCTATAATTTGAGCACCGGAAAAAATTGTGAAATAATTACCACCGCTATGAGTAACCATCACTAGAGCTGCTCAAAGGGTCATACTATACAGAAATCTGATAACGGGTTATATCTAAAGTCAGCAACATTCAGGTGGTGAGCTGTATGGAAGCGATTCAATTTCAAGGTGTAAAATGCTTGTATAGAAGACAGAACCCTTTAAACACATACCTTTTAAAGTAATAAATCAACTATAAATTTCCTATACACATAAAGGTCAAATTACCAGAATGGTTTGACCCATTGAAAGAGTGAAACCTGTTAAAAAATAAATGTGCTTTATATGAAATGGAACTACAGAGAGAAGCAAATCTCTTTAGTTTATATCTATGAAAAGAATAATCCGCTTGTTCATCCAGGTAGCTGGCATTGCAAATTTCAAGTTGAATTCAGTCAATCATTTGAGCACCAAGAGATGATAGGCTTTGTTTCAAGGTTAGTGGATTTTCAAAGAGGCCCTTGAAAGGAGGATAATACAATCAAAGCCAAACTACTCACAACACTTTTCCTTGGCATAATTTTAGCAGACACAGCCTTACCGCAAACAAGGGATCTTTGTGTCTGGTCTATGTGGAGAAGATTGTGGGTTCTCTGAAATGAATTACATGCTTAATCTAAAATCTCACCAATTGAGATCAACAAATAGGCTTAGCACCTCTCCCACATTGCCCCTCTTCTTCTTCTTCTTCTTCTTCTTCTTCTTCTTCTTCTTCTTCTTCTTCTTCTTCTTTTTAATCAGGTTCACTTCACACTGTTTCAGCAGATTAGCCATAGGGAGAATGTATGCTTCTGTATGTAAAATCTTCCTATGAAGCTAGCCATCTGTTTGAAGGAAGAGACAAGAAGATATGTGCTTCTTGATCATTTAACCAAATAAATATATCAGCAGCAGACCCATGTGACATTGCTGAGAGTCGATAGGACAGGTTTTCCTGTGGAAGACAGCGGGAGACAGAGGAAGATTGGCAGAACTTTTCACTGGAGTGTGCTGTTAGAAAGGGGAAGAAATGTGTGTGTGTGTGTGTGTGTGTGTGTGTGTGTGTGTGTGTAAACTGCACTGTGATCCTTGAATGAAGGGCAGCATATAAAATAATAAAAAATAATAAAAAATTTACCCTTTTGAAAAAGAAAATAAGCAGGCAACAGCCTTATTTTTCCTGCTTGAGATAGTTGCATAGCAGCCACAAAATGTATTGCATCCCGACAGGCAAATAAAAAGGCAGACACATAAGCTGGGGTTGAACTGGGACATTTTTATTTAAAACGTAAATTAAAATCAGCAGAGGGGGGTGACTATGGGGCTGGAAGTAGCTTAACTGTATAACTATAGCCATTGGGCAACCTGCCCTTGCCTAAGGAATTAGGGCAAATGTATTCTGAGCAAAGCCTGCTTACTATTTCCAATATTTAAATAAATTATCTCTCTCTGTTTCTCTCTCATAACACACACACACACACTTATTTTAGAAGAGTGGACACTGTACTTTGTGGATGAATAAGTACAGTGAGGGTTGTACTAGTCTCTTTTGTGCCTATTTTGCCATTTTAGCATTTTATTTTAAGGGTTCAATAAGCTTTACATAATTTGTGGGCATGGGGTGGGGAGTCATTCCAGAAAGGGAAATGCTTATGTACATAGACCTACTTTGCATATTTTGGTGGAGAAGCAGGCTAGTCATTTAATAAGCAAACCAAGAAATGAATAGAGGTTAGTTAAGAAAATCTCAATTCGTTGAACAGGCTCCTCCTCATTTAACTTTGCCTTGGGCTCCCAGAAATGTCTGGATGTCTCTGTTAGGCTACAAGAGTGGTAAGAGAACTCTTTGGGGAGGATGGTTGGGGGGGGGGGCTACACAAAGTGGTCTCACTAGAGCTCAGTCAGACCAGTGCTTATAGAGCGAGGAAGCTGGCAAAAGTGGCTGATCCTTTTCCTTCCAGGAAACAATCTGTTACTCCTTTGGTTAAACTGCTTTTTTGTGTGGAGAAGTCACCAAATATGGGGGAGGAGGGGGGTGAGAATGACATTTATTGAGGTCGAGAACGTGCCACAATGAAAAGCCCTCTTGGTGCCTTGGAGCGAACCGACACAATGCCATTCCCAACCTTACATTCCCCCAGCCTCTGTGTTTTCCTCTCAAATGGCTGTGGTGAAACACCTTAACTCAGCTCTGGTGGAGGGGGGAGGGAAGGGACCACCTTCAAAATGCAGCTGGAATTGGAAGCTGTCTGCCTCAGCCGTTAGAAATATGTGGAGAAATTACCTACCATTCCCTGTAGAGACATCCAGCTACCATCCCAGCCCAGCTTTTCAGTTCGGTGATAATATGCTCCTATCAGTTTTAATAGCCCCATGCTGGATTCAGGAGGTATTATGGATTGTACAGCAAGCATATTGTCATTAAATTAAATTTTCAGAACATTCCCCAGCTCATCACAAATACCACAGAGAGTAATCATAATCGGTTCTCAACACATGTGTAATTGCCTTCAGCTGGCGTTTTTTACAGTTGACATTGTTCAGCAGTGATAAGGTGATTGGTGATTTGAATACACAGCTTGTTTCATAGCTGCCGTAATTGAAATATGGTATGTGTGAATGGAAGATTACATTAAGACCTAGGATAATCACCTGACATGAGAGTAATTGAGTCTACAATCTGCCACTGAGTCTCTCAGGGAGGGCTGAAATGAAAAGAAGCCATTAGTAGATTATACCACTGCTGGCTCTGCTTTGTGTTGGAGTGCCAGGCTGGCATTCCAGAACTGCAGGCTATATGTGTATGCTGTCTAGGGCACCATAAATGAAAGGAACAAGAAAAGGGGAGGGGAGAGAGAGAGAAAGAAAAAAAGGGGAGGGGAGGAAACAAAACTCTTTTAAAAGGGGGGAAAGTTGCACTTTTTCCTTCTCAGGGGAAAACACATCACTGGTATTAATGCTCCACATCCTATATGTAAAATAAAGTTTTTGAAAGATTGCCCAGAAATTCCTCTTTCCTTTTATTTTTGTCTCTGCAACTATTATTATTATTGGAATTGTAAAAGTTATCTCCTTTCGATTGTTCTTTGATGAAACAAAATCCCAAGGAATATTTTTGCAGCGGGGGTGGGGGCGGGATTCACAGCCTAAATTATTTATGAATAATTTTTTTAAAAAATCAATCCGGAACCCACACCTTATTTTTCAGTAGAATATTTTTTGTAGCAAATGGTACTATTTTATGAAGGGAATACCTAGCCCTACATTCTGATTTTTGCCTTCCCCCTTTACTTTACTCTGACTATAGCTTTGGACAAAGTGGTCAAGGAAACTGAGCCCTAAATGGGGGGAAATCGAAGTGGAGTGATGAAGGAAGTGGGATGGTCAGCCAGACTCATTTATGTCCACCTGAAAAGATAGTTAAAGGTCAGCTTGAAAAGTACCATAGTGCACTTTGAGCACTAGAGAGAACACATATATCCTGGCTTCTAAATATTTGGCACTTATAGGTCACAAAATTCTAGAAAAGAAAAAGGGTTGCAAGCTCTGCGGAGGTATATAATGCAGAGCATTAAGAAAGGAATTATCATTCTGTTTCTTATTACCTGCCTCATGGTCCACTCTAACTGCCTTTGAGTTTCACTCAGAGAACTATGAAGATTAATTTCAGAACTGGAATGTGTGCAATTTGATGCAGTTTGCTTGAAACTTATAGGTTACTGATGCACATCAGCACACATATGCAGATTGATGAAGGGGGTGCAAATAATCTTTATAGAGTTAGGCAATACAACGAGAATTGGTTTTTGCACTGTGGTTTAAACAATGTGAATGCTATCATGCAATACTGCATCAGGATTCCTTTCGGTTCTGTGTTTTAATGGAGAATTAAAAATGGAAAGGAATCACTTATTTGTTTTGCTTTGCAAACAAGTGCCTGTACCGTACTTTGAAATCCCAAAATTTAGGGACAATTCAGATGGGAAATTTGTCACTAGCCATAGCCCTAAAGGGCTACTGTCTAGAGTGTTGGATGGTTTGAAAAGATGGCAGGGTATTTATATAGCTGCTGCTTCAAAAAATATCACTGAGCCAATGATAATCCAGTTATGATAATGGCACTCAGTCAATTAAGCTTAGCACACAGAGGGGCTACTTATGGATGTTAGATGAATCAGCCTCTTACATGTGAAATATCGAGCAAGGGTAACATTAGTTCATAATGCACAAAACAATTACTAAGGCGTTTTTATGCTATTATTCACCCAAAGATAACAACCCTTTAATTCATTTCAACCTTGATTTTTTTTCCACGATTAAGGGTTTCATCAGAGGCTTAAAAGAAGATAAAAACAACAGCAATTTTATCTTAAAAACAAACAAATAAATAAAACCCCTGATTTAACCCCAGGATAAATAATCCTATAAAACAGAGGGGGGAGACATGTGGCCCTCCAGAGGTTTCCAGCTACAGCTACCACCATCCTGCTGGCTGGAACTAAGAGAAGTTCTGCATACTCACAGGTTCTGCATACCTGCAACTAGATGTTAAACTGTTAAGCCTAACCCCACTCACCTGAGAATAAGTCCCATTGAATTCACTAGGACTTTCTTCTGAGTATACATGGTGAGGATTGTACTGTTAAATAGGTAACAGGGATGCCTTTGGGTCAAGAAACACACCAATATATTTCATAAATAAAACACATGAACACCAGAAGTTCATTGGAATAGTGATGTGTGAGCTACCCACTGATTTTAGAATGAGCTTGATATTTATGAGATTTCATGGAGAGTGCTCAGTAAAAGAAGCTCATCCATTTCTGACCAGTCCTGTCCGCCCCGGTAATGTAATGTTGGCACTGTACCTTCATGCTGGTGATTCAACTATAGTATGCTCCTGGCATTTGTATGTCCCAGCACAAGCACTTCTGGAAGTGACTGGGAATTTCTATTGTCCCACACTTGCTACCAAGCAATTTACCAGGGAATAAGAGAAAAAAGTAGAGACATCACCTTGCCAACAAAGGTCAGTATAGTAAAAGCTATGGTTTTCCCAGTAGGGATGTATGGAAGTGAGAGCTGGACCATAAAGAAGGCCGATCGCTGAAAAAATGATGCTTTTGAATTATGGTGCTGGAGGAGACTCCTGAGAGTACCATGGACTGCAAGAAGATGAAACCTATCCATTCTTAAGGAAATCAGCCCTGAGTGCTCACTGGAAGGACAAATCCTGAAGCTGAGGCTCCAATACTTTGGCCACCTCATGAGAAGAGAAGACTCCCTGGAAAAGACCCTGATGTTGGGAAAGATTGAGGGCACAAGGAGAAGGGGACGACAGAAGACGAGATGGTTGGATGGTGTTCTCGAAGCTACCAGCATGAGTTTGACCAAACTGGGGGTGTTGTAGGAGGACAGAAGTGCCTGGAGTGCTCTGGTCCATGGGGTCATGAAGAGTCGGACACGACTAAATGACTAAACAACAAGAAAGAGAAAATTATACATCTGCATGGGCTCCCTGTACCAATAGGATGTCATGTCAAGCTGGAAACCTGTGCAGGGACACAAAGTGAGGAGGGGATGCTACAGGTTGGATGGTGAAGCCCCCTTGGGCAGCTGGTTCCCCACACTGATTTATATTAAACAGGGAATCCAGGGTTCAATAATTTAAGGACATAGGAAGAGATGTTGGCTCAAGCCAACAGCCCATCTAGTCTAGCATGTCAGTTTGCATTTCTTAGTACAGAAAGTATTGATCTGATGTGTAGAGATCTTTCCTATTCTAATTACTTCAAGAGGGTTCTGGAAGTTTCTCTGCATGAAAGAAACAAGCAGAAGGTTCATGATGTTTGGGTTACACCTTCAGAGAAGGTGAATACAACTGGCTTAAACTGGTTCTGTTATTTCTTCCATCAAGGTCATGCTGACTATAAACGTAAGGCCAGAGGGAGCCTGGGTTTCACTTTCTCTTTCTATCTCTTTTCCTTCTGGTGCAGAGTTCTCTACATAGTATGCTTAGTGTTAAGGTTTAGACTTATTATAAGTTACTGTAAGTTTAAGTAAAGTCTGCTGCAACTGGGTTTCCTATGGACAATGCCAATCCTGAATGTATTGGATTTGTGACCATCATGCTCATTTGCCTTCAGTAGCAGTAAAGCTCTGCTGAACGAAATATAATTGCCTCTCAACAATATCTTGGGAATCCTGCAACGTGTTTAAGTTTTTACTCTGCTAACTATATGTCAGAGTTCTGCTCTGGATCATATTGAGTAGAATTCCATGACGTAGCATCCTGTTCTCACGAATGCCTGTGGGAATCCCATAAGCAGGACCTGAGACAAGAATATTTTCCCCTCCTGCAGCTTCTAGCAATTGGTATTCAGAAGCATTGCTGTCTCCTGCTGGGGAGGCAGGCCATAACCATCATGTCTAGGAGCCATTGAAAGCCTTCTCCTCTATGGATTTGTTTAGTCCTCTGCATTGAGTAGGAATGAGTGTACCCCTCTTGTAAAAAAAAAAAAAAAGACTTCATCTGGTTATTTGTATCTGATCTGTATCTGATCAGAGCAGAATGATCCTGGGCCTTGTGAAGTCCAGCCACTGTCTCTGGAGCAACAGCAGTTGCAGGAACAGCATACCTACTAAGCTTGATTGTTGTCAGTTCCAAAACGTCTCCATGGAAGAAGCACATTTAAATTGCCTAGGTAAAGGTAAAGGACCCCTGGACGGTTAAGTCCAGTCAAAGGCAACTATGGGGTTGCGGCACTCATCTCGCTTTCATGCCAAGAGAACAGGCCTTTGTCCACAGACAGTTTTCCGGGTCATGTGGCCAGCATGACTAAACCACTACTGGCACACGGAGGACTGTGACGAGTGCAAGAGTGCACAGAAATGCTGTTTACCTTCCCACTGGAGTGATACCTATTTATCTACTTGCACTGGCATGCTTTCAAACTGCTAGATTAGCAGGAGCTAGGACAGAGCAACAGGAACTCACCCCATCACAGGGATTCGAACCGCCGACCTTCCGATCGGCAAACCCAAGAGGCTCAGTGGTTTAGATCACAGTGCTACCCGCGTCCCATATAAATTGCCTATCACTGTCCAGCTATAGACAACTCTAGGTTACTTCATGCCAGTGAGTCTGGATCAGTGCAAACAAACCAGCAGAGTGTCAGATTGTCTCCACTGGTGCATTTGCACCTTGCTGATCTTGCCACCACACAAGGTGACACAGCAGTGACACAGATGGCGGGGGTTAGATGTGTGCTGCTTGCTGCCCTGCCACCTGCTACTGGTGATGGTTACTGGAAGAGTACAAGGAAATGGGCAGCAATGATAACTGTGAGGAAGAGGCGGACTTCCTAAGGCCATCTTTTCCTCAATGGCTTTGGTGAGTGGGCTGCATATTGCTAGCACAAATCCATTTTAAAACAATACCATATGACTCTATGATGCTGTCAGTGTCATTTATGGCACAATTTTACACACATGCGTCATAAAAAAAAGAAGCAGAAGCAGGCAAGTCCTTTACAATGACCTAAAATGATTCATGTCATAAATGCGTCAGTTTTCTGAAAGGAAAGTCATGAAATTCCATCAGATTCAGATTTCCTACTGAAATAATCACACTGACCTTTCCTAGCAAATGCACATTTCCAGAAAAACTGGCATGCTTCTTTGGGGAAAGGGACATGCCAAGCCTTTCTTTTTTTAAATTCCAGTGAGGTGTTTCTAAGGTCTATGGGTGGAGGGCAATCAAAACAGCTGATAAAAGGTAGAATGGGACAAAAGAAACCCTGCACACCAACAGGAGGTGATGGCCACTGTCCATCTGCAGGTCAAATTATTTGTGAAGAATAATAGCTGGTGGCACCCTGTGCTCAGCTCTGCAGCTTCATTGACATCAGTATTTGATCAGCTCACTAGGGTTCAGATGAGTACTGTGATGGTGTGGATTTGCATTCAGAAGTGCATCCGCATTGACAATGCATACGGGCAGATTTATGGTCCAGTGGTCCCCTTCTGCGGCCCATTTTGGGGAACCCTATTCATTCACCTAATTAACATGACTGTCCGAAAATATGATTGAACTAAGTCAATAACATGGGTTATCATTTTTACTATTATGTTGTTAAGCAGTACTTTTTGTTTCCAATTAATGATATATGTGTATATAAAGAAGTAAAAAGAAAAGGCTTCTCTTCATTTGCAAATGAACTTTATTTAAAGGCACAAAATGAAGGAAAATTGAGATATTTTTGTAAAACACTCATATATTCATAAACTTTATATGTGTTTTCTTTAATATTTCCTTTGCACAAAATCATTAATTAACTTGTCATTATTAACTTCTTTTTTAAAAAAATCAATTTATTATTATTATTTAAAAAAACATTTATTCAAAAGCTACAGTACAAGTTGCAATACAATACATTTTCAATCAATATATCCCCTCCACAGATATGTCTGTGATGATGGTGGCATTAAAATTTCCTGTTCTTGTTCAATAAAAGAGAAAAGGGGAGACCAGATTGTGTCAAAGGTTTTTTTGTTTTTTTTTGCTTTTGTTTTTGGAGATGCCTTTGATTAGTCGCCAATGGTATGTAAGGCATTCAATTGCTAAAACTGTTGACCTCATAAAATGCTCTTGATATATAGTAGAACAGGTGTACTTTTTTACACTTTAAACAGTGTTTTAACAGTGCATTTTCAGATTTTCTTTCTCCCGTTCATACAAACTATTCACCACTTTTCACAAAGAGATTGCACTAGTTTTAAGCACTTACTGATTGGCCCTTCAGTTTGAATGTTTATGGACATTCTGTGACCTAGACAAGTTTATCATGATCCTTGTCAGGCTCGCAACTTTGCTTCAGGTGAAACTTCAGACTGGGCTTGGCATCTGCGAAGCTCCACCACCTTGCAGTTCAGATCAATATGGAGAGAGATTTCACTACTACTCTGCAGGCATATTGCTTCTAGTTTTTGTCACTAAGTAAGATGTACTTACTCTTACTCAGCGTTAGCTTCAATGCCCGTCTTTAAGGAAATAAGAGCCTTGCAATTCCAAAATGCCCCAAAGTTACTCTCTGGAGACAAGACTGTTGATGACTTACCCTAGATCAATCATCATTGAAGGTCGCCTGTCCTATTTAGCAATATTTGCTCAGTAACTAATAAAGATCAGCCTCCAGATATTTATATTAGGTTATCATCTCTCCAGGGTAAAGCTTAATCTATTTTGCAATGTTTTTTTACCAACAAGACAACATGGGTTTCTCTGCCTGAAAATGAATTAAGTTCATGGTACCTAAATATGAGATCTGACATTGTTCTTGTTACAAAAAAGCAATTTATTCCCAGAAAGACTTACACTTCAAAGGTTATAGAAAAGAGGTTCAAATATCAGTACTATCCATTTTTTCAATTACTAGGTTTCCTAACGCCACTAGCTGTTGAACAGATAAGCAGTGGTATCAGTTTTCTTATTCAGTCATCTCCTAGGTTTCCAATTGTGCATCAGGGCAGGGGGAAGCAAATTTATTGAAATACACTGGGCGGTTTTCAAAGCAGTAGTTACCAGATTGTTTCCCAAAACACCATGGAATGTATCAAATGGTATCTTAAGGGGATATTTATAAAGTGTTAGATACTAATGATTGGGAAGCTTTGATATTGTTTAGAGAGCCTGACTACAGACAGGCTCACTTGTCAACATATAATGTGCAGAGAAGTTGAAGGAAAACAATTGCCATCATCTTATGAAAACTGAATGCACTTAGCAACAGGAAAAAACCTCAGCAGCCACTCCAAGATAGCATTCCATTCTATCAATTTACAATATAAAAGAATATACCTTCTTTAGATGGCCATTCCATTGTGCAGCCCAAACCTACGCTCAGAAGCTCCACTGATTTCAGTAGATTCTAATCCCAAAGTTGTATGCATATACTTTATGCATATAATTGATGTATGCACATGATTTAGAGAAGAGCTGTAGCTCAGCACTAGAGCATCAGTCTGGCAAGCAGAAGGTCCCAAATCCAATGTTGGGCATCTCCCGGTAGGGCTGAGAAAGACTCCCTGCTTGAAAACCTGGAGACTCGTCAACTAGCAAAAAGGTTTTTGAAAATGACTAAAGGCAGAGAGATCCAGGTCCCTTTTTGAACCTTGCATAAGAAACTGTGGGAGGTGAGGATATAACCTGTGCCTGCTCTGGAAAATGGAGACCCTCCAAGTGTCCCTATTTTCCAGGGACAGTCCCAGATTTACAGAAGCTGTCCTGGTATCTGATTTGATCCCAGGATGCCCTGCTTTTCCTTAGGACCTCCTTATTTTCCTCCTTGGAGAAATGTTGGAAGGTATGTAAGTGAGCACAGAAGGAAAGTGTGGTATCGTGTAACAAGGGGATAAAGGACATGGTGCCATCTAGATGTTTTTGGACTCTTGTCTCTCAGCAGCTGCAGCCAGCACAGCCATTTGTAAGGGAAGATGGACCTTGTAGTCCAACAACATCCAGAGGGTACCATTTTGGTTACTCCAGTGCCCTATCTGGTAGTTGTAAAGGAATGCAGTTACAGAGAATGCCACTAGTTGCCACTAGTGATTACAGAACTCTATAAAACGTACCAAAGTGTTCTTTGTTAGTCATCTGTTGCAAAGTGTGCTCCTGCTCCAGCTTACACAGCACCCACAGACCAAAACAGGAAGTCACAAAACCTATCAGTCATTTTGAAAATAAAGGCTAAGCAGAACAAAAACCCTGCAGGCATTCTCTCTCTCTCTCTCTCTCTCTCTCTCTCTCTCTCTCTCTCACACACACACACACACACACACACACAAAAGCCCATGAGAATTCATTTTACCCAAATGTTGTGTGCTCCCCTTAGATAATTTTGAAAGCAGTCAACTGATGGAGAATGGTAAAAAGAAAGTACAGCAGAAATTTTCAGCGCAACATGAGGTATAGCCTTGTATTCACGCAATGAAGAACTGAGAGGGAACCAGAGCCTGTTCTGTTGAGAAGCCGAATGATATTCTGGGGCTTAAGGTAAGAATAATATTACATTGCATGAGATAAAGTGAAGTGGTAGCAGGGTGGCAGCTTCAGCAATAGAGAACCTGCTTTGCATGCAGAAGGTCCCATGTTTAATTCCTAGAATCTCCATGTAGGGGTGGGAGAAAGCATGGTTTGAAACCCTGGATGCTGACCTTGATGAAAAAATTGTCTGACTTAGTATAAGGCACCTTCCTGTCCTCCTATGTTCCAATGATGTATATCCACATGGTAAATTTCTGGTTTTATATGTTGTATTTGCATTGCGATTTCAGGGCTGCATCCTTCAAACTGCCATTTATAGATGATTATTTGCTGGTGTTGACCTGTCACTAAAGCTATCTGCAGGGAGCTGTTCTGAAGTGTCCTGCATCCTGGTGGATTAGATGAGTGTTTGGACTGGCTGACTCCAAAATTTGCTAGCAAGAATTCATTTTCTCTTTGAACTCAGGAAGATTATGGGTTGCATTGTTCTTGCTCAAACGGATTACTTATGTATTTATTTCTTTGTGGGCAGTTGTATTGTTCCGGGTAAAGAAATTTTGTTCACCACCTAAAACCCAAGTTTGATTCTACCTAAGTTCCATAGGACCTCGACAGATAGAGGTTAGACTGTGACAGGGGCATCATGGGAAATCAAACAATGCTGATCACAAACCTGCTAGCTGCCCACTGATGTTGCAGAGGCTGATGGTTCCCATAAGCAGGCAGCCAGCTCTGGGAGCAACTCTTTGCCGCTCCCCCATTCCAGGTCAAGCTTCTTGGATGAACTGTCTTCTCAAAAGAAGCTTTAAGATGTGTTGCATTGGTGGCAGCTGTGCTATATCAGGTCTCTTTCAGAATGCCATCATTCTCAGGGAGGGATTCAAATGCAACTAGTGGATTAAAGCACTTTGTCACTCTACGGCAGCAAATCCACTATAAAAAAAACAGCAACACCACAGAGACTTTTTGAAGTTAAGAAAGTAATGGGAGAAAAGTATGGGATAAATCGATAATGGGAATAAATATAAACACCGCAGTAACAAATCAGAATGAATGTCTATTGTCGCATAACTTCCCTGCAGACAAATCAGAACTAATGCTCAGTATAGGCTGCTCATAATCTAACTTCTGCATAAGCTTCGTGCAAGGAAATAAGGATGAGTGGAGTCCTCTGTGTAAATATCTTCTTCAGAACTGAGCACATGGCCTGCAAGAGCCCTGCTCTCTCCCTTTGATTGCATTTGCTCTGTCTGTTTCACGGGTTCACACTGCTCGAGAGCAATATTATGTCACTAATGAGAATATGATTATGTATTTTGACCGACATTTTCTGACTGAGCAATGTGTCGCATCAGAATGCCCTGAAATATTTATCCTTTCCAAAACAAACAAACAAATATTTTTTAATTATTGTCAATATTTGATGAGTAATGCTACAGTGAAGTGTAATAAGATATTTATAGGCCAACTGTCATTTCTACTTGAAAGCTTCTCATAAATCCATTTCATTTCACAGCACTAATTTATTCCAATCCAGCAAAGGGAGATCTGAGTGCGGAAGTATGCTTTGGTTATCAGGACGGCTTGTGGGATCAGGACAATGGTCCATCTATTCCAGCATCCTGTTCTCCCACCGGCCAGGCAGATGCCCACGGGAAGCCCCAAAGCAAGAATTGAGTGCAGCAGCACTCTAACCACTTGTGGTTCCCAGCAACTGGCAGTTTATTAGCAGTTCTTCTATTTAGCAGGTGAATTTATACATGGGTTGCTGTAGGAATTTATTTATTCATTTATTTTGCAGGAAAGACACTTGAAAGCTGCAATTGTAAACACACTTCCCTAGAAACAAGCACGACGGAACACTTCTGAAGAAATCTTTAATTTGTCCAGCATCCTATTCTCATAGCAGCCAGCCACGTGCCAAGGATGGTCTGGGCACAACACTACTCTCTCCACTTGTAATCCCAAGCATTCAGAAGCAGCGGCATAGCGTGGGTTGCTGGTGCCCAGGGTGGAGCAAGTATTAGACTGGGCAGCTGGCATGGAGGTACACATGAAGCCTGCACGGAGGGTGAATGGAGCCCACTTCCAACAGGCTCCTCACCCACAGCCTCTGTCCACCTCCTCACTAGATCAGGGATGTCCAACAAGTAGATTGCGATCGACCGGTAGATCCCGGCTGATCTTGGTAGATTGTGGGATCCTTATTGTGTACAAAAAGTTACAGGGGCAAAGTGCAATCCTCCCCCAAAAAGCTCAACAGCTCTGGGCAATCCACCCACCCCGCGCACGCTCCTCCTCCCTGCAATGACAATGGGTAGATCACTGCCAGTTTTTTTATACTGGGAGTAGATCACAGTCTCTTGGGAGTTGGACATGCCTGCACTAGACCAACCTGCCCTCAGATTGCATCTCAGCTGCCAGGACTCTGTGCCTTTAGAGGGAGTGTGCATGTGTGGACTGGTAGCTATGGAAGTGGGAGGGTGGAGACAGCTCATTCTGTGCCCCCTTTAATCCTTGAATCCCCTCAGCTGACGATGATGAGACTGGATAGCACAGACCTTTGGTAGGAGGAAGGGTGCAGTTGCCACCTGGCACTGCCTGGCCCCCACCACCCCCTGGTCTAGCATATCAAAGCCTAGTTAGGCACAGAGAACGATTAGTGCTTCCAGTTGCTGTGATCTTCACATCTCCCCTGCCCTGATTACAACAGCAGTGAGACCCATAAAGTGACACACAAAATGACACACAAGAACCCCCAGTCAGCTGGAGGTGAGTTCTTATGTTTGAATTGCTATACTTTGGGGGTTGGAGTAGTCTAATCTGTTATATCACCATTGGATAGGAAGATGACCTTGCAAGCTTACAATTCTAAAATGAGGTAGCAATGAGTGGGGGGGGGGGACATAATTATTATTTAACAGGTAAGCTACATGTAGATAGCCATAGTGCAAAGATTTTTCTTTCTTTCTTTTTTTCATTCTGTACCTGAGGGCAAAACAAGGATCTCAACTGGTACTAGAGGCTTTATCTTAATTAATATCTCATATCCAGGTCTCACCTTAAAATCTATCCCATTGCAACCGATTCAATTATTTAGTTGCAACATCTTGCAGCTGTAGACTCTGAAGCAGTCTTGTAGCTTTTGCACAGAAGCATTTAATCAATAGTTATATTACAATTATAACTTACACATGTGTATACACACAGACAGTACATTTGTCTGGCAGTGATAATTCTGTGTTAGTTATAAGGCTGGCATTAGACAGTGCATCATAAATGTTTTGCCTCAGACATCTTTCTTCGCCCGCTAATGTACTTAGCAAGACAAATACACTCACCTAAATTAGTTATTTCCTTTCCTCTATTGGTAATTAGTACTAGAGGGGATGGGTCTGACTTACCTATTAACTGCAATTGCTATGTTTAGCAGTGCATCCAGAAAAAAAAATACATTATCATCCACAGTAAGAAACGAAAAACAAAACCCACACAACTGCTTTTCTCTTGTTTATTTTACAGACTTATCAGCTAAAGAAAACTGCATTAGACTTTCATGCCATACAATGCTGAAGCTGATATTTGTTTATATTCTGCACCATGCATATATCACTACCTGCATTGCTGTCTAGCAATGCTAATTTTCTTGAAGACGAAAGGAGGAGAAAAATCATGATGGCTTTGCAGTATCTGGAGAGAATATTGACTTGTATAATTTATTTCGGTCTCTGGAATCCTCATTTTTCTCTCAGTTGTATCAGAATAATTCTATGATAAAATAATGAATTCTCCAACCTGTTTAAATTAGGCAAATTAAACAAGTTTGCATATTATCTCTCTCTCTCCACCCCCCTGCATAATTTAGCCTACTTCTCCTAGTCACAGGTGCCCTCTAGGATTCTCTAAACATGTCAAGCACATGTTGAAGGAGGTCCAGCAGGAAGTTTTGCCATCATTCTCATCGTCCTCCATGACTTGGAGGGTGACTGATGCAAAAAGCTCAGCCCTGGTGCACCCTCTTTGTGTTTACACCAGCCAACATGGTGTGCCCCAGTTGCTGAAGACTACAACTCCCATCCCAACTCCCTTTGGCCATGCTGGCTGAGGCTAAGATGAACTGTGGTCTACAACTGCTGTAAGAAACTATGGTGCTCTACATGTTTAGAAAATGTTTGAAGAAGCAAAAGAGGGGAAAGTTTGCACATCAGAAGGTATTGGGGAGACAGCAATCTGTTGCACAACCAGTCATAAGAGCCTTCCTGTGCCTTTCTTGCCAGGCTTCTGACAACACTACTAACAGACTTTAACTTAGTGCTATGTTAAATTCCTCCTTGGAACACATTCAAAGCACATTCTTTCCCTCAAGGAATCATGGGCACTGTAGTTTGTTAAATGTTGTTGGGAAATCCAACTCAGTGAGGGGTGAACTACAGTGAGTCAGACACAACCCTATAGTCTTTAAGTGCTGGGATAATTTTAACAAAGCTAAAATTAAATAATAATCTGTTTCCCCACACATACTTTTTGTCTTTGATATTACCCTTGGGGGCTTGAACATAATGTTTAAATCCATCTCGAACAAGCAAAGCTAGAAGACAAGATCTGAGAAGCCATTTTTGACTATATTGATGATCTAGTAATTATATCTAGATTGTTTATAGAAGCTCTATTTAACCCTTATTGCAATCAAATTGTTTTACAGTTACAGTTTAGTTATTGAGCTATCTTTTAATGTAAACTGTAGCACACTGCAAATTGCTAGGAATAATGAACCTCTAATTGCAAACATAAGCATACATATTAACCAAGAAAGAAGGCTTTCGCTGAATAATATTTAGAGAGAACCATTGTTCTATGGCAGGGGGTTAGAAGCCATGTTCGGAGGAACTCCAGGGGTTCCTTTGAAGCCCATCAGGAATTCCAAAATAAGGATCGAGAGACATTTTGTTGCAAAACAGTTCCCCCTTTACTTTCAGCCTTAGCTTGTAAAGTGCAGCTGCAGGGACATTCTATGTGTGCTTTAAGATGCATACTCAGTTTGCCACAAATTAACCACCACTGATATCAGCAAGAGAGGAGGGAAACTCCATGAAACCCCTTCCAGTGAGGATTCAAACTGCCATCAACACAGTCTGAGGTGTGGGAGAAGCTATCATCTCCTCCTGGCCCAGATATTGTCAGCTGTTCTGCTCCTGAATCTGACCTTGGGTGGTAGAGTCCTTCCAGGCAGGGTTAGGCATCCAGAACACCAAATTCCCTCCTGCAAGAATTCTAGCTACCATTAGGATTCTGACTGTGTGGCGTGAGCTGCCCACCATCCAAGCATGGACATTTTCACTTCTGCTCTTGAATTCTGGGAGCAAGAAATAAAGAACAGACAGTGAGAAGGAGCCGGCCCAGACATTAGGCAGGGTGAGGCTGCTGCCTTAGGCCAACATTCGCCACTGGTAAAAAAGTGCCACCATCATTGGAACCTGTATTGGGCAAGATTGTGTCCATTTTGGATGAGAACTCACCCCCAAATCAGTGCAACCTTGCTTGAAATGTGCTGATGGTGGTGCTACTTTTTCACTCATGTGTGGTGGCGGCAGAGCAGGTGGTGGCAGCTGCTACAATGCAGCACATCCCATTTTACCTCAGGCAGCAAAGTGGAACACACTGCCCCTGGGTGCTGCTCTTAATTGTAACTAAGAACTTGTGCCTAGGCTTGCTTTCCCCCTCCTCCCTCCTTTTCCTTTTTCCTTGTGTGTCATGTCTTTTCAAATTATAAAACTGAGCACCGGGACTATCTTAATAAAGACTTTTATAAGCTGCTTTGAGGGCCCTTTTGGCTAAGGGATGGGGTATAAATGCTATGAATAAATCAATATTACAAGGAGTCAGTAGTATGCATGGTTTAAAGGGAAGGGATTGGGGATGCTAATCAATAAATGTGCAGTGGTACCTCTGGTTATGAACGCTTCTGGTTACAAACACTTCGAGTTATGAACTCCACTAACCTGGAAGTAGCTGCTCCTGGCTGCGAACTTTGTCCCAGGATGCGAACGGAAATCATGCGTTGGAGGCGCGCACGCAGCGGGAAGCACCATTAGTGAAAGCACGCCTCAGGATAAGAACGGTTTCAGGTAAAGAATGGACCTCTGGAACAAATTCAGTTTGTAACCAGAGGTACCACTATATGACCTTCTTGCCCTGTGGTTTTCTTTTGCCTGGTTTTCAGCCACACAGAGATTTGCATGGTGCTGATTGGCTGGCCCTGATGGTCTTGCCCTTTTAGAGCAAGGTTGTGGACAAACTGTGTCAGTCATAAAGACAATTCATTCACCTCTCCAAACAGTTTTTGAAGTGTTTTAAAACCAGTAATTAAAGAAGAGGAGGAGGAGGAGGAGGAGATACACATTCTGGGCACTTAAAGAAGGAAAAGAAGGCAACCTGCATTGTGGATGAAATGGAAGACTGTGCATGTCTCTCTACAAGAGCAAAGATGTGTCTGACTATACCTACTCCTGTTCACAGTATTACTTAGTAAACCCTGTCTATAGTCAGGCCTCAAGGCTTCAGCTCTAACAAATACTTTTTACTGCACAGGATTCATCACAATATACCAGAAATGTGCCTCATGGGAAACTGGTTTTATGGAAACACTTGAAACAATTTAGACTTAATCTTCAGTTCACTTATTCAGAGGAAATAATAGCAAAGGGAAAAAAGGGGTTGTTCAAGTTTTTTATTTATTAATTTAACTGTAGGTATAATCCTGCTGTCTTATAAATTGTATTCAAAGTGGCTGCACATCCATATTCATATATTCAAAACTGGCAGTGGCCATGCTGCTGTATCACTCCAAAAGGTGTGGCGATACATTTAGCAAACTGACTGACCTTCAAATGAATGGACACAAACTTTATATTTATTATTTAGAATGCTTATACTGTATCCTTCTTTATAGCTTCAAGGGGCTCTCAGACGGACTTACTAAACCTTAAGGGGATGCAGATTTGTTCTTTGGGCCTTCAGACACTTTTCAAAGTGTAAAATGCAATACCATATGTCAAGACTAATCAACAACTCTCACCATCGTTGGCCATTGGCCATGCTGGTTGGGGATGTTGAAAGCTGGAGTCCACAGAAGGCCCATCTCTGCTGTATGTAATCTGTGTTTGACAACAGACACCTGAATGACAGTTTTGTACTCTTCATTTATAAGCTGCCACTATAGAAATCATTCTTGCCTTAGGCCACATTTTAAAACACTGTCATGCCACTTTAACAGTCATGGCTAAAAAGTGTTGAGGTAAAAGTGTTGAGAGGTGTTAGGAAACCCCAGTTGCCCTCACAAAGCTACAGTTTCCCAGAGTTCCCTGTAAAGAAGAACTGGTTGTTAAATCCACTCTGTGAGGGTCATAGGGGTCTTCTAATACTTTGCTGCACCCTTAACAAATGAATTTTCCCTGGATGCTTTGCAGGAAGCCATGATTGTTAATATAGTATAACATACCCCTCAACTGCCCTCATTAAATCAGGACATCCTGTTTTTATGTGCTATGCTCTCAGAATGGCAGAGCCCAAAAACGCAAGAGATCGTGACTTTGCAAGAAAGCATGGAACCCCAAAACATGTGTGTCTGAGCTCTGGGCTCTCATGCAGGCCATGTGACTTGCATGGAATCACAGCCAGAAAGAACGCATCCCAGTTTTCAGCCTCAACATATTGGAGCATAGGGTGTAACAGTGCTTTAGATGTATGGTGCAAATGTGACTTTAGGCAGACCCAGTTCCTCACATTGTCCCCCTTTTTAGTGCTTTCTAATTCTCCTCCTTGCCTAAATCCCTGCAGCCTAAATCCTTAACTCTAATCCCAGCTCTCCAGATTTCTATATATATATATTAATAACAGGATTTCTTTGCTTTCCACCTTTTATTTCACTTTCTGAATGTGTTATACTTTCCACAATGATATCCACTTGGGTACAGAGACCGAAAGAGAGCCGTTGCAAGCACAGCTCTTCTTTTACTGTGCATTATCTGTTCTTTTTGGTTCTTGTTACCGAAGAAATTATTAGCCCATTCCAGTTCTTGAGGCCTGTAGCACTAGCAATCTGCCTCCCATAATCAGTTTTAGCTCTTGGCACATTAACATTAACAAACCAGGTTTGCACGAAGGACCTATTTGCCTTCTGCAGTGGAAAAAAAAATGAACGTAAATACACTAGTGCCAAATTATGAACATATTTATTTATACAACAAAGTACACCAATTTCCCTGCCTTAACTCAGAGAGACTTTTGCCAATTAAGGCGATTGAACCATTGTGAGGTTCATGTTCTATTTAGTGTTCCCTTCTTGCCTCAAAAGGCAGCATTTGGAGAGGCTGCCCTTGAGCCTGTGCATGTTTTTTGCATTATTTTTCTTTATCTGTAGTCCCATATTGTGGGGAAACGGTTAAGGGATATGGAGCAAAATGGGTGGGGAAGGGGGAGGCCGCCAACTAACAGGACCTGCGGAAGATAAGCCCCAGGAATGATGAAGTAGAAAAACAGGAAAAAACTGTAATAAAATATGATATTTCTGATAAAGTGTGGAGTTGACCGAGGGTCACACATATCAATATCAAATAAATGTAAATGAGAAGAAAGATACAGTTTGGACGTAAACATTTTAAACCATAGAAGAAAACAACGGAAGAATGTCGTGCAAAGAGTTACGGGCTGGCTTTTCAAAGGAAGCGAGATAAATAAAAGGAAGCAAAGAGAACCAGTGGGGGGACCGATTCAAAGAGAAATGAAAATAAAGAGAAATGCAATACTCTCAAAACATAACTCAGGTATGAGCAAGGACGACTCAAGAATGAAATGAAGAGGAATAAAGGACGGAACAAAAAGAATGGAGATGAGAAAGGAGTGCCATTTAAATGCAGTATTTGTCACTCTTGTGCCCATGCTGAGACTGAGGTTCAGGAGGAGAAATGGTACCCGGAGGAGTACACACAGGGGGAAATCACAGTATCCCTTCTGTTTACTTAGAGCAGGATGGGGAGCTTGCCACCTTTCAGATGTTGTTAGATTCCATATCCCATCAGTCTCATCCAGCATGGCCAATAGTCAGAGTCCAGCAAAAGCTGGAGACCCACTGCTTTCCCACCACTGAGTTAGAAGTTGGTTGACTATTTTCAAAACACCTAGACTCTGACATTAAGCTTAAAACTGAACAGCAGAGCCCAAGCTGACAAGACTCGTTTTCTGTCACAGTAAAGTATTACTGGCAAGAGCAAGGTATTATCCTCCATGCTATTCTACCAAATGGCTGAGGTTTTGCATAATGTGTTCTGTTTCTGGTCATGTAATAACTTGCCGCAATATGGGAAAATATTTCATAGTTCACTTGTACTTTCTCTGCATGACCTCAAAAATAGATTGTTACAGACAAATGGTTATCTAATGCAAACCCCACAGCACATTTCTATAAAGTGGCATGGGGTTTTTTTGCTTAGCAGCTATTCTATGGTTTGCTAACTAAAGTAATTTTGGAGTGGGTGTGGTAGCATCAATGCGCTCTATTTTTCCTTTCCATTCAGGGCAGGCTCTATAGGTACTGGACTCTAGGGTCTAGAGTCATTAATGGACCGGATGAGAGCCATTGAAGCTGAGTCTCGCAAGACTGAGCTACTGACTTATGATGTGGTGCTCATCCTTTTCTGCGTGCCGTTGCATGACGTCAAAGGATCAGAATTGCAGTCTGAGAATGCTCCTAGATCTGGATTTACTTTGGAAGCCCAGCCTGCTTCTGTGTCCTGAAGCACTTTTCAATAGCTACAGCAGCAAGAGGTTCAAAGCTCATAGCCCTCTGGGAGCTGCTTGCAGTGGTTGATGAGGCCACCCCACACGCATTCACATTTTCACATTTTTACATGCATGCCCAGTATTGTCCTGTGTTGTGTCCACTTTAGATAGATAGATGATTGATAGATGATAGATAGATGATGATAGATGATAGATAGATATAGATAGATGATAGATGATAGATAGATAGATAGATGATAGATAGATAGATAGATAGATAGATAGATAGATGATAGATAGATAGATAGATAGATAGATAGATAGATAGATAGATGATAGATAGATGATAGATGATAGATAGATGATAGAGATAGATAGATAGATAGATAGATAGATAGATAGATAGATAGATGATAGATAGATAGATGATAGATAGATAGATAGATAGATAGATAGATGATAGATAGATGATAGATAGATAGATAGATAGATAGATAGATAGATAGATAGATGATAGATAGATGATAGATAGATAGATGATAGATAGATGATAGATAGAGATAGATAGATAGATAGATAGATAGATAGATAGATAGATAGATAGATAGATATAGATAGATAGATAGATAGATAGATAGAGATAGATGATAGATAGATAGATGATAGATAGATAGATAGATAGATAGATAGATAGATGATAGATAGATAGATAGATAGATGATAGATAGATATAGATAGATAGATAGATAGATGATAGATGATAGATAGATAGATAGATAGATAGATAGATAGATAGATAGATAGATATAGATAGATAGATATTTCCTTTTGCTGCTGTTGCCAAAACTGATGATGCCTGGAGGGAGGCATAAAATTTGCTGTGTAGAGCTGCATTTGGCCCCTGAATTGTTGGGGGTTGAGTCACTGACGTATGAATTTATATAATGTTTTGCATTTATTTAAGTGTGGGTCTGCATCCATCATGTATCTCTGCTCTTAGAAAACTTTATGCTTCCTTTCAGAGTGGGAGGGTGGGAAGCCACACTGGGAGAATAAGAAGAAGAGTTTGGATTTGATATCCCACTTTATCACTACCCGAAGGAGTCTCAAAGCGACTAACATTCTCCTTTCCCTTCCTCCCTCACAACAAACACTCTGTGAGGTGAGTGGGGCTGAGAGACTTCAAAGAAGTGTGACTAGCCCAAGGTCACCCAGCAGCTGCATGTAGAGGAGTGGAGACGCAAACCTGGTTCCCCAGATTACGAGTCTATCACTCTTAACCACTACACCACACTGGCTCCCAAGAAGAAATGGGACCATTGTATTTTAAGGCAGCATTTTGATATAGCTCCCATTATTGCTCACTGTTGACCAAACTGGTTGGGTATGATGGCAGCTGGAGTCCCACAGTATCTGGAGGGCAGCCAGTTCCCCATTCCTGCTTTAGGTCAGTGATAGCCAAGTGGTCTGGCATGTCAAAAGGATGTCAGCATAGGAAGTGATGAACCTGAGATAAAGGAGCAGTTGCCTGAGAGGAGTAATCTTTCCCTGGAACCTGTGCTCAAGAGAAAGACTAAGAATTCTGGACCTGGTCATTCTGGTCCATCTTCAAACCCTCAGTCAGTTAGCCAGTGATGTGAGAGATAGATGGCAGCCAAGCCAGAGAAGTCTGGAGAAAGAAAGCATAGCTCCTAGTTGTTGGAAAGATCACATTCGGTTAGTGAATTAAGAGGGGAGGAATCTAGTCATGGGGTATGACAGGGCTAAATTTAAAGTATTAGTTTGAAGCTAAAGACTTCACCTTTAGACTGTTCTTTTGGTTCCTTTCATTTTCCACAGATTTCCATAGAAAATGTAATTCTTCCATTGGAAATCAGTAGGTCTTCAAAGTACTTAACTTTGGCTGGATCATGGCCACTATTTCTACAATATTTTAAGATTAATTACCCCTTATCTCTGTGTGCAACCATTTATTATCTTAAAAGAAACATGTACTTTACAGTCTTACAGGAATAATTAAACTTGTTCTGTATGTTTGGAATAAATGGCAATCTTGCAATAGTTCTTTTTAATTTTTTGAGAGGAGTTATTAAACATTTGGGTAAATATGCACTTTGGTACACATTGTTTCAAATATTTCTTCCAGTTGGATCCATGACATATTTACTTAAACAAGAAAAGAGGGTATCAGCGTGCCTGTGTGATGCTATCCATCTTTAATTCATATAACCATCCAACAGGAAAGAGTCTATGGGTAAATTATTGATCCTCCATTTTTTTACTGGCAAAAGTCATAGCTAAGATTACATTTCATTAAAATGTGCATAAAACAGGCATGGAAAGTTTTGTTAAGATATGTATTACCTAAAACCATTCCATAGATAACTATTAGTGTTCTTATGTTTATTTTTCCATTTTTAAAAACAAAGATTCAAATTGTTTTAGCAACAGTGCTTCTATTTTGACTCATAGGATTATGAAAATCCTGACTCATAGGAAGGAAAGAGACTAGTGGTTTCAAAGAACCATCTTTTCTTCAAATGCTGAACTTCTGTGAAACTGAGTCATCTGCAAAGAATACAGTAGACAATGGACTCTGCAGCCTCTATGCGATTAGGAGGCTTAGCCATCCAATGGCAGTTTTCAACTCCAAACCACATGTAGACTCCTTCAGACAAACATGATTTCCATAATTTCATTACTGTTCACCAATGCTAATTGGGAGAAAATTGTCTAAGAGTACAATCAAAAGGGTCCATTGAAATGACCACAAGTTTTGCAAGAGTCCCAGTGCTCAGTTTCTGGTCTACAATAGAAAATCTTAACAATAGAGCAGGAAGAAACAGAGGATGAGAGAGAAACTAGATTTTGTTTCATTGCACACATCTCTTCAGTGCTGTTTCATATAAAATTTGGTTCTGAAATTGACAGTACCATGTTATATAAAAGGTCTAAGAAGAGGGAAATCAGGGGGTTTGTAACTACATGAGGATTTTCAACTTTATTTATTGCAGTTCCTGCATGATTACCGTATATACTTGAGTATAAGCCTACTTTTTCAGCACATTTTTTATGCTGAAAAAGCCCCCCTCGGCTTATACTCGAGTGAGGATCCCTGTCAGCGGCTGTCAGTGGCGGTGGCGGAGGAACGAGCAGCCCGAAAGCAGGCCTTTCGGGCTGCTTGTTCTTCCTCCGCCACCTCGGCAGCACCCTAGGTAGGCAGGGGGACAGGAGAGGCTGGGGGGGAAGGTTTGTGGTGTGGTAAACTGGCTTATACTCAAGTCAATAAGTTTCCCCAGTTTTTTGTGGTAAAATTAGGTGCCTCGGCTTATATTCGGGTCTGCTTATACTCAGGTATATACGGAATATAACACAAATAACTGGGAATAAATCTGTTGACTTTAGACTGACCAGCTTGTGCATCAACTGGGAAAGTATTCCTTAAGTCTCCTTGGTGGTAATTGATCGCAGGAGAAGTTACTGTCTTACATTATGTTTTGGATGTGGGAAACACTCTTACTTGAACCCATCAGATGTATACTGCAGTTGCTTGACTTTCTGATCTGTCATGCAGGGAGCCAAGAATAATTGGAAGCAGATAAAAACCCCGATAAGCTCCCTCATAAAAATATATTTTTGCCTTAATCAACACACTTTTCCTGCTGTAAGATACGATACTGGGAAGTGGACAGTCTTGATGTATGTATGATGAATGCCAGTGTATGGAGGGGACGGAAAAGAAAAGGCAGGAAATCATGGAGCTGAAGAAAACAAAATTGCATATGAGTGAAATTCTCTGACATTCATTTAAGTGCACAAGCCAAAAAGTATAATATACTTGGCTTTTCCAGCTATTTACATTGGGACAGCCATGCAAGGCTCTCTTTTTTTCAAAGATAACAAAAAGAAATAAAAGCACACAAGTAATTTTGTCATTCGAGTGAAATAGAAAACAGAAAAACTATAAGCAGATGACTGCTTAGAACATGTTTGCATAACACAGCTGCGTTAGAATAATCTCAAAGAAGCAGAGGTCAGTTTAAGATAGCTCTGTCATCATATGCCAAAAATTGTGGGCTTAGAGATTCGTTGGAAAGTGCTGAAGTAATTGGAATACATTTCTATAGACTCCAATAAACAGAAATCTAGAAGATCACCAAAAAACAGGAGATCCAGATATTGGTACAGATCAGAGTCGGTATATTTATGAATCACTGGTTTTGCAACCAGATTATGTGAAGCAATTAGGTCGCGAGGAGGAATTTGCCATCTTCACTAACAGGTATTAACTTCATAATTTTGGAAAGAGCTATTAAGATTTGCTAGTGCTCTTCACAGCAATATGAAATCTAGGTAGATTACTCTGGAACCATTTGGGTTCACAGGTAGTTTCTACATATGGACAGGGAATGAAGAGATCACCTGCTGAATATTGGAAGAATAAAGTTCCTCAATGTTACAAAATGATTAAAGAAACTTCAATGAAATGACAAGACTCGGAAATCGTCTTATCATCCAGGTATCTTATATTGTGGGTAAGTCAGAGCTACCCTCCTCCACCATTTCCCATCACATTGGCTTCAACCTGACTTCAGATGGCAACAGAGGAGCTGGACCTCTGAAGTTGATCTCAGCAAATGGGTGCTTTAAAAGTCACCACCCACACTTTACCTTCAACCTAGAAAGGCCATTTACCATCTCTTTCAGTGAGCAGTGGTTGTGGCCTGACACGACGCTTCCCTCTGCCCCCAGACGCACCACGCCATTTTGCATGCTGCACGTGCCCTGGGCCATCACGGAGGCTCACAGGTTCCTGCCTAACCCATCGGTTTGAATTAGCCAGTCCACAGCAGTCCAGGGGGGGTTGGTTTGCCGAGCGAACTTTAGGGAGGCAGGCTTCACTTAGGTCCACCTGGCAACAATATATCCCGGCTGACTCAGCCCTCTTCATCCAGTTGGCTAGGAGTGTCACCCACCCTTCCCTCCTTCCATTAATGGTTTCTTACTGTCTTAACCATTTCCTTTTCAACTAGGAGGGCTTTGCTGTGATCTGTTGATGGTCGCTGTATTTGGGGCCGGGAAGGAATTTTCCCTGTGTTGCATGTTTCGCCTTCCCCATAGCACCAGTCACAATTTTGGTGCTTTAGGCCTTGAGCAGAATCCTATAGTCTTTCATCCAACAGGGGTGAGATGAAGTGATGACTCATCCGCCCCTTGTTCTCTGTGGCGGTGATTACAAGGTACCCAGCTGGAGGGAAGTCTCTGTCCAAAGGGCCAGTTGCGTAGGACTAGTGGGCCAGATTTTCCCTCAGTGTTTGGGAGCCATCCATGTAAACCTGCGTTTTGCAATGGATCCACACCCAAATTGACCCTGTCATGCCTCAGTTCCCCAGCAGGGGGGCTGAGAGGGATATATGCCCAGTGCCTATGCCAAGGCTTCCTACATCTGAAATCCATAAAGATGCAGCCATTTAAAAACCCCAGACGGCCAAAATATTGTGAAATCCTAGAGCAAGAGAGTGGAAAAATTAAATTACAGAGTTTTGAGAAAATAAAGTCTAAGGTACGAGATTGGCTTCATTACCATCAAATAATGGAGGTGTTTAAACAAGACAGGAAAATTGCCTTCCAGATGGAGAGATCTAAACTAGAAACAGAACTGTTAGAACCCAATACTAAGAACTTATCAAGAATGTACAACTTGCTGCTGAAATGGAACACACTAGATGAGACCGTCAAATCAGCTATGATTAAGTGGGCACAAGATATTGGTCATGACATTATGTTTGCGGATTGGGAACAGTTATGGACCACCAGTATAAAATTTACGGCATGAAATGCCTTAAGAGAAAATATTATGAAAATGATTTACAGGTGGTACATGACCCCAACCAAACTTGCAAAAATCTATCATTTGCCCAATAATAAATGCTGGAAATGTAATGAGACTGAAGGAACCTTTTATCACCTTTGGTGGACCTGCCCGAAGATTAAGGCCTTCTGGGAAATGATCTATAATGAAATTAAGAAAGTACTTAAATGTACTTTTCATAAGAAACCAGAGGCATTTCTCTTGGGCATGGTCAGCCAATTGGTGTTAAAGAAGGATAGGACGTTTTTTATGTATGCTACCACAGCAGCAAGGATCCTTTTAGCAAAGTATTGGAAGACACAAGAACTACCCACACTGGAAGAATGGCAGACAAAGGTGATCGACTACATGGGACTAGCGGAGATGACCGGCAGAATCCGGGACCAAGAAAAAGAGACGGTGGAAGAAGACTGGAAGAAATTTAAAGTTTATCTCAAAAATTGTTGTAAAATTGATGAGTGCTAAAATGTCAAAGGAAAGGAAAATATAGAATTACAGCTGTAAATGATTATGTATGAGAAGAAGCGTAAAAAGAAAATAAGTGATTAATTAATGGGTGTGAAGAGTTGCTGAAGAAATTTAAAACAGGGATGCAGAAAAGGGGAGGTAAGGGGAAGTCCGAGAAATAAGGTTTAGGAAAAAGAGTTTTTGAAATTATACATGTTTATATGTTTTTGTTTGTTTATGTATGTGTGTTGTTTTGTCTCTAATTTGTGTTGGAAAATTAATAAAATATTTTTTTTAAAAAAACCCAGACAGTTGTCATGTTCGTTTATTTATCCACACTGTAGTTAGGTGCATCGGAATGGGGACTCTGCAGCTGGGCATGCAAGGGACCCCAGAGAAGATGGAACAGTAGCTCTTCCCATGCAGCAGCTCCCATACCATCAGATTGGAAGTGCTCCATAGATAGCCTCATGGTCATCTGAACTCTTAAGATCCTGGGATGCTCTTCAAATGGTGCTTTCTTCCCAACAAAGCCTCCCAAACACTGCTTTCCAGCCTCAGTGCTTATACGTCCTGGGGAGATGTGCAGGAGTCATTATTTTGCTATCTTACATCTCACATTTCAGATGTTCCTTTGTTCTTTAACATTTATGCTTTATGACCTTTGACAAAAATAGATTGCCGAGGCAGATTTATCTCTCCCTAACATAAAAAAAAGAAAGCATTGCATATATTGTGGCGACAAAATGTGGATAGAAATATAATCCTGCAATGTAAACTGTTGTGGTATTTATTTCTTCCTAAAGTGGTAAGGCGATAGGGCCTGATGTCTCTATGCGAAACCAAATGTTTACAAATACTCAAGCCCATAAATCTGGAGGGGAAGCAGAATACAGAATATTCTTGTTAATGCAGTACATTTTCTGGTAATTTTATAGTCTAATTTTCAGCGGTTCCCTGCAGAATGAATGCAGTTCTGAAGGCAATTTTATAAAGTACTTTGTGGATAACTATTATCTGCTAATTATTAGAAATTGCATGTTGTTGTTAATTGCATAAATAAATTGTTTTATCTGAAAGCCATTAAAAAAATGTTTGGCGATTGAAGCATATATGGTTTTGATGCTCCTGTATAAAACATTTAACTCTAAAATAATGACATGGTGCTTTAAACCAATGTCCTAGACTAATGCATTATAAGAGAAAGATCTAAAAATGTGTGGGTTTTTATTTTTTTTATTGGAGCTCTTTGTTTAACATTCCTATATTCATTGAGTACAAATAGTACAATGTTAAAATATGAAAGCTAACCTGGGCATCTTTGAAGGTAGTAAAATAGGATTTACTGGTTGGATATTTATATAGATATTTTTATTTTGAAAATTTACATATTCCTTTTCAATTTCCCAAGGAAGTTCACAAAAAAAAAAAATGTAGGCTTCTGTTATATTTCTTCCCTACTTGTGAGCATTCAACCCACCCAGGTTGGCTAAATTTTGAGGGTGCATTTGTCTTCTGTCCTTGCTGAATGGAGCAGTGGAAGGGTTTTGTTTATATAACAATAGCAAATTTTGATTGAATAAGTGGTACTATGGTGAGATAACTCGCTGAACCCTAGTAGTATAGGCCAACAATGTCTGTGAACAGCTACAAAAATGCACAAAATCCCTCAAATGTGAGGTCTGGCACTGAAAAGTGAACATTCTGAAAAAGCAGTGCAGCATTAATATTTACATGCTCAGGCACCTGGTGAAAAGGACCTATCCACCTATCAGAGGGTAGAGCAGTACAAGGTCAAAATGGTTCAGCATCCAGAGAACAAGCTCCTCCAGCAATGACAGGTGGCACATGGGTACTTGCTGCATAGACTCATAGAGCGGAATGGGTTTTTGCAGGTCACTTAGCTCAACGCAGAAGATCCAGAGATAGAGCATCCCAAAATACTGGCTGTACAGCTTCTGCCTGAACATCTTCAGTGAGTCTACCCACTCCAGTGAGATGGAATTAAGGTACATGGTTGCATTACTGAATGTCTCCTATCATTAGCAGGTTTCTCATAATTGGATTGTTGCTGTGTGCTCCACAAAGGGCTGCCCTTGAAGATGACTCAAAAACTTCAACTCATTCAAATGCAGCAGCCAGATTACTAGTGGGGGTTACCTTTAGAATTCCTCAAACCCCTGTTCTCAAGCAGCCGTACTAAATGCCAGGTCATTTCCAGATCCAGCTCAAGGGCTTCACATTACTGTTCAAAGCCCTAAATGGCTTAGGCCCCCAATTTCCAAGAGACTGTCTCCTTCACTACAAGTGTTAACATCAGCAAAGAGCAGCCCCTAAATTGTGGGATTTGCTGGCCACAGAGGTTCACCTGACATCTTCACTGTAGCATTTTCAGCAAATGTTTTTTACCCCGGCCTTTGATACTGAATACATATGTTTTCAGCACCCACCCTATTCCTAGGAATGTAATTTGTTTTCACTGTTTTTAATACTGATTTTTAAATTGTCGCAACCCACCCTGGGAGTTCTAGGCAATAGAGTTAAAAATAAAAACTTAAACCCATTAGATCTGGGCAGCGGAGAATAAGTCTTCGCCTTCTTCTGTGTGACAACCATTGAGCACTTCAAAGAAGTCCTCCCCTGAATCCATTCCAACACTTCAGTAGCAGGAGAAACCAACGTGGCAGCCTCCAGATGTTGTTAGACTGCAAGTCTCATCAGCCTAAGACAATGGAGCCAATGGTCAAGGATGATGGAAGTTGCAGTCCAGCAACACCTGGAGGGCTCCACATTGCCAATCCCAGAGCCACATCTTTCTTTGATGTGGGGCACATATAACTGGAGATGTCACAGTCCTGTTCTGTTATGTCTTTTTCTTATGTAGTAATACAGAAACTCACACAGTTGCTCACTATATCTCACACAGAGAAAACAGGAAACAGTTGAAAACATAAAGATGGTGGCGGGGGGAGGGGAGGAGAACAAAGGAGGAAGAGTAATGACAAAGAGATAATAGATAAAAACTCACCTGTGACTTCTCCGCTGAGGTATGATATCATTTAAAGAAATCACTCTGCCAATATTTTAGAGTACCTTTTTAGTATAATACCTGATTATTTATTTCTGTAGTTTCATGAAAGTTCTTTTTAAAACTCTTCTAACTTGTCTATGAGAAGGTTTAATAGGAGAGACGGAAAGGTGAAGTGGTGCCAGCTACTTACAAAACTGAACCTTTAATTGCTTCTTGTTTGAATCTGCCAGGAAACAATAATAATAGTTTTGAAAGAGACTAGGTGTATCTGAGACTACAAGGAAGAATGCACAAGAAATTTTGTAAGAACAATAATGCAGAGCACAGGAGCAGCAAACAAATGGGGGGCACATGCTGACATTGTTTTCAGAGTATGGCTAAAGTATGACTGAGCTGAACCTGCTGGATCTTAAAAGGTAAAGGGACCCCTGACCATTAGGTCCAGTCATGGCCGACTCTGGGGTTGTGGCACTAATCTCGCTTTATTGGCCGAGGAAGCCGGCGTAGAGCTTCCGGGTCATGTGGCCAGCATGACTAAGCCACTTCTGGAGAACCAGAGCAGTGCACGGAAATGCCGTTTACCTTTCCACCAGAGCGGTACCTATTTATCTACTTGCACTTTGACGTGCTTTCGAACTGCTAGGTTGGCAGGAGCAGGGACCGAGCAACAGGAGGATAGCATAAAACCCTGAAATGGGAGCATCCTAGGGCCATGGTAGAGGGACGCTGGTGACGCTGTGGTCTAAACCACTGAGCGTCTTGGGCTTGCTGATCAGAAGGTCAGCAGTTCTAATCTGAGGTGAGCTCCCGTTGCTCTGTCCCAGCTTCTATGAAAGGAGACTAGTGCCAGTAGATAAATAGGTACCACTAGGGCAGGAAGGTAAATGGCATTTCCATGCACCCTGGCACTCGTCTTGGTGTTCTGTTGCACCAGAAGTGGTTTAATCATGCTGACCCCATGACCTGGAAAGCTGTTTGTGGACAAATGCTGGGTCCCTTGGGCTGAAATGCAAGATGAGCGCCGCACCCCATAGTCACCTTTGACTGGAGTTAACCATCCAGGGCTACGTTACCTTACCTTAACCTACCTTAGAAGGAGGACCAGAGAGGGAGGATTTAGGCAGGATCCTATGCCTGTTCAGTTTGGTCATGTGATTTGGCAACCTAGCGTAAATTAAGTTTACGAAAAGTGTGGTTAACTCAAGCATTATTTCACAGACTTGCTTTCCTTCTGTCCGGTTTAGGTGAGCTCCAGCAGCAGCTTGGAATTTGGCTTCATCAGCTTCTTGTGCATAGGTGCATAGATTTGCCCTGCATGAATCTTAATGTGTGCAGAACTGACAACCAGTTAACAGTGAGTTTGCAACTAGTCCTGATTTCTTTCTGTCCTGTGTTCTTTCTGGAGTCAAGTGTCCAGGCAATTGAGATGATATTTTTATTGAATTGTTGATTATGTGTTGAACCAGAGGTGTCATTTTAAACTATCCTGAGATCTATTTTTGGATATAAATTTCCATAAAGGTTTAAAATAAATAATTATACCCCTGTCAAGTCCACTAAGAGGACGTACAGCCAATGTGGATCCCAGGGAGTCACAGAGCCCCATTATTAAAGTGGTCTTTAGTTTACCTTGATGAACCTATGTCTAATATGTGTGCCTACTTAGTATATGTGCTTATTTATGGTTAGAGGTAGGTAGCCGTGTTGGTCTGCCATAGTCGAAACAAAATAAAAAAATTCCTTCCAGTAGCACCTTAGAGACCAACTAAGTTTGTTATTGGTATGAGCTTTTGTGTGCATGCATGTGTATCTGAAGAAGTGTTCATGCACACGAAAGCTCATACCAATAACAAACTTTGTCTCTAAGGTGCTACTGGAATGAATTTTTTTTATTTTGCTTATTTATGATTTCACATTCTTGCTGCCCAGCTCTGCTTCTCGAACCTGTGCCCTTACGACACACAAAATCCAGAACAAATTAAGCTTTCTTAAAGTGCATTGATTTCAAAGGAAGAGAAGGAAGCTGATGAAATTTCTTATCAAAACCAATCGGATTTTGTTTGAATGAGGTCTCAAGGCTGTGAGGTCTAACTAAAATAACAACCCCTCCAACATTTCTCCAATGAAAATAAGGACGTCCTATTCCACAACAACAACAACAATTTTTAATATTTATACCCCATCCATCTGACTGGGTTGCCCCAGCCACTCTGGGCAGTTTCCAACATATGTAAAAACATAATGAAACATTTAAAAAAAATTTTTAAAAAAACCTTCCCTATACAGGGCTGCCTTCAAATGTCTTTTAATGGTTGTATAGTTACTACTACTACTACTACTACTACTACTACTACTACTACTACTAATTTATTATTTATACCCCGCCCATCTGGCTGGATTTTCCCAGCCACTCTGGGCGGCTCTACTTATCTCCTTGGCTTGAAGGTTGCATAACTACACACTCCCCCAACAGTTCTCTGATGAAAATAGGGACGTCCTACCATACCATCCAACATTTATCCAATGAAAATAGGGATGCCCTAAGGAAAAGCAGGACTTTCTGGGATCAAACCAGAAACCAAGTTGGCTTCTGTAAATCTGGGACTGTCCCTGGAAAATAGGGACACTTGGAGAGTCTGAAATAATTATGTATAATTACATTTTGCAAACCGTAGCATAACCATAATGTAAATTGTACCCGCTGCACGTGGCTTTTCACGAACCATTCATGAACACCTTTCTCAGTGTTCTTAAATTCTGCCCACAGGATTCTCAGTCATGGAGATTTCAGTCCTCATTCACACTTTCCCACTCAGTGGTCAAAGGGTAACAGGGAGAGCGCAGAGCCAGGGTACATGCTCCTATGCCCTCTCCCTGGATAAATTTGAAGAATCCCTAAAGTGGGCTTTACATTCTACTGAGCCAGTGTGGTGTAGTGGTTAAAGAGCGGTAGTCACGTAATCTGGTGAACCGGGTTCGTGTCTCCGCTCCTCCACATGCAGCTGCTGGGTGACCTTGGGCCAGTCACACTTCTTTGAAGTCTCTCAGCCCCACTCACCTCACAGAGTGTTTGTTGTGGGGGAGGAAGGGAAAGGAGATTGTTAGCCGCTTTGAGACTCCTGAAGGGGAGTGAAAGGCGGGATATCAAATCCAAACTCTTCTTCTTCTTCTTCTACTGTATGCTGCTAGCACTAGCAGGATTATTGTGGTTTTAGTGGGGAGACTGCCCAACCAATAAGCTGGGGACTTGAACGCGACTTAGATCCTAGAGTTCAGTGGGCAAGAGGCAAGCTCCAGGTATTTCTACTAGGCCTGACCAATCCAGAGACCTCATGCTACAAGTCTATCACAAAGCCTAAGGCTACATATATTTGCTCCCTTCTCCATCTCTGAGCACGCAGATTCCCAAGAAGCTCATAAGCATTAAATCATGGTTTAAGCCATGAACTCCCTGACAGGTATTCTGTTAGTGCTAAAAAGACAACACTTCCGTTTAAAAGGAAAAGGTCTAATTTTCAGGTTTTCTTTCTGATTTAAGAAAAAAAATGTCTCCCAACTTGAAAATCAGCACATAGTTTTGGCTGAGTGACTGCTGGAGCAGGAAGTGGGGGAGGAAAGTGATGACAAAAATAGTCAAACATCAAAACCTACTCAAAGCTGCATGTGACACTGGGCTGATGGGGTTAAGGCATGTCAGTTTCTATAGATATATGATTCACCAGGGAGAGGTGTGACCAGCCGCCTATCCAACTGCCTTTGATTTTCTCACTTAGGTGGGTCAGGAACTCATCTGCCACTGAGTGAATTGGAAACAGCTGTTTCATGTTCTATGGGCTTCATGGGTGTTGTAAAAAGCTGCTCTGTGCTGACACAGTGACATTTTCTTCTCCACAAGGGGAGGAGGAAAGCACACCCAAGCTCTTATATATGTGCTCAGCATGGTGGAAAGTTTAATTGTGGGCATGTATTTATGAACAAAATACTCCTGGACACTGTGTTGGTATGCTTAGCTGCCAGTTGCATCACCACCTTCGGTACCACTCAACCCACATGCTAGTCTAGGCACTTAGCACATTATTAAGTTGGAATGAGACATGAAGATTTTGCTCCCACCCAAACAGTGTCCTGCATGCGCAGTTGTTGTTTGTTGTTGTTGTTTGTTGTTGTTTAAAAAAATCCTTTTAGATCTGCCTTGTCCAATACTCAGAATTAAAACTTGAGACTGTGACTGTATTTATTTACATTTTTTTGATTCCGTGATTCTATGAAGACATGAGCCAAACCAAACAGAAGTTAATGAACGCTGGCACACCTAGGCAGCAAACCTCAGGCCTGCTGCTAAGGGCTACCTCCCAACCCCCAGAACAGATCCTTCATCCCATGGATGGAGGCAAAATCATCTCCCCATATAAGGAGGTAGGTGGCCTGACAGGTGACCAGCGACCTTTGCTGTGCCAGGCCCTGAGAGCATACACCACACACACTCAAGCTGGTCAGGTGGTGGTTTGTGGAGTGCCCTCCACCCAACATACCTCATGAGTGCTGTGCAAATCTTCCAAAAGCATGTCACATATGAAGAGAAATGAGCAGCAGCATCCCTGTATGGCTGGGGCAAGGAGTACAATATCCACCCATCATATATATATGCACCCACAGCCTTCAGAATCCATATTTTCACCTCCTTATTGACCTGTCGCCAGGCTCTGTCAACTTTATTATGGTACCATGCAGCGCTCTATGCTTGCCACTCCAGCAGTGAAGACCAAACCAGAAATGGGCTAAGTGTCCAGTCTTGAAGATGGCTTAAGTACTGCCTAATAGCATGTCTGAAAGACAGGCCTGTCCACAAGACAAGGTTGTTATTGCCCAGATGAATCACTAAAATGCCCGTAAACAGATCGGTAGCTGCCATATGGAATAAGGTTGGCAGAAACTCAGCCCACTGTACTGTCAGGGACTGGCTGGGTGAAGAGGAAACCCCCTAGCGAAGCCTCAGAGGAGGAAGGCTCAGAGTCCGGGAAGTGGTGGTGGGACAATGAAGACAGGTCAGAGGGGGAAGGAGAGGGAGGAATGGTTGGATGCTGAAGAGGCAACAGGCTTTAGTGAGCAAGAGGAGCAAAGGGCAGAAAGCAGTTCAGACTCAGCTGATGAAGTGTCCTACGAGCTTGCCACTCCTAAGCTGCCCTCCCCCACAGTCTCCAAGGACATGGAGAGCTACATGTGTAGCAGAACAATGGGCACAGATTCTGACACCACCACTGCTTGGAAAACATCCGGCTGGGGAAAGTAGAGGGTGAAGATCTTCAGTCCTATTTGTAGGTCCTATTTGTAGGCATTGCTGCTTGCTATGCTGTTTTCTTGAATAAAGTGCTAACTTTTCTGCTTGCTCTGCATCTTGAGTGCTGACTTGCATCTGACCCAGGCATGACATGAACTCCTGTTTTCCTTCTGCCATGCATCAGGGTGAGCTCCTTCACTATGCAGGAGGATGGGAACAGGTAAAGGTAGGAATTGGGGTCTGACTGGTGTAGCAAGACTGTTTGCCCTCTCCAGGAGGGTATCATTTGGGCTTTGCTTTAGGCAACAGAATGTCTTGCACTGATAGATTGTGTCTCTATGTTCAGAAGGTAAAGGAATATATTGTGCTATCCTTTTCAGCTTTATCTTCACATGCCCCCCTCCCTCCATGATGAGAGGCTAATTATTTATTATAAATCATAATCACTATTATAATTTGTCAGTGTGAATGATGAATGATAAATAAACCAAGACAAGTGTATGGCACAATAGTTTACTGCTGCAAAGCAAAATAAAAGTTTTTGTGTCCTTCACAGCTTGACCACATTAAGGCAGGCTTGGAAATACAGAGAACCTGGCACTGCGGCTAAAAACAGTCTCAGTGACTCAATTTCTCTCTCTTTCTGTCAGAGAGAGAGAGAGAGAGAGAGAGAGAGAGAGAGAGAGAGATACTTACCCCAAGTATATGGCCTGTAATGAGCAGACCCTGTGATACACTCTTGTAAACTAACCGGATATTTTTTTTTCTCTTTGCAAATTAGCACACAGCTGTTCCAAATTCAAAAAATAAAACCTATTTAGTGTTAAAACAGTCTCTTTCATTGTTAGACTCTCATACAAAAACTCTCTTAAGTCTGCTTGGATGATAATGTGAGGGAAAGAATACAAACCCAAGCAAGTTTGATCAACATAATCGCAGCTGGGCACTGATGAGCCAAATCCATTGCCCCCTACAGTCAATAGGATTCTCTCCCCCCGCCCCATTCCCCTGGCTTAAATGCGTGTTAGATGAAGCTCTATTGCCATGGCAATGGACAAAACCCAATAGTTCAGATTCAGATCAGAATGTGGTGGCTTGACACATCTCTAAAACTGTAAACGGTAGCAAGGATTATGCAGCCAAATACAAGTGGATACTATTTCCATTAATTATATGCCCTATTCATTTGTATATCTACAACAGCAATTACAGAACATTCTTAGCATAATTCATCTTATCTGATGGAGAGAATATGTGTCATACAATTAGAGTAGCTGCTGAAGTCACCTAAAGCGAAAATTCAAAGTGAACAAAGTCCTTAAGTTAAACTTCAAGAGAACTCAAACTCACACTGATAAAACTAATAGATGTTCTTTGCTGAGATCTGAGCAATGTTGCCTCATATTTTGCCTAAATTTGAAAATGCTTTTAGGAAGAAAGTTCCCTTTGTGAAACCTGAGAAATTTTGAGGGGAGAAAGTTTTGATAAGAGTGGAGGCATTTGCATGGAGACTTCACATTAGTGCAACTGCTTCCCGTAAAACACAGTTAAGTTTCCCAACTTTTTTACCTGATTTGTTCCTGTGTAGCCTGGCACAGGTATTCAGCAAGGGAAGCTTTCCCCACTATTAATATCCAAGCCCTTCACCAAGATCCCAGACCACAGATAGAAATACTGAATACTTCAAGACCAGAACCAGTGATGTGCTCATCCCTACTTCTGAGTATCCCAGGAACTAGTACTGGATTATCGCCAGGATATTAGTTCATCACTGAAATTTTAGAAGTACTTTTCACTAAACAGTCCATGCCACATTAACAACATTGTCCCAACACTGATGTGTCATCAGGTCATCCATCATGCAATGTATCCATAAAGTGAACTCCAACTAACTCATACCCACATGAGAACCATTGAAATCAACAGATTCAGGTAACTGAATTTCATTTCAGTGGGTCTTCTCTGAGTATGATGTAGATGAATCTCACTCATACTTTCACACTATGCTCAAGCTGTGAATACACTGCAATCTTGCATGTCTACTTCGTAGACGGCTCCATTGAAGTCAACAGGACTTACTCCCAGGTAAGTGAGCATAGGATTTAGGATTGCAATGTAAATCACAATTTTTCTATACCTATAGAATGGATGGCCAGCAGTCAGTACTCATATCTCACTGGCTGTGAGAAATATTGGCTCTTTGGGGAGTTCAGTTAGTACTGAGACATCATCTGAAAGTGCTTGTTTTGATGGTGGTTCTTGTACAATAAGTGAAATTAAGTCCTGGCCCTTCTAAACACATACTGTTTAGTTAATGAAATTTCTTTGTTGCTGGCCAATGCAGGTTATCTGCGAATCTCTAAAATAAATTGATCTAGTTACAGTTGTCACTTTTTAATTACTAAAATTTGGTAGATATACCATGCCATCAGTAACTGCATCATGGTCATAAATACGTGAAACTTTAAAAGTACAAAAACTCTCTCTGTAAACAAGATGGCAACCCTAGTTATGGTGAACTCTTGCACCAGATAAAAAAGCACTGCTTTGAAGAACAGTGTATCTTTGAAGAACAGTTTTGCTTGTCTTCTCAAGCAAAAACCAGGAAACAACACCCTAAAACCAACATGAACAATGCTGTGATATTCACAAAGGTAAACAGAGAATGTCCAGGCATATTTCAGTTCTGAGGGTTTTTATCCACAATTCCAAATTGACTTTTACTAAATAATCAATTATTAGTACTTCCTTCCAGCAATATTATTTGGACATACTCTTTGTTGGCTGCTTTGGCTGGAAGGTGTTAACATTTTTAATAAGCCTTGCTATATAATCTTTACTTGGTATCTGCTTGCTTTCAATAGTACAATGATCTCCTGTTTCCTGCCTGGAACCTTTTAATTTTGCACCTGGCTTGTGAAACAGATTCCTTGACAGTCTTAATTATTTAGCAAAAACAACGACTTGGTGTTTTGCAACATCGGGGACTTTTGTTAAATAAAATGCAAGCGGGCAAACATCTCTCATTCTTTCCTCTTTCTCTGCCCTTGCTTTCCGCTGAAGTTCCCCGATGACAGAGTGAGAAAAAGAACTTGGCAAATCTTGTTTCCTTACTTTAATCATGACACAGTTTGTTTTTGTCTGTTCCCTCTGTCTGTTGAATTGATTCTCACAAAATATGAGAGAGAGGGAGACTGAAAGTCCTGTAAGATGGGGCCTCTTATTCATCCTGGGCATTGGAAGGAAGGGCAATGCAGTTCTGTTTTTCACTTCAACTCGGAAGTACCTCAACGAGGCATTTCAACATATCTGATTCTGGTGGTTTCCAGTGCAAATGCTAATGCAGAATTCAAGGGACTGCTGCCCTGGTGCAATTGCAGAATTTATCAGAAATATGGGTAACATGATAACACTGCCTACTTTTCTGTAGCAGGATCCTCTTTTAACAGTTTCTCTGTGAAAGAAATGAGGGATAGCTTCAACAGGCAATACACACCTGCTTAAATTGTTGGAGAAAAAGGTAGTAACTGCTAAGCTTAATAGAGCAGGGTTCTAGGTTGCATGGGGAGCCTCTATGAAGAGTGTATTTTCCCCCACTGTCCCTGTTCCCATGTAGGATTTACACGCAAGTCAAACACCTGAATAGGGCTTTTATTTCCATGATTTAATCATGTTTTGAAAAAGACAAAAGACTCAGGGTTATACCAATTGCTATGCAACATCATTTTAATGGTTAGATGCAGATTTTGCTGAGTGATTTTGTTGCGTTTAACCTTTCGGAATTTTGTCTATATGCCAATAAAGGTTTGAGATTGAGATACCAATTGCCATCATTGCAGTTCCTTGCTGAAAAACAACAGTTTTAGATGCTGTGGATAAAACAACAAAACGGTCTGTGTAACGGCATAAGCTAATTAATATGTGTCTCTCTGCTTCAGAAAACCTGCTCCTTTTGGAATACAGTTGCCTTCTCCATAGAACCCTCAAGAGCTCTTCAACCAGTTGCTGTGAGGGATCCCCCATATTCCTTCATCTCTCTTGCCATATTTTGTAAGCGAAAAATGGGCAAAGTTGGGTTTCGGTGAATCTTTGAAAGGCCTCACAATGTTCCTGTGGACTTTCCTTGTTGAACATTCTGATAGTGTTACTGGAAGCCTTGTGTGAGTGAGTGCTGTGCCAGCAAAGTGACTTTCTCCCAGGTCTGGCCCTACCGTGAGGCCGAGTGAGGCAGCTGCCTCAGGTGACTGATGCAATTGGGCAAAGAGTAGGCAAAACAGTGTGGGTCACGTGGCCAGACCTTTGCCCCTTAAGCAAGCCTGCTGCCTTCGGGTGCAGCTCAAACTGCATTAAGAATATAAGATGAGTCTAATGGTTCAGGCCAATGGTCCATCTAGTCCAACATTGTGTTCTCACAATGGCCAGCCAGATTCCTGTGGGAAGCATGTAAGCAGGATTGGAGCGCAATGACACTCTCGCCTCTTGTAATTCCCAGCAACCAGCTCAATTTTAGCAGTTCTTAAATTTACCTGGTGCATTTATATATGTATTACTAGAACAGTTTCTTGTCTTTTTATTTTTTTAAGGGAGTTCAGTATATGATTTAGAGTCATGCAATATTTCAACATCTTGAAAATTGTCTTCAGCATCTTGAAATGGAAAAACCATTAGTACATAGCAAATGAAGGTCTCATTTACAGAGTTTTCTCTGGCTGTGATAGTGATTAGAGAGCAAGGTTAGAAGTCCCTTGCTCCAGAATTATTTTAAAATCATGGGATTTGTGGGGTGAGAAGATTTAATATTTTAGAAGTTGGTCTACAAATATGTTTATTCTCTCAAGAAAGGAACAGCAACAAAATGCAGTACTTGCTTATCGGAAAATGTTCAGGAACATTACCTCAGTAAGCAAACTTCACACCTGGAGCAGTCTTTCAATGTTGCTTTTGAGATTGAATATTGCGAAGCATCCTGATAAGATGCAAGATGCGTCCGAAGAACGTGGACATAGCAGTTCTGATTTCATTTTGAAATTGGCACTGGGCCCAGATTTGCAATATAGTGCTGTAAAAATGCCAGTGTTTTCCTTAGTAACTTTGATTGAATTTGTGACTGCATTTCTAACCCCATTTACCTAGAAGTAAGTCCAGCTGAACATAGGAAATCTTATTTCTGAATAAACATTTAGAATCCTTCCGAAGGGCTAAACCAGGTGATAATAACAACATGTGTATGTTGGAGTTGAATAGAATATTCACAGAGAATTAGATTGGATAGCCCTTTAAGAGTTGTAGCTATTTTATAAGCAAATGCACCATTCCAGGCAGTGTGAAAAGTATGCCTTCCTTCATAGGTCAGGAACGATGTATAAAAGTAACATTGCATGGATGTTTCCAGGAGTGTAGCTTTGCATTCAGTGGTCTAGTGGCACCAAAAAGTTATCTGATGTTTGACCAAGAGTCACATACACCTGCACTGATCAGCACAAATAGCTTTTGACTATCCCTGACTAGTACTATCGGAGTTAAGACTGGCCTAGTTCTTTTGTTGAGGTTTTAAACTTGTGCCTAGGTGGTATCACTTCAGATTGCAGTAGGGGGTTCACATGAATGCATGTTCTCTGTGCATGTTTCCTCCACATAACAAAACCTTGACAGGATGCATCAACTTCTGTTTCAGTTAGGTTGCCCAGTGATCTCGCTTTAGCTCATTACAACACTGTACTGCTAAGAAATAGATTTCTGCATATAAGCTTGACTTACAGGTGAAATTGGCAGTAGTGCGAGAAAGAACTTATCCGTGGGCAATGCTCATTGAAATATATGCACTCATGCAAGGATTAGCTCTAGCATAATGGGATTTCCCCATTTCCTCCCCTACAAACACCCTATGCTGTCCCTAAATATGCTTGGGAGCATAGGGAACATACAGAACAGATTGAGGGGGAGAACATTCAATTGTGCAAGGAGATATCATCCTTAACATAGCTCCCAAGTGTAAATTGGGCCTTCAATTCCTATGCATATTCAATTCCTATGCATATGCCTGAGCAACAGACCAAATCTGCCTGCACAGTAGGTCCATGGTGTGATAAATGTTACATGTGTTGAGAATGCAACCATGTATGGCTAGGTTTTTATCAACTACTGGTCTGTAGCTAGGGATAGATGAATAAGTCAATTTCAGGTTCTCTTAGTTTCTCCTTTATCCAACCTTACATCTGGTTCTTCACATTTGCACATCAGTTTGCAATTTTTAAAAAAAAAAAAATTGTGAAAATTCATCAACATTTAAGTGTCAATTTCTTTTACCAGACACATTTTTGCAAAACAATTTCCTCTGCTATGATGTTTATCTATTACATTTTTGCTGATAATACACCACTTACCATTTTATATATTAAATTTTGAACACATTACTTGGCTGGAGAACTGCATTGCAAAATTCAGTGAAATACGAATTTCACAGGATGGCTGTATTTCGGCTCTCATAGCATTTTGAAAAATATAAAATAGACAAGTATAAGTTTTAAGGTGAACTGAGTTGACTTTCTCCCCCATTGCCACCTGTAGCTCATTGCCAGTACTGTCCTCTGTAATTTACCTGTTCCCATTGCCTGTTGGCAATTATGTATTTACAGTATCTGAATGCTAGAAAATCTAGAAAATCTGAGGGGGGGGGGCTTTTGTATGTTATAAAACTTAGGAAAAGTTTTCAATAAGCCATTTTTTAAAAGTTGTTTCAAAATGTGTATTTAAATCTTGATTTTCAGGATAGCTTACAAAAGAGAACCATAATACAAATATAAAACAAATTAAAAACAGTAGAAATAAAAACAATTATGACTGCAACAGTAAAAATACAAAAAAGGGATATAAAATCAATTCAGATTTTATATCTTAGGTATTTGTGTCAGAAGCTTTGTGCAATAATCTATTGCTTCAACTATGACACCGATGCTAATTATGCTAATCCTTGATGTTCTGTTCAGACAAGCTAAGATATGCACAGGGTGGACTTGTGCTTGTCACCATGCTGATTCACCATGCATGATGCACCAGGAAGTTTCTGTCTAGAAGTACCCTCAGAGAGCTTCACTGTGAAGTTAGTGCAGAATCAGTATCTCCAGCATCCAATTCAAATCCTCTTTGAGTTGTGACTTCCAACGGCTTCATTTGTGCTTGGAAATACCTGGGGTTATTACAACAAAGCACCATACAGTGGTGGTGGTATCCCCCCCCTTTCTAACAAGAGAGCCCTTTCGGGAGAAGGGATTAATGTTTCATTAGCAGGAGCATTTGCCTATGAGTAGGTTGTCATTACACCTCCAGAAGCGACCAAAAACAACTCCGGCAACAAGATAGCCTACATTCATTAATTAAACGGTTGTATCCCCTAAGTAGCAACTCAGATGGTCCTATATAGGTCAGCAGTTGCTGCACTGCACAATTAAATGAGATAGATTACAGACTGGTGTCTAACACAAATATGTCTAATGCAAAAACCTAAGACCTATCTGCACAATACATTTAAGAGAATATCATACCACGTTAAACAGTCATGATCTTCCCCAAAGAATCATGGGAAATGTAGTTTGCTAAAGGTGCTGAAAGTTGTTGGGAGATCTCCATTTCCCTTACAGAATTACAATTTCCAGAGTTCCCTGAGAAGAAAGACTGTTTGTTAAACCACTTGGAGAAATCTACTGCTGCAATGTAGGAGTTTCCTAACATCTTTGAGCACCCTTAATAACTTTTAAGAGTTGAAAACAACAGTAGAAGGACAAAAATAGCAAATAAAGAGCACTGTTAAAAGTCATATTTTAAAATGATTGAGATGTTTAGAATGCCATTAGAACACACACACACAGTTTTTCATGGTACCTTAAAGAGCAGTAGCGTTGGTTTACAGACAGAACACCCTGTGCAGAACATTCCACAATTAGGACTCCACTCACTACTCACTACTCCACTACTCACTTCATCTCCAATATTGATGGCATTTGGAATAGGCCATTTTCTGATCTTAAGGTGGTCAGACTGTCATGAGAAGAGATGCTTCAAAGTGGTGCTAGATTGTGTGGTGAAACACTGAAACCAGATTGTTTTGAAGCAGCAATTTCATGCAGCTGCAGACAGTCATCCTATGTGGAGACTTCTCCTTTGAACTGAACAGAAGCTCCCATATGCAAGAGATTTGAGTGTGTGTATGTATCAAAGTGCTCTGGATACAGGCAACAGGCTGTAACCCGAAACTATGATGCACAATGTCTTCTGTGACAATTCAGATGACAAAGGTCAAAGTTAAATATCAAGTTACTAAATAAATAAATAAATCACTTGACCGAGTGACAAAGTTATTATGTCAATATAGAAGGCTAAACGAAATGGTGCCAATCCATAACTGGGATAACATGTGTGATGGGATTTCAACAAGGAGGAAAGGAATGGGAATTCTTGGATAATGTCCATAAGATCCACATTAAAACAGCATATAATGTGATAAATGCAACATTATAAGTACACATGATAAAGGCAAACTCTGCAGAAGAATCTTCAGGCAGGGCGCTTGTCAATCACAGAAGTGATCAAGCCTACCTACTCTCTGTAACACTGCAGTTTGTGGCAGATCAGAAGGGATTTCCTGAACAAATGTTAAGATCTCTGACTTGCATAAAACACTCCAGTTATAGACTTGCTGAACATGTTGATAAGCATCGGCCTTATGTGTCTTTCTTTTAGGACAAGGCTCTTTAGGGATTGTTAAAATTGAAAGAGAAATAATGACAGATGTTTCTGCTATTGCAGTTGTGAAGTCAAGGATTAAAAATAATATTCAAGTGCTTAAAGGAAGTCTGATAAATGGAATGTGGGGGTTGTATAAATCCTTCTTTCAGAGAAGGTTTCTTTGGTTAAAAGTAGAAAGTGAACAAGTCACATTTCTTGTCAAAACAGACAGGGAGATTTGTGCAAATCAAGTAGAAGGCCGTAGCCTTAGCTAACCTTATATTCACCTCTGCCAGGCTTGTTTCCATTCTATATACACACTCCATGTAGAAGCAGGTTGGCAATTTTGGTATAGAAATAGCTAAGTCAAGACAATTAGTGAATCAGATACGTTTCAACCCATCAGAAAACAAATATAGGAAACTACTAGCTTGTCAGCAGTAGTGAAAAGTTTCATTTATTCAAATAGCTTAGAACAAGAGAACTTCGATAACCAAATTCTAGCTGCAAAAAAAGGATTAGAGAGTAGTTCAAAGGCAAAGAAGATGATAACCCTGGACTAATTATTAAGAAAATGCACCTGTTTAATGGTACGCACATTTCTGCATAAATGAGAAAAACAGAAGGTAGAGCACAAATAGAGGAAGCCAACAGGGTGCAGGCACGGAGAGTGCCTGTACTCCTGTAAATAATCACTAGAAAGCTATATGGAAAACTGTGCAGAGGAGGGAAAGAAATCGGAATAAAATCTTCCCTCAGGCAGGGAATCTATGTCTTAATTTTGCATGTCTGACAAAAAAAATAATAATCATCCAGTGCTGCTTTTCCTGACATGAAAAAGTAGTGAAGGTAAACATCACTACTGTGGTACCTCTGGTTGCGAACGGGATCCTTTCCGGAGGCCCGTTCACAACATGAAAAGAACGCAACCCGCAGTGGCGCATCTGCACACATGTGGGTTGCGATTCGTCGCTTCTGCACATGCGTGTGACATCATTTTGCACTTTTACGCATGCGCGAGCTGCAAAACCTGGAAGTAACTCGTTCCGGTACTTCCGGGTCACTGCAGGACGTAACCTGAAAGAACATAACATGAAGCGCACATAACATGAGGTGTGACTGTACTGCTGGATTCCCAGCCATCAAACCCTCTGCCGGAAAGGAAAACGGCAAACCTTAGGGCTGAATCTGGAACGCTGAGTGCAGTGATATCATGGGTGAGGGTTAGGCCCGTGGTTCTCTTAAGTGCTTGGACCTTGAAAGGAATAGTTATAGGAAAACGATCAGCGATTACATGGGAGCAGTGAGAAAGGAGGGTAGAGAGGAGGAAGAAATCAGAGCAAAAGTACAATGCTAAGGAAATCAACAACAAAGTTCAGCTTTCAGGCTGCTGTCCAAAACACACTTATGTGGGCATAAGTCCCATTGAACTTAGTGGGTCTTCCTCCAAGTAGGCATGCATATGACTGCACTGTTTATTTCTGTTCTGCAGTGATTACTTCCCTCCCTGACAAATTCAGCATCCCCATCATCACTCTCGCCCCCTAGGTAAGTCTCTGAACATAGACTCTACGCATTTCGAATGCCAACAGTACGTCTTCCTAGGGCCTAAAGAAAGCAGACCTGATAAAAATTATGTCACCCACAACAAGAACAAATGACCTTTTGTGTCAGGTATGCTGCTGGGTTTTTTTTGGGGGGGGGGGATGAGAAATGCTCCGAGAGAGGGCATTGCATTGTTAGGGCGAAGGAGAGGGTTGCCCCCTCTAAAATAAATAAGGAGAAATATATTTGAGATCTAATACAAAGTTGTAAATTTAAAACAGCCTTTCTCAGTAATGAATTGTCAGTTACTTATTGATTTATTTTAAGGCCACTTTCTGTAAACATTTCAGATAAGTGCATCCTGTCGCAGCGTTCCATCTCTCAGCAGTATTGGGAACAGAGCAAAACAAAAGCATCACCACAAAGGTGCCAATGTCCTGCTCTTAGAAGCTAACCCCATTTCTGTTGGAAAGCACACATTCTTTCCAAAAAGAAACATGGGAGAGGAAGAGAAAAAGTAGGAAGGCTGCCGATTTTGCGTCTGTGGTGTTTGGCTGCATTCTCTGATTATAATTTGAGGGTGGGGGACGGTGTCATTTTTGCCCTCTCCCTTCAGTCCATACTCGAGAGGTCAGTGCATGAAAAAGCATGATATAGTGTAAACATTGCTGTGAAATAGCTAATTTGCCACAGTAGCAGGGGTTCTCCTTGCCTCTCCTCTAGCTCCTTTTTTCTTTCACTGCTTTGACAGCACTTCCTCAGCCTGCCACCTTCTGACCTAATTCAGGGACACTATGTGAGATCATTTGTTCATCAATTATGTAACATCAGCAGGACAGGGGGAAGTTCTCCATCCATCCCACCCACCCTCTCTGTCAGTTCCTAAAAACACACACACATCACTCTGTATAGATCAGTTTGGGGTGATGGGGGGAGAGGAGAGAGATCCAATTTGCATGCAGAAAGCAACTTGAACCGGGATCAAAATGTAAGGGTTAAAGAGCGCACAAATATTTTGGAATCTGAGTGTTCCTGTTGCACGGGCAGTGCATGAACTCTGTCAAGGCAGAGACCGGCTGTCAGTTCACAGCCCTCTAGCGCCTGAGTTTTGTCACATCCACAGTTTTTTTTCTTTCTCCCCCCCCCCTTTTAAGCTTTTATGTGACACTCTCCCCACCCACCCACCCCTCAGCTCATAATATTCCACACGCTGAGTGTCAGCTGAGTCCAAACAAAGAGACCTTTCTCCCTCTGGCAGAAATTCGTTAAAGTCTCCAAGCATCAGAATTTATGGCAGCTCTCTTTTGAAATGCTTGACATTTCCTCACAATTTCTTAGATATACTTGGTGGGCAGAGTGCGTCATCTTTGTTTGAATTTATCACACATAATAAGCCATTTTCTCCCCGTTTAATGTCATCCCCTCGGTAACCGGGAGGTCGGAGGCAACAATGCAAAAACAGCAAATTTGTCAATGGAATGTGTAAAGCTTAGTATAAATTTATCTTGTCCTAATCCCCTGGCCTCTTTTCATACCATTATTTTTTCATATGCATATGAGAATTTTCAGAGTATTAGTTTCTCACACATTTCACTGCCTATGGACAGAACTGAAATGCGTTCTGAGCTGTCAACCTCCATCAAGGCAAATGAGAGAGAGAGAGAGAGAGAGAGAGAGAGAGAGAGAGAGAGAGAGATGTATTCCATACAGTAAACAACAGTTTGCCTCCCTGATTTCTCATCACTTTGAAACTGAACAGTATTTCCTCTATGTGCTGCTGTTGTTGTTTTAATTTATACAAGGCTTAGCTCCATGGAAATATTAGGAAAGCTAAATAGAACCAAATAACAACTCCTGGCTGACACACTTAAATAAGTCACTCTGAGGTCTCGACAAAATTTATTGTAAATAGTAAAAGTAACTTAGCTAATGCCAAATGTTACACAACAAAGATTTTAGGTGGCAGTGGAGCTCGTAAAACACATCTTTTTTCCCCCTTGGCCCCCAACTTTTCCCCTCCCCTCCTGAACTCACCACCTGTTACTTTTAGACATTTCAGAGCTGGGTGCCTTGGTAGCCTTGGTGGTAACCAAAGTATTTATTAAAACAGCTATGAAATGTTGGCTCTCGGTGTTTTTCTCCCCACATAGAAATTGGGGAAAGGTCAAGACTTTATGAAGCTGATAAAGATTATGTAATGGTGCTTATTGTAACTTGGAGTTAACAGTTTTATTATAGCGAGCCTATAATAAAATGAAATAGTTTGGACTCCCCAAACATGGAATACATTTTTTTAGAAGAAGAAAAAGAAACTGTCCATTCTTCATTCAGTTGGCCTATTGGAATTTTTGCCGTGGATTTCAGGAGCTGTGCATTTTCACTAGTTCTACTGCTTTCACTAGAACGGAAGGCAAAATCAGCTATTGCTCATTTGAGCATCATCATCTGTTAAAATAAAGTCTTATTGTAAAAGTGCCAGCAATTGCAGCAGAACACATGGCAAGTGTTCTGGAGCCAACAACTGAACGAGTTTGAAAACAGACAGGTGGAAGCCACAAACCACTGAATGTGAGAAACAACAATATAACCACATTCTATGGCTAACTTATTCAAAATCATTTTGTTGTATTTTATTCATTTATTTATCCACAAGATTTCTTAGCTACCCTTCGCTATAAGGTCCCAGGGCAGGTTACACCATCTTGTGGGCCTCTAAGAGCAAGGGCTCTTGGAGCGGGGTCCTTGGCTGCTTGACAGCAGTGGAAGTACTTCTTCACACAGTGTATAAATGATGGAATTTGCTATCGCATGATTTCATGCTGCTGGTCACCATCTTGGATGGCTTTAAAAAAGCGAACAGACAGATTCATGAGGATAACACTAGCAATGGCAGCTAGTCATGATGGTTGTGTACTGCCTCTAGAATCAGACGCAATATGTCTCTGTAGACCAATTTGTGGGAATCGCAAGTGGGGAAAGAGTTACAGTATTGTACTCTGGTCCTGCAAGTGGATGTCCCTTAGGCATCTGGTTGACTACTTTGACCACAGGACGCTGGACTAGATGGGTGTTTGTCAAGATTCAACAGGGCTCTCCTAACTTTTCATGTTTGTCATAAATAGTTGTGGCATTATTTTTAGTTTTGCAAAGCTATCATGGTCTTGACAGTATTGTATTAAAAGAACAGTGACTGATTATTCAAAACATATTCATGGAGTTGTAACAACTATCTCACAACAATCCATTTTTACAATAAGTTTGCAAATATATTGTCTTTATTCAAGTGATGCTTGTGATGGTGTTCAGTATTATGAAAGAGACAAAGAAAATTATTCCATATAATTTTAATAGCAATCATAGAAGAAAGAGAGATAGAAGAGGTTTTAATATTAGCTAATCGAATTCAGGCATTTTAAAAACCTAAAAATCTTTGGTTATCTTACTGTTTGAGCTAATTGCTATTTTAGATGGTGGAATTGGACCATTCCTGTTTCTCACCATGTCACACAGTTTGAGACTAAAATGACATTCAGTTATGTTAAAGGGGTATTAAATTTAAAACCAATGGAAGGAAACATTTCTTTATGTAGAATATAGCCATCGAAGCAATTACCATGGCTGGCATTAGAATAGGACTGGGTAATTGTAACCACTAAGAACATTTGTAGCTATGTAATCAAAGCTAATAATATGGTCATGAAATGTAATGCTGCAGGGTATCTGTTGGTTGCCCATCGAGGTCAGAAATTAATTTATGATCATTTGCTGCATGACACATGAATGTTTTCATTCTCCATCCCTGCCCACCCCCCACCAAACCAGGGAGGCTGGTCATTACTTGAGGCCGAATGTGTTCTGGATGTGGGTTATTACTTATTCCACTGCTCCAAGTTAAGGTGCAAAGTGTTGGGGTTGCAATTCCTGATCCTGACCTTCAGCACACCTGATGTCCACCCACTGGATATCACATCATAGCACAGGGGCCTATGCATATGGAACCTCATGCACGTTCTCTTCAGTTGTGTATTTTTTATTTTAAAAACCCCTCCACAAAGTATCCAGATTTTGCGATTTCATCCTATGCACATTGTGGCCTGTTCAGAGATGACTTTTGATGTATGAATGCTAAGCAAGCCAAGGAGTGGGGTCAGCGGATACAATCACCATCCCTCTCACACATACATTTAGTACATTGACATAGGTCTGAGGAAGGCAGTATTTAAACATATTTTTAAATAACACTAAGTTTAGGGTAGTCAATGTGGTAACCTCTAGCTGTTGTGGACTCAGCAAACACAACCCATGGTCACAGATTGTGAGAACTCTAGTACCTGCCATGAGAGATTTTTCAAAAATAAACAAACCTTTGTTTCACTTTCATTAGACACTCATATTCATTATTCAAGTGCTTAAAGAATGATGAAAAAATGATGTTTCCCTCATTTTTTATCAAAGGGGTAAGAATACCAGAACAACATTGCATTAAAAGTACACAGATATATTCACAGTCCACCAACAACATAGTTAAACAGTCAATCTTTCTCCTCAGACACCTGAAACACTGTAATTCTGTGAAGAGAATCCCAGTATTTGTGGTTCGAGGACCCGACCCCGCGAAGTGAAATGAAGACACAAGGACACGTGATATAAGGTTAATGGGCTAGAAAAGGCCACAACTTTATTGATTACAACAATGAAAAGGTATTGGCTTAGGCATTGGATCGAAACAAGTGGGTTTATTCACCAGTAGGTGGAGCCAGTTGATGCTGATCCAACTATAGGCTCACCTCCTGCTGTCACCGAGGGTCGTGCCATGGCCTCCCGCCAAGCAGGCATCGGACAGAATACACGACCGCCAGATTCCTTTAACGGAATACCCCTAAACATTGAAGGCATAGGCGATGGCCACACCTAGCACTTCGACACACCACAACACATTATTCCAATGCCTAACCTACCCACCAATACCACAAAAAGTTGTGACGATTGCTACGAGGTAGGCGAAAAAACCAAAAAGCCTAATGCCAAATGGAAAAACTCCTACCAGGCCCCCCGGACAACCAGGGCAACCAACCTAAGGTCCATAGCAAGGCCAATGACCTAGGCCCTAAATAAAAGGGAGCGGAGGGTGGGTGACTCGCCACGGGACGACGATGAGGAATGAGGCCAGGGAGAGGCTAGTGCTGCAGCAAAAGGCTGCTGACCACGCCCCCTCTGTGGCACCTGGTTGGATGGCCACAGGAGGGGGCGTGAGCACCAGCCAGGTGAGCTGGAGGCAGGGGGCAAATGCCCCCCTGCTGGGCGGTGCTCGGGCTCCCGCCCACAACCACTCCCCTCTCTTTCAGGGAGGAGAGTCTTTGCATAAGCTACATGGGTTTCTCTGAGAATGCTACACATACTATGCTATACCTTTTCTGTTAAAATGTTAACTATGGTTTAATTTAGTAGATGCATTTCTTCATATCTGTATATTTTTGTTGATTCCCAACACAACCAAGTTCATTTGACAGTACATTTTTAGATAAAGCCATGGAGGTATGGAACATAACATGGTTGTCATCATCTTCATAATCCAAACCATATTTAAAGAAATGCGAACCCATTTTTAGGTTTTGACTGCATTGCCACTAAAATTTGATTAAGTTCATGTTCAAAATCTAAGATATGGGAATAAAACCGTTGTCCTAAAGTAACTTAGATTAGACACTCAGTTATTCCTAGAGCCAACTATTTAATGTTTGGAGAAAACCGTGGTGCATGCCCTATGTAGTCTTGAGAAGCCACAGCAAAGATATAGAATCATAGAGCCAACTATCCAGTTGTATCTACAACCTCAACACATTAATGTCATTATATCTTTACTAAAGCTTTAGGTTTCCTTGGGTCTCAGACCTATTTGAAGTTGGATTTTCTCTCCACCAAGTTACTCAAGGGTGCGCCGTTCTACAGCTCATTGGCTCATCATGTACTCAAGAAGGGTCTTAAATCTGTGCCAGTTACATTAGAATTGATTTTCCAGTAAAGAGAAGGGCTGTGGTATTCCACACACATAGCAGAGAGATGGGAGAGATTGTCTACATAAAGTGGGGATGTGCTGCCTCTGCAATACAATGTATTTACCTGCTAACCTGCTTCTCTCTGCGGCTAGAGAGAAAATAACCACCTCACTCAGATTTACCAGCTAAATCGTCTGAAGTATTTCACTTGTGATCAATCCGTTAACGTTTTTCCAAAAAGTGGTTGCCTATAAAAAGGAACCAAGACGATTTTTCTCCAAGAAGAGAAACCTAATATTTCCCCATGGTTGTTATTATTGTTGTTATTAATGGGAAATAAGGCATAATTCAAAGTTTTTGCTCTTTTGGGGAGATGATGTGATAAAATATATGCTTTGTGGGATGTGAAAAAGGTGTGCCTTGCTGCAAACCCAGAGCTCCTGTCTTCCTGCCACCAATGCATATTAGCTTCGGCTCCACCCTGGTGCTGCACTATTTTATTTCATTTTCATTTTTATTTTTTAAACCAAAATCTTGTAAGGAGGTTTAAAGGCTTGGGCAGGCCTCCTCTGCCTTCCCCCAGTGGAATCGAGCTGTGTTGGAGAAAGGGGAATGGGAGCGACTGAGCAGGTAAAGGTAAAGGTAAAGGTACCCCTGCCCATACGGGCCAGTCTTGACAGACTCTGGGGTTGTGCGCCCATCTCACTTAAGAGGCCAGGGGCCAGCGCTGTCCGGAGACACTTCCGGGTCACGTGGCCAGCGTGACATCGCTGCTCTGGCGAGCCAGAGCCGCACACGGAAACGCCGTTTACCTTCCCGCTGGTAAGCGGTCCCTATTTATCTACTTGCACCTGGAGGTGCTTTCGAACTGCTAGGTTGGCAGGCGCTGGGACCGAGCAGCGGGAGCGCACCCTGCCGCAGGGATTCGAACCGCCGACCTTTCAATCGGCAAGTCCTAGGCGCTGAGGCTTTAACCCACAGCGCCACCTGCGTCCCTGAGCGACTGAGCACAGAATGCCAATCCGTTCTGGTGCCAATCAAGGCTGACTGATGAGGAAGAAATCAAAAGCTGTTACGTGATAACAGTTCTTCACCTAAATGACTCAGGTCACAGAGCCAAGCTATAGCCTGGCTCCCACAAATTTGATTCAAGAATTGAAATAGAATGCTAAAAGCATATAATGTCATAGGACAGAAAAGCCTGGTGTTGGTCTTTATTGCTTGCCCAGGCGCATGAAGCATGCAGCCCAATGCAGGTCCAGCCGAGAGTGGGAATAAGACATAGATGCTGGTATTGGGTTGAAATAGTCTACAGCTGTATTGATGACTGATGTAAGTAGGCTTTCATGAAGGCATTAGGTAGGTACCCAGCATCAAGCAGCCCACCAGCTGGTTTATCAACGGGGTAGGTTGACCCTGGGTTAAGGGTCATCCATTGACATGCGTCAAGTGGGACAATCCCACCAGGGCCACCACTTGGAAGGGTTCTATGGCCCATTGGCCCCCACATGAGCTCCTCTTAAGTAAACACCCAATTGGCTAACAGTTCTTTTTTGAGTTTCTGTTGATATGGACAAGGACATGGAATTTATGTGTTCCTGCTAGCATATTCCGTGGGCTGTACCCATTCCACTGAGGAAGCAGTGGCTGAAAGATTCCCATAGAGGATGAAGCAACAGAGCCTTGTGTCACAATGTGCAGCAAGTGCACACAGATGGTTACACACACAGGCACCACACCAGTCCATTATAGGTAATGGCAAGCTTATGGTCACATCCCATGTACCCACCCTCTATTCTGTCCATGTAACTCACTTCCTCCAAAAGAGCTGACCCACAGAAACAGTGGAACATGGTGTGCAGACATCATGGGATGTATTCAACTGATATTTACTCAGAATAGACCCATTGAAAATAGTGCATGGCTATTGATTTCAGTGGGTCTACTCTGAGTGAAGCACAACTCAATACCAACTGGCTCTCAAGTTCAATCATAGGCTGACACGTAGTGGATCTGTACGGGGGCAAAGTACAGGATGCGATTTGTGCCATTCCATTATGTGCTTCCTGTAATGTTGCTTCCACTGGGCAGGCTGTTTTGGCCGACAGCTCCAAGGGGAGACCTGTAGCTTTGTGGTAGAACATCTGCTTTGCAGACAGAAGGTTCAAGATTCAATACCCACCATCTCCAGGTAAGACTGGGAATGCCCCGAGATTGAAAACTCAGAGAGCCTTTGCCAGCCAGTGCAAACAATATTAAGCTAGATGGAGCAATGCTCAGCTTAAAGTAGATTCCCACACTGTTCTTAATGGGATGGCGGGAGTTGTAGTCCAAAAACATCTTGAGGGTGCCAGGTTGGGGAAGGTTGGATAATATTAAGTGAATCAATTTTTGTCTTGGATGCTGTTTGGGTATCAAGGAAAACTAATATCCACACCCTACACAGATATGCTTTAGGTGTGTATCAAAGAAGACTAGGGATTGAACTTTTAAAATTTCAACCCAACTTGGCTTGAAATCACAGGGTGTCTGCATTGTTCACCCCCCCCCCCCACCTTTTTAACTGTGCATCATAAAATGGCATGGCTTAAGTGCCTGTGAAGGACTGCTTGTACCTTATGTCAATGCACCCCTCCTAAAACACTTTCCCCCAGAGTCAGCATCTGATGTGTGAACCTTTTTTCAGCCTTGACACACAAGATATATCAGAGACAGTTTGATGTATATGCAATAAAAAGGAGTAGCAACATGCTTGGAAAACAGCGAAATTTACTGTTGTGAAAATGATGGCATTTTGATCCCATGCAAGCCTCTGGCCCCGGCCCCTATCATCCCCATATAGTGGGAGGGGGATTGCTATATAAAGTTTATTGAGCCTCCAAGAAGTAGTAGCTGCTTCGAGGCTCAACCCACTTTGGGAAGATTTTGCAATGTGTGATAACCTGTAAACTGAGCTCCTTGTAAACCACCCCATATGACAACTGCATCGTGTTGAAAATCGCAGTTTATATTGTTTGGACCGGCTTCCTGGAACACCAAATGCTTGCTAACAAGCAGATCTCTCTCTCTCTCTCTCTCTCTCTCTCTCTCTCTCTCTCTCACACACACACACACACACACACACACAATCAAGCTCATTTCTGTACATTCCAGTTTCTTCATGTTTCTCTCTATATATATATTTATACACACACACCCCTCTCTTAACACTCAGGGTTATGAATAAAAGGGGAACTTGTTCTAAAGGCTTTCAATGTCACAAGATATGTACATCTTAAAGAGGAGCTAGGACATCAGCAGTTATCAAATGTCCCACTCTTCTATTTGGGACACCGCCTTCTTGTCTAACATCACAAATCCTGACTCTTCTCTTCCTCCACCCCCAAATTTCCTCTGATTGATTCCATTTATACATACATGTGGTCATGTTTCCTCACTGCATGTGAGAAGCCAATTCAAGCACATAGAGATGGTGACCCAATGGAGATGAAGGAGGGCCACAGGTTTGGAATAATAATAATAATAATAATTTATTATTTATACCCCGCCCATCTGGCTGGGCCTCCCCAGCCACTCTGGGCGGCTTCCATAAAAACCAAAAATACAGTAAAATATCACATGTTAAAAACTTCCCTCAACAGGGCTGCCTTAAGATGTCTTCTGAATGTCAGGTAGTTGTTTAACGCTTTGACATCTGATGGAAGGGCGTTCCACAGGGTGGGCGCCACTACCGAGAAGGCCCTCTGCCTGCTTCCCTGTAGCTTTGCTTCTCGCAATGAGGGAACCGCCAGAAGGCCCTTGGCGCTGGACCTCAGCGTCCGGGCAGAATGATGGGGGTGGAGACACTCCTTCAGGTATACTGGACCGAGGCCGTTTAGGGCTTTAAAGGTCAGCACCAACACTTTGAATTGTGTTCGGAAACATACTGGGAGCCAATGTAGGTCTTTCAAGACCGGTGTTATATGGTCTCGGCGGCCGCTCCCAGTCACCAGTCTAGCTGCCGCATTCTGGATTAGTTGTAGTTTCCGAGTCACCTTCAAAGGTAGCCCCATGTAGAGTGCATTGCAGTAGTCCAAGCGGGAGATAACCAGAGCATGCACCACTCTGGCGAGACAGTCCGCAGGCAGATAGGGTCTCAGCCTACGTACCAGATGGAGCTGGTAAACAGCTGCCCTGGACACAGATTTGACCTGTGCCTCCATGGACAGCTGTGTGTGTGTGTGTGTGAGAGAGAGAGAGAGAGAGAGAGAGAGAGAGAGGTGATAACACTCTCAGTTCTCACAATCACAGAAATATCCCACATCTGCTTCACGAGGTAACTTAAACCCATTGGTATTATAAACCATTTAGTAGTTGTGTTCCTTAGAGCAAGGGTGAGAAGACCTCCAGCTTTCAGGATCTACATTGTTGTTGTTGTTGTTGTTGTTGTTGTTGTTGTTGTTGTTGTTCTAAAAACCTTCATATTTACCAACCAGCACCTGGTGCAAAGAAGCAAAACACTTTGGTTTAAGGAATTTTGAGCCCAGGGATTTGTTTAGACCGAGTACTAGAACTGCAAGTTGAGCCCAGTCCTTTCAAACAAAACATTCATTCCTAAGTTGAAATAAATTTTTAAAAATTAAAAATTGTCCAGTAGCACCTTAGAGACCAACTAGGTTTGTTCTGGATATAAGCTTTTTTAAAAAATAATAATATTTATTTTGACTGCGTCAGACCAACATGGCTACCTACCTGAATCTAGATTCATTCCTAAGTTTCTTCATTTCAGTATTATAATATAGGAGATAGGGTATTTTTGTTCTTTCTATAGTTAAAACAATTGGGGAGTCAGAAATCCTTGCTGATCTACTGCAAAGTGTCCAGAGATCTGTCAGTAGATCCAGATCCACCTTCTGTCCATCCCTGCTATAGACCTTCACAATGATGCTATATTGACACTTAGTTGTTGTTGATGGAGGAGGAGAGAATTATTTCCACCCTTTCAACACAACCTTAAGCATGTTTATTAAGAAGTAAATCTCACTGGGGACAGAATTTTTGTGCAATTTAATATCCGAAGTGAAAAGTCAAAGGTATGCCCTCCACAGTGACAGAGGAAACTACACCCATAGTAGAATATCCGGCAACAAATAACTACTTGCCTTTTCTTCCTGCATAGCAACTGACTCCCTGTGAATAAGTAGTGATGCTTATCAGAAATTAGCAACTTGTAAGGTACATACATATTACAACTTCAGCATTATTTCCCTGAGATGTTTCTACTCCTACTCATTCCCAGGATGCTTTACTTCTTGACTTTCCACAGGCTGCCAATAGTGAGGACCCCACCAGTGGTGCTTCTGCTGCTGCCTGGATGTTAAGTAGACTGAATGGAGAACTGCATGCTAGTGGGGCGACATTGGGATCACTCTACTAGCGGAAGCAAGCAGGACTGGGCAGAGAGGCACCTCAGCCCAATCTTCACAAACATACCCAGCCTGGTGCAAAGGGGTTTGGACTGCGGAAGAAGCCTCAGAAGAAAAATACATGCACAAATCTGAAGTCACTTGATGTACTCACCTGATCACCAACCCTCAGGATTTTTCTGAGGACCAAGTTCTTGTGATGTCTAAGTAGTGTGATTGCTTCTAAATAAATATTTTCAGATTAGGCACCTAATTTTGTGCAAACATCTCTCCCTCCCCAAAAAAACCCCAACCCACCATGGTGGAACAAGAAGAATCTTAAACTGTTACGTTCCTTCACAGTCTTGTGATTGATTTCTCTTTTACTTCAATCCAAAAGAAAGCAATTGAGAGTCCAAAAATAAGAAAAAGTGATGGAATTTTGTCAAAAGTATTTTCGTAAAAGGGCATGGCTGCATTTCCCAAAGCTTGTCTTGTGACTTTACAGCAAATTCGCTCATTTAAATATTTTATTCTTTAATTTTCTCGCCATTTCCTTCAACAATGTTAAAAGAATCCCTTAACCAAACAGGCATAAACACATAAGTGGCAGGACTTTCTTTTTAAAAGACTGCGGTTTCTAGTTCACCTAACAAAGACATATCTGTCTACTTCAATGATTCCTTACTGAATATGAATGAGAAGCCCTTTAATGAGGTACGGTAATTAAGCTCTAGCTGCCCCCCACTCCCACCCCCTGTCAGCAGCTTCTCAGGCAAACAGCCATTGAATCAGATGATTGACAAACCAGACAGTGGACATGTACTGTAGCTGATGAAGAACAAAGAGCAATGGGGCCATGGTATCTGATGCACACGGCATTTCAGAGTGATCAAAGAGCCCCGATCCGGCAAGTCCTGAAATCTCAGCCTGGCTAGTTACCCATGACTAGCCACCTTTGTATTGCATTCCCTACCTGCTCGCCAGAAGACTTCGCTCCATGTTTGCTTTAGTGTGGTCGACTTAGGGCTGATTCATTAAGAACATAACCTAGGAATCTGGATCAGACCAAAGTACTATCTCATCCTAGTCTCACAGTGGCCAACCAGATGCCTATGGGAAGCCCAAAAGTAAAGCTTGAGCCCATGGGAAGGACATGAGGGTAATAGCCCTCTCCAATTGTTGCTCCTCAGAAAATGGTACAGCCAGAGCCTGGTGGTAAAGTGATATCTTCCCATGTGTAAGGTCCCACTTTAAATTTCCCATCTGCGAATAGGGCCTCTGGTAAAGTCGCATTTACCTGCCCCAAACTCATGGCATAATAAATTTATTTGTCTTGACGGTGCTAGTACATTTCTTTTCATTGTTTTGATAAAATTGCAGCATGTTCTAAGGATACAAACTTAAAATGCTCTTACAAAAAGTAGGATGGTGCAGATGAGGTAGAAGACGTAGTGTATTTTGATTTCAGTAAGGGTTTGACAAAGTCCCCCATTATATTCTTGCAGAAAAGCTGGTGAAACGTGGGCTGGATGAGGTAACCATTAGATGGGTTTGTAGCTGGTTAACTAACCAAACCCAAAGGGTGCTCAACACCCTGGGGGGGGTGACAAGTGGTGTGCCTTAGGCTTCTGTCCTGGGCCCATTATTGTTCAATGTCTTTATAAATTACTTGGATGAAGGAACTGGGGGGATGCTCATCGAATTTGCATGTGATACCAAACTGGAGAGGTAGCTTGTACCACTACTCAACCAAATATGGTTTCCAATTGAGATAGGTGCCATTTGTAAACTTGTAATCCTTGAGTGTCCACAATAGCTTCCCAAGGAGGCGGGTGGGGAGAAAACCAGAACAACTCCCCCCACCGCCACATGGTCTCCTAGCAGCCCCACCTTAACTGCTGGACACCAGCAGCTGCTGACTAGTGATCCAGCCACTGTTTTTAAGAAAGCACATGTATGGAACCCAGATCAAAACCTGGCAACCCTAGGCATAGTCAAATCGGGCCAAATCACAATGGGCTTTACTTGACAGAAGCAACTTGGTTGAGCTGCCAGGTGGCCAATGAACTAATGACCAAAGTGGGGTTTAGACAAGTGAGGGCTGCTTACTACATTCACCCGTGTTGATTGGGTTCTTTGGAACTGGTTCCCCTCCTTAGGCACTCATGCCTTGTTCATAAATCATTTTTACTGTTTTTAGCTATAGAAAAGAATTTATTGTGCCAAGTGCTTGCCAAAATGCTACTTAATATATTGCTGACTTTATTAACTCTTGACCAAAAAAAAAAAAGAGTAAGCAGAGTTTTTAATCTTCAGCTGCCGGAGGCAGATATGGGGGTCTCTTTCTGAAGACTTCCCTTTAACATGTTATAAAATCAGTGCATTTAAGAGGTTTAGGGTTGACTGGAGTACGACTTAAAGTGTACACCTTTCCCTGCTAACGTGGTACATACTATCTCAGCTGCCTGCAAGAGATGGGGAACCTGTGGCTCTTCAGATGTTGTTGGACACCAACTCCAATCAGCCACAGCAAGCACAGACAGTGATCGGGGCTGATGGGAATTGTAGTCTGATAGCTTCTGGAAGGCCAAAGTTCCCCACCCCTATTATAAAGCCATGTGTGGAAGAGCATTCAAAGCATAGGCTTCAACATTTGTTCTAAAATAATTTTGTGGGGTTTCTGAAAACACATTGTTGGTTTAAATGACTGTGGTCATGTGACCTGCTATCACAAAATAGACTTTGGATTTCCATACAAACACATTAAGTTTTATTTCTGGATTCTAGAAGTCTTGTAATAACATACCATACATCCCAAAATACTTAGCAAGTATGGCACCTTGATATGAAGGCCTGTGTGGGGCACATTTGCTTGTTAAATATGTATGTTTGCTTGTTAAGTAGAAGTGAGGAAGAGACTAACAAGAGGATAAAACTCATTGATATAGGACTTATCAAACACATTTTGGGACATTTTCTCTCTCTCTCTCTCTATATATATATATATATTCCCTACAATACAGAAACCTTATTTTCCCCATATCTGGTTTTGGTTTTTTTTTTGGCAGGGAGTAAAATGGAGTGATTAAATGGCAGAAACATATGACTAAAGAATAGGAAAAGTGTGTTTGAGGGAAGTAGATATGTTTAGCATTTGCTGGCAAAATCATAGCATCTTTCTGGACATTATTTCAAATTTCTAATGGCTATGAGTATCAACAGAGAGGTGAACGGAGCCACCAGGATCCAATCAGTTTTCATTCCCTGTATTTTACTGTTGTTTCTTTAGGTTCCTTATGTTTTTGTTGAGAAAGAAATGTGTAATCTAAACTGAACAAATTGTCACCACCAACAACTAGGGGATCCAGCAGCCAGACTGGATAAACAGAGCTGTGCAAACCTATTAAAAGTTGTGGCAGTTTCAATGGAGCCCCTATGTTCAAAAATAGTTTACCTGGAGGTTCTACCACTCCCTCTCAGCTGAGCCTTGATATGCATAGCCCCCGCTTCCCAAGTAGTCTCATATACAGCTAGCCAGGGAAATGCAATCAGTTTCATGTTCTCCTTGTGAGCATCCAGGCACATTTGATTGGCTTCCCTTGGAAACAGAACTCAGCACAAACTGTTCTTCTCATCCATTAAGCAGTTCTTTACAAAAGTGGCACACATTCAGAACATACATACTAGAAACTGGTGCATTTTATAAAAATAAAGAGAGAGCACTTGTGCAATAGATGTGGTTCAAAAATATAACATTTCATCACATGATATTGTGACATTGTGTTCCTATGTCTCTCTGTGTGTGTGATTCATTTGTATACAAACCTAAAAACATATATAAGCCATTTGATTTATAGTTTTAAAATACATATGTTTACATTATCCAGTTTGTGGTTCACTTCCATCAAGTGTAGGAGCCGCTTTAAAAAGAATACAAATTCACCAACTACATCTTGATTTTTTTTCCCTTTTGAGAAGCAGAGATAAATCCCAGTAGCACAATTAAAACCCAAGCTAAATATTACTTTGTTGGGTTTAACGCTAGATTACAATGTGTGCATAATGACCCAGTTCTAGTAATATCATCTGATTTAGTAAGAAAGCCAGAGCCTGCCATATGTTCTCCGACAAGATCTCAGAAATTCTTCTTGCTGTTAATTTTCCAGCCAACTGCTATCAAAGGTATAGATTTGTCCCAGAATTGCTCTGTTTTAAGAACACCATGCCCACTAACATGGTTCATTTTATTACACTGCGTCGATCAGTCATCCTCTCAAGTACAGGAAGGTTGCGCTTTGAGCCCTAAGGGAGCTGTTGCTTCAGGACTGAAGCAGCTCACACTGCAAAATTGTATAGAAGCTGGAGACCCCATCCCTTACTGGCTCTCAGCTGGGGCTTGATCCAGGCAGGTGTTTCCCCATGCAGCTAATCAGCCACTTCACTGATGGCCCTGAAACTTCTACCTGGCTATCTCCTCTGTTCTTGTGGCCCTGAGAGCCAGCTAGGAAATCACAAAACCACAGAATTTTAGAGCTGGAAGTACCCCACGGGTCTTCTAGTTCAATCACATGCAATGCAGAAATAACAGCTAACCCAGGCCACTGATGTTGAGAACTGCAGTGCTGGAGTGCAGATGTCTTGATCCAATGGCTCTTTGGGGTCACTGACTGTGGCCATCTGGCTGTGTGTTTGCCCCTCCTCCTTTTATGAAGAGGCTACAAGTCCCAGCTCTGGGCAGGACCTAGTACTGCCCTTGCCACAATATACAGTTAAGCTTAAAAAGCAATGCTACCACTTCATCTGCTCTTCTTTAGTTGAGAAATGGTCATGGTGACAATAGCGTTGAATCAACTTTAGTGTTCAGCTACTGCCTCCTCTCCACATGCTCCATGCCAGGAGTTGCTCTTCATTCACTCACATTTACAGGTAATCACATAGGCTCGCCTGTGATTCTTCCATCTCTTTTGTGAGCTCACCAAACCCAACATTTCAGAAGGAAAAGTACAGCAGTGCAATCTCCACACTTTAGTGCTACCCTTCCATCTTCTTTAAAAGGCAGGGGTTTGCCGCATGCAGTGATGTTTCAGGCAGTTAAGCCCTGTTGCAATGCCCCCTCACCTTGCCAGACTTCTACTAATTCCTATCCAGCCTCTGCCTTTCTTTACTGTTAGTTTTTCACTTGATTTTTTTAATATAAAAAAGTGAAAAACCACTATTTTCTCCATCTGTCCAAAAATATTTAAAACAGTGCTTAAACAAAAAAAAAGTGTTTTAGCACATATTTTAAAATGAGCACTGATAAAATGGTGTGCTTAGGTGCATTGTTATTACTTCCTCTGCATGATTGTGGTACACCCACAAGTCTCGTTGGAACAGAGCTGAATGTAAACACATTCAGGCAACTCCCTGTTTGCATGGGGGTTGCATTCTGGGTCATAACATGTGTTGGCAGAGTATGGGTAAGCCCATCCTGCCTCTTTCCACTCCCTTCTGGGGCCAAAAAGGGGCACAGCAGCGGTCACATGTCAATTGAACATGTGCAAAATGGTCACCACCTGCACACTAAGTTCTAAAGCTGATCAAGTGGGAAAAGTCAAGGCAGTATCCAACTAACATGTCCTGCCCATTCAAGAATTTATGCTTGCAAAATGTGGCTTCCCTTCCTCTCCTCCACCCAGGAGTGCCCTCTTCCCCATATTTTCTCCAGAGAGCTGAGGGAACCCCTTTATCATGTGCAGGAGAAGGAGGGCGGAAGTCCCATTGTACAGGCAGCCATCTTTGCACTGATGGGATGCTACTTTGAATTCAACACTCAGTTGTGATTCTTCAGTACAGCACGAAATGTAGTGATGGACAAAATTGACTGTTTGGAAGCACCCGCCACTCATGATGAACATCTTTGTCTTTTGATTTAACTATTTACTACAGCAGATCTTTTAAAATATCAAAGACCTGCAGAATACCATTTGTCCGTGTAGTACCAATTAATGTAAATCTTGATGCCTTTTGCACAGGTATCATGCAGGGTTCGTGACATCGGTTTGAAAAAATGTATGCAATCATGGAGACAAAGCTATACCACGTCTAGGACTGTATGCAATGTGATCATAATACACGAGCAATAAATTTCATGTCATAACCAATAAGCCACCAAAACATTTCTGACCATTGCACTTTGCAGTGTATAAAGCAGATCACAGAATCGCAGAATTGTAGAGTTGAAAGAGAATCTTTTGGTCAAGGTGGGGCTCTAACCTGTGACCCTGAGATTAAGAGTCTCAGGCTGTATCAGCTGAGCTATGATAGACAGTGCATGATACCATCATGAAATCTTGTTGGAATGGGAAGCAGGGGCACTGGCACAATAGTGGTAGTTACTGTATTACATAAGCAGTTGGAAAATAGATATTCAAGTGTGGTTGGCGTGAAGAGTACCCAATTCAGTGACTGACCATGTGCTCATTATTTGATATCTGTGCCATATGATAGTGAAGAGTTTATAGTCTAAATATATCACAACAAGTAGATATAAAAAAAACAGATGGAGAAAGCACAAGGTAACGGCATGATTACCATAGAAAACATCTGTCACAACACACCAGCTGCCCAACTATATTCAAAGGTTTTTCACGCATCACAACAGAGGTGAATTTTAAGGAAGGCTTTGAAAGCTGATAATGCTGTGCCTTTGAGTTTTAAGGAAGCTCATATGATGCATCAGAAATAGCTACATATCTAGATTTTTAAAAGAGAATTTATCCTCCACCGTTTTCTCTTTAGTACCATTTCAAAATATGATGACTGATAACTCAGTATTGGCACTCTCTTCCTGCATCTGTATTCTTGACTTATTGATAAGATTAGTTGGGAATAATAGTAAAAATCAGCTTTCAGGTATGTAAGGTAAATGCAATATTATGATAAGCACCATGGTCTAAAGTTGACTGGAATTTCCTTCATGTGGACCAATCTTGCTTAGTTTATGATTACTAGGTGGTAGCTAATTAAGCCATATTCAGAGTGGGACCATTGAAATCAGTGAACATAAGTCAGTAAAGGCCATGGTTTTCAGAGGGTGTACTCTGAGTAAGACCTCGTTGGCTACCACTCACATGAATTATTGGTTGTATATCATTTGGAAACAGAACAGTATAGGGCTGGACAACTTTCCAGTTTGTGTCATTTTCACATGTGCTCACCCTAAGTCTGCCCTACTTCTGTGATTACTCTGCCAAAAAAATAATAATACACCCATATATATATATATATATATATATATGCATATATTTTAAATGCAGTATATTTTCCCATTTCTACATATTTTCTCTTTAAATAGGCATTTGTAAATAAATGTAAACAGATACTTCTTTTGAGATGAGAACCTGCATTGGAACATTTAGGACATTGCTTATGACTCCTTTTGTTATGTTGTAATTATGTGGTTTTTTTCATGTTGAAAGCCTCCCTGAGCATGGTTTGAACTATAGAAAGGCAGCATACAAATAACATTATGTATGTCTTTATGTAGGAAGTGCATAAGCCAGTGGCTAACTAATCCATACATTCATCCGGATGATACCAGTTCCTTTCAGAGTTCACAAAGATTGAATTCTTAAAAGCCACCCTAAAACTGTTGAGAAAACTGGACTTCTCAGTTCAAGCATTTTTCTGCAGCATCTGGAGCTCCTTCTAGTGGAAAAGTCAGAAGACCGAGCCCAGTTCTCAAAAGGTTAGGAATTATATCTAGTCACTCTGATCCAGCAACTTTTTGCAGAGTGCTAGAGCTCTGGTGTGGACATGAGGTTCCTTTGTCTGCAAGGGATGTTTGGGCCTTTTTGTTTTTAGCTGAGAAAGTGAATTCATGCCTGCATTCCTTTGCATATGCTGATCTATTTCCTTCACTTAAATGGTTAGGTTTGTACATTTGCTTCCGATCACATGCATGGCTTTGGAGAAATAATGTGTGGGAGGCTTAAGTGACATCAGAGATATGGCCAGGATGTTGCATCCACTGGAGTTTACAAGCTTCTAGCACCAAGGTGTACTCTTGTGCCTGGAAATTAATACCCTCCAACTTTCCTCAGATAAAAATATGGACAATTTCAGATAAAATAGCTTCTCCTCCTCCCCACCCACTCTCCAGCAGCTGCTATGAGTTGCCCAAGGAAGGAATCCAGCAGCAGCAGCCATGGAGAGGCAATGGGATACTCCCTGGTGCTGGCTCCTTCTTTCAGTGGTGGCACCACTGGCAGGACAAATACGGATATTCCAGCATCAAATCAGAAGCCGGAATGGCTTTCATAATTCCAGAACTGTCCCTGTAAAATGAGGACACTTGGAGGGTATGGAAACGTATAGTGCAGGTGAAGACTGCCTTAAAATTTGATGAAGGTTTTACAGAACTCCTTAGGGCCTTCTTAAGTTGGGATCCCATTGTTGCCAGTTATTTCCTAGTAGAAGCGGGAGGTGCTGTGGTCTAAACCACTGAGCCTCTTTGGCTTGCTGATCAGAAGGCCGGCGGTTCGAATCTGAACAGCAGGGCGAGCTCCCATTGCTCTGTCCAGCTCCTGCCAACCTAGCAGTTCGAAAGCATGCCAGTGCAAGTAGATAAATAGGTACCGCTGTGGTGGGAAGGTAAACGGCATTTCCGTGTGCTCTGGTTCCTGTCATGGTGTCCTGTTGCACCAGAAGTGGTTTAGTCATGCTGGCCACATGACCCAGAAAGGTGTCTGTAGACAAACACCAGCTCCCTCGGCCTGAAAGAGAGATGAGCGCTGCAACCCCATAGTCGCCTTTGACTGGACTTTACCTTATTTCCTAGTGCTACTACGTCTATGTGACAGTGGCAGCTTTGAGTTTTTTGCCCCCTGGTGAGAAAATATTATGAAATATTGGGGGGGGGGAGTTTTGTTTTGTTTTGTTTCACTCAGAGTCACTTTTTACTTATTACTTTACATAGCATGCATAGCACCTTCTGTTTACCTGAGGCAAGTTCCTCCACAGACCACAATGAACTTTTCTAGAGAGCAGATTTCTCCACCCTTCATAATACATTCAATTCCCTGGTTGCTGTTGGTTTACCTACCAAAATACAGAATTCATATTTCCAGTCATGCAGGTTTGGCAGGTTGCAAAAGCCTCCATTGGCTCCCAGTACGGAGATCTATCAAACTGGCAGTGTAAAATAAGACCGTGGAGGTGCCAGCTTTCTCTGTCTGTTTGCTTTTCCTATAGAGCTTTGCAATCTTGTTTATGGAATGGGCCACATAAAACAGGTTGCTAATGTATATGGTAGCAAAATTGGCAGGAGAACAGCTTTACCTAGAAAAGAGACCCAAGTTTCTTAGAAAGTAATTCAGAAGTTAATAAATCACACCTCCATCTGCCCTCGGTTTCTCTGCTTATTGTAATAACTCAGATTTTCTTTTCTTTTTTTCCTTTTTGCTAATTCTGCTTCCAGCTCTATAGGAACTGCCACTTACTGCTTGTGCTCTCTCTCTCTCTTGCCCTGTCTTTCCTTCCCTCTTTTACTTCTAAATCAGTAAACTATGATGTATGTGTCTCTCCCTGAATAACGTTATTATATGATGCTGCTGGAGCACTGAATAGCTTGGCTGTGGACTGCTGAACCCTTTGAATGTAATTGTTTTAACACCATGAAATGAAGTAATGCATAAAATTGATAATAAACGGATATCTCTCTGCCTGTGCATGCAAATGAGCACTTAGCACCAGGGCACAGATGCCACCATTGTTTTCCCCCTTGAAAATGACAAAGTAAGAGAAAATATCTACCAAGAGCTTACAAAGTACGGTAGCTGCATTTTCATTATTTTTGAGATTTTCACAGAGTTGGGAAACCAAACAGTTGTGCCAACATTTAGAAAGAGGGGGAAGGAGGGAAATTGGAGAATGCTTCCCTGTAATGCGCTGGAACATACGTGATGGGGGGGGGACGGGGACTTTTTGTCACTTTGGCTTTCATTAGCTTCTTTTTTAAAAAAAGAAAAGAAAGTGAAGGATTTATTTTGTGGAGGGTCTCTTTCACTGCTTGTCTTCCTAGCTTTAGAAATTTATTCTGAACAAATAGTAAGTTTCATTTTTATCTGGCTTTCTAGAAAGTCAAATTAGAACGGATGCAAAATAAGGTCTGTAGAGTACCCTAAACAAGGCTGTATAATAAATAACAGACATTTTCACTCCTTTTCCTCATTTTTAAAGCTAATGTGTAATAATGACTACTCCTTACTGTAGCATAATACCTACTCCTTACTGTACAGCATTCAGTATTATCTATTTATGGGGAACATAAGAGATTTCACACCTACAGCATCTGCTAAAACCACACCTGGAAGTCATTTCAGTTTCTGAGTTCTAAAATTAAAATATTTTGTGGATTATAGGATTTCAGTGTTTGGGAGAACAGACAGTTGCAATATCCCCAGGACAGTGATCATGTCCACACTAAACATTTAAAACACTATTATAACACTTTAACAGTCATGGGGGATTAAAAACTGCACTGGTTGCCAGTTTGTTTCTGGCCCAATTCAAGTGGCTCACATTAGCATTTAAAGCCCTAAATGACTCAGGCGACCTATATCTGAGAGACTTCCCTTCCCCACAGACCATCTTGGGTGCAAAGATTGGTGGAGGGTGCCCTCTTGGTTTTTCTACCACCCTCAGAATCCCAGGGGTAGCAGCTTGGAGGAGAGCCTTCTCTGTTGCACTGAGGTTTCCTTTTAATCTCAGAGTTGAGGGTTCAATTGCCACATTGGGCAAATATTCTTGCATTTCAGGGGGTTGGACTAGATGACCCACATGGTCCGTTCCAACTCTACAATTCTATGATTCTATAAACATGCAGTATTAAAAAAATTACGAAATAAATAAATACATTTCCCCGTCCTCACCTCCCTCATTTGTTCCATCCACCTGGTTTTCCTAATGTTGCATGTATCCAGGTGAGGATGTTTCCATTTGGGTCATGTTTTTGATTTTGTCTTGCTCTTTTAATTGTGCAGTCAAATTTGTTGTCAGCGTGCTTAACATGCAGCCCAACCCAGAGCCCTGTGCGAACATTGCTCCTTCTGTGACCACATGAGCAACTTTATCCATTGCCTTGAAACATGGAGTAGCTCTATCTTATTAAGGTAGGGATGAGGGACCTGTGTGACCCTTCAGATACTGTTCTACTCCAGCCTGGCAAGTAGTCAGGTATGATGGGAGTTCTTGCCCAAAATCACCTCAAGGGCCACAGGTTCCTCATGCCGGTGTAGAAAGAAAGAGTGTGTGGAGGTGTCCTTCTTTTGTAATGAACGGAGAAGCTCTGTGATTTGTGGAAAAACCACCTGAGCACATCAGAGTCTTTGAGGTGACATTTAATTGCTGGTGTAAGGGACTGGTCTTTGGAAGGATTTCCCAGTGACTCAGTTGTATAATTTGGGTTTTTTTAAAAAAAAAAAGTTCAGAAGGTGGGTTTTTTAAGAGGACACAAGCAGATTCCATGCATACTGCATGGACGTTGATGTTATCAGTATTTTATTATAATCCTTTATATTAGTTTACGTAAGCTGCTCAGATTTTTTAATTCAATGGTATATAAATTGTGATAAATAAATGCATAGTATATAGAACAAGTAATCCCCACATAAGTGAATGGGACAGATTGCAATCTTATGTTAGGACCTGAGAGACCAGGTTTCAAATCCCCAAGTAGACAGGAAACTCACTGGGTGACATTGGACCTCTCAATCTAACCTCACAGGGTTGTTGTGGAGATAAAATGCAGGAGAGCGCCATGTAGAGAGTTCCTTGAAGGAAAGATGGCATATCACTGTAATAAATAAAGAGGCAATTGAATCCTAGACCCAACACAAAGCACAGCTGTGGAGAACTTTGACGCATATTTAACAAAAATGGCATTTATATATGCATCATTGATATAAAATAATATCCATTGTGATATCACACTTCCCTTTCTCTGAGTTTTCTCTGTTTTTTGTTCACTTCCAATGGCAATCTGGTCACACACACAAAAAGGCAGAACTACACTGCTGTGTTCCAACATTTGAGACACAAACCCTAAACCTAATGTTGAACTATTAATATCTGGAACTGCCCTTGTCTCAGAGGCATATTTTAGGTAAATCCAAGTCAAGAATGTCAGTTATGACCACATCTTTTGCCAAGAACACATAGACTATAGAGTAAAGAGCTTTAATTTCTTTACAAGGGAAAAGAGGTACCAGAGAATCTATTTGAATTAAGTTGGGCCACATTTTTATTAGATGTAATCCCAGAAACATTGAGCCTAATGCAAGCAATCGCCACACTGGTGGCAATTCAGCTCAGCCCAGCTTAATCACTTTGAGGCAGGTGGACTGTCTTCCATCCTCCATTAATCTATCAAGCCTTTTTGAGCAGCACAACAAGGAAGGCTCCATTCCGATCTAATTACCCAGGGCTGGGTTTTGGCACTCTGTAAACATCCTACACAAGAATAGATAGCCAACATCTCAGCAAGGTTGCATGCCTTTTGGACAAATAGGGCTTTCATCAGGAGCTAGACCATTGTGGGCTAAGGCTAACAACAGGATATTCTCTCTACCTGGAGTGGTCCCATTAAATAGTGGGGTAAATTGGGTGCCATCTCCCCTTGACCCAGCCCATCCTCATAGAGGGTACTAAGAATGCTCTCTCTCTCTCTCCCTCTCCCTCCCTCTCTCTCCACCTTTTCACCATTTACACTGTCTCTAGATGCCCAATGAGGAGATAGCATTCCATATGGCCTGTGTGCTCATAATGCAATTCCAACCCAAACACTGGGTTTTATGGCAAAGAGCATACTAGACTGTTGCACCGCCACAGGGATGTGTGTGTTATCAGAGAGATAGGGAAGGCAGGCAGGCTCGCGCTCTCTCTCTCTCTCTCTCTCTCTCTCTCTCTCTCTGCATAGTGGCAATTATTGAAGGTTTGTGGCTTACAAAGTAATGAATACTGCACTGTGCTCTGTACTATGCCACCCAAATATTTTTAGTGCTATTGCTTCCTGGAGCATGTACTATTACTTTGTTTGTGCATTGATAATGTATGCAAAAAAGTGAGATAGCTTTCTTACTGTACAGAGTCAGTAGATCAGCAAAGGTAAAGTCTCTCCTTTGAAAAAGACTTAAAGTGTGCGTGATTAAAAGATGCTTCTTTCCAGTAGTTAAGTTTTCTTCATTTATTACCCAGCGTTTTAAAACAAGGGTAGAAATTCCTTTGCTTTTAAACACACATTAGGTTACAGACAAAGCAGCCTTCCTCACAATTCTCTTTTTTCGGTAGAGTGATTAGTCTCATGAGAAATTTATGGGCAATTATAATTACAGGCCCAAATATGGATCAGGTTTCCAAAACCTTTCAATTCCAAGATCCACTGATCAAAGAGAGGATGATCAACCTGTTAATCAAGCGCTTTCAGTGGGGAATGATTAACATGAGGAACAACTTGAATTCTGATGAGAAGAAGTTACAGTATTATAGGATCTTGCTAAACTTCCAAAGATTTCTTTTTTCCCAGACGTAGCAGGATGTTAAACAAGAAATGCATGTAGCATATGTTGAACACAAATGGGGCTGGGGGCTAGGAAATGTACATAGTGCTGAGCTATTGAAAAAACAAGATATAGAGCAGATCCTCAACATACATTTAAAGCATATCCAACGGACATGACTTCTCCCAAAGAACCCTAGAACTGCTGTTTCCCCCTCACAGAGCTACAATTCCCAGCGCCCTTAACAAACTACAGTTCCCAGGATTCCATGGGGAAAGCTATGTGATTTAAACATGTGCTGAATGCGCTTTCAGTGGTGTGGATCTGCCATATTCAACAGAGACTCAACTGAGAGCCAAAGTCCCACTTTAAATGGACACTATCAGTCCCATCATTGGATTCAATATGGCGGTCTTGTCAATGGGCATTTGCCTTCTTCATGAAATGGATACTTAATTCATGGATGTTGCTGCCACAATATGTAGTGGACATCAATGTAGATGACTTTAAAAGATAATTAGACAAACTGGAGGATAAGACTGTCAATGCCTGCTAGTCATGATGGCTGTATGCCACCTCCAGGATCAGAGGCACCATCCCTCTGAATGCCAGTCACTGAGGGGAAATAGCAGGAGAGTGCTATTGTCCTCATGGCCTCCTTGTGAACTTCTCATATGGATGGTTGCTGTTGAGGAGCAGAGTGAAGGGTTAGCAACTCTGGTCTGAAGGGCTCCTCTTCTGTTCTTACATCTGGAGGATTCCATAAATTAGACCTAGATAACTATATCTGTATTTTCTTCTTTAGAAAGCACCTTACAAGTCCACCAAAAATATGTCCCAAATATGCGTCCCTTTTCGATGAAGTCCAGTGTGCACTTGCTCTTTCCACTAGGAGGGCTGTTTGCTATTGCATTCAAAGCAAATGTGGGAGTTCCTTCTCAACAAGAAATTTTGATGGCAGATAAAAATGTTTTGGTAACTAGGAGGTCACCATATCCTTCATACTACTATTTTCCTGTGGGTCTAATTTCCTTTAGCTGCTCACATAGCCTTTGCTTTTATTTGTAGGTAGTTCTAGAACTGAGACACATTCTTGTCCCTTTCTTACTACTATCAATCCAGAAAAGGTTAAGAATCAATCGAAACATGAATGTCCCTTTCTCCAGGCTCCATTTATTTAGTCATGTGTCCTAATCTCATGAATGCTCACACTCTTTGCACATGGCTCATGCTTGAGACTGGAACGCTGTAATGGTTTTACCTGTGCTTGGGGCGACTTTCACTTAGCACCTTTTTTGCTCTTTTCTCTGCCTCCATTTTGCAGCATATCGTAGGCAATAATTAAGATCTAATGTCTGTGGAGAAGGGCATTTCCTGAGGATTAGTGGCCAGCTGGGAAGAAGATGATGTCCTGAGGTGCAGCTGTGGGTTGTAAACCCCCAGCTGGCCATTAATCCAGAGGAAGTATACTGGGCTGGGTTTACTAGTGGCCCAACATGGCTTTTTGCAATTGCTTTGCTGTTCGGATTTGCCATTTCCTTCCACAGACCAGAACACATGACAACATTGCTGTTTCTTTTCTTTCTGGCCAACCAGGAAGCATGCTGACCATTAATGCCCAGGACTTCATTGCCTTCGCACTCTCTCTACACTAACATACTATTTCAAAGTTTTTGCTGTGAGTGAAATTGTAAAATAGAATAGGGTGGGAAAGTGGTTATTCCAATCCATAGTATTATATTGGAGGGTTGTTATGGTTTTTAAAAATCTGACTTTTTAAAAGTGCAATGGCTAGGTGACTCTACCCTCTGGATTCCAGTATGAACATCACGACTAGTGGGAGACCAACAGGCTCCATCCATTAACAGGTGCTCCAGTATTTGCTTTCCTCTTCCAGCCCTTTCCTTTTCCCCTTTTGGATCATGTCTTCTGCTGTGTGACCTGCAGGAAGGGACTGTCTCATCTTTTAATATATGTACACTGTTTATAAAAAGGTTTAGGTATTTTGTAAGTGAATAAATCTTGATGCAGTGTATCATCACCACCACCATTTTCTTGGCTTTATTTTAGGTCTCCAAAATAAGTCTCTCCCATATTGGTCTCTACAGCCACAGCAGCCATCATAACTTCCAACAGCTTGACTTCACCCTCATAGGTGCATTCCTCTATTGTCTCCCAAGGCAGACGGATGCCAAGCATTTTAGGTCTGACATTAGAAAGGGTCCAGAGACATTTCTAGCATCCGTAGGATTGCAGCCTTGTTTCCTAGGTTTGTAAGCTGTGGGTGGAGGGAGGCATTGTAGCCTTCCCCATTAAGCTCTCTCTGTTTAAATTTACCTCCCTCACTTTTGAAGGTATGCAACTTTCCGCCAGCATCTTTCTATGGAAAAACTGGACAAAGAGGAAAGCCCATCTCCACTAGCTTCTACCCATCCTCTATGTTTAATTATATTTAGCATCTGCTGCAATATGTGGGTTGGGGTAAATCATAATAAATGAAAGACTTGTGGAACTAATGTAGTTCCATCCTTAGAATAGTAGTCAAAGCTGGAGTTCACTTTAATAGGAATCAGGCATACATTATTACTGTATTAGAGAACTAGATCCAGTTTTCACAGGTTTGCTGACTTCTTAACCAGCCCTTTTTAGCTGTGCCTGTATCAGCCAGTTGATTTTCAGCAACGACCAGCCAATAAGAGGGTTGGTCCAAAGCATTTGATTGTTTGAGGCAGAATAGCAGATAGCTATTCCCAAGTCAAGGCCTCCCCAAGTCAAGGTGCACAGCACTGAAGATGAACCAAAATGAGACAAAATGCCTCACAAGCACCTCTTCCTGGCAATAAAAATTTAACATAACTTTTAAATTTAAATTTAAAATTAAATTAAATTTTAAACTTTTAAATTTATCATAACTTTTAAATAACTAACAATTTACACCCAAAAGGAGCTGCCTGAAGCAGCCAACTCACATTGGCAAATGATAGGATCAGCCCAATGATAAAGCTTCCTTTGTTAATTATTGCATATCAGAATGCTGTTAAAAGCACTGGAGCAAGCTAGGCAGGCTCTTTCTCCCCAGTCAGTTAGCAACCCTATGCTCAGACTATGTGTTGGGCCTCTCTAAGAGGCATTGCCAGCTGTTAACTCCCTGTCCCATACCTATTTCTGAGCATGTATTCATTAAGACTTTGGTGTGGTCCCTGTTTGGGGTTGCCAACTGATGGGTGGGTGGGAATAAGCTTCTCCTTGATGTGCAGAAATCAGCACTTCATAGATATAAGCATTATCACCTACTCACATCTGTCTCTAGATGTCAACATTTTCCCAGCTTGATAACCCTGTCCTTGTTCTATTTATGCCTAGATTAGAGACTGTGTGGGCTACTGCTTCTTTCCCCCATAACGGGTTTGCATTTTAATGCAAGCTGACCTCATTTGCCATTCCAAAACCACAAGCAAACTAAAACAAAGTTCTTCCTGAAAATTCACACTATTCCAAATTTTGCAATGCAGTTCTCCAATTTTTTTAAAAAGTACAAAAATGCAAATATATTAGAGGATGTATGCATAAAATGCATGCAAAGTGTTTTTATTAGGATAAATGTATATTACATTGCTGGAAAATATTTGTGGTGAGTTTTTTTGAAAAAGAAAAAAAAAACAATTGCAGACTAATGAGCAAATGTGGCAAACTAAGCTTTGAAAAACGAGAAGCTGAGAGAAACCGAAATTAACAGATTCACCCATCCCTAATAAGGGCCACAATAGAAGTATGCTTGGGGAGTTTTCACCTCACACATGCTGCATGCTCCCTCCCTTTTCTGTCAGTGCTCTGGAAGTGGAGCAAGGGCACATGCCACCAAATTGAATGACCCACTTTCGCTGCACCTTCTTTTATTGTGCGGCTGTGGCTGCTTGCTAGGCCTCACATCTATGTACATTTGACGGTCTGCCATTCAGAGGGAATGGGGGTGCATGCCTTTGAGATGCCAACCACAATGGAAGCTTATCAATCCCTTCGAGATCCGGCAAATGCCTGAAAATTCAGAGACAGAGCATCAAGAGTGAACAATTGCCTGATAGTCATTGCGAAGGCGTGTTAGTGTTAACCCCATAACGTGTGGACATTTTCACTAGATGTGTGAGGGAATTAATAACCTTGCGACGGTCTCCCTGTTCACTGCCATATAAACATTAACTTCTAGAATAGCCTGAAGGAGAAAACGAGGCGTTAAAAACTTCCACTGCCTATAGGTTAACACAGGGAGAGCCATCTCTCTCTCTCTCTCTCTCTCTCTCTCTTCCCCCCAGGGTTTTGTGTGCATGTGTGTTCTTGTGATAAAGCTGTGAAGTTTTGGCTGCCCTTTTCTGGCTTCTGTTGTCTTCGTAGGGCACAGTGGGATAGATAGTTTGTGCTGTGACAGGACATGCCAACAAATTGCATCACTTCTGCCTCGGTGGCCGAGGACAATGACATGCCATATGCCAATGGCGAGAAATGAATGGGGCTCATTTACACTGGCACTGGGTGCCTTCAGCCCGGCAGTCTTCAGAGGCTCTCCATGGCAAATTGGAAAGTAGCACCAGACTGGAGGCAGCAGCATGAAGGGACGTGCCGGGAACAGCTTCCAGTGTTCATAACTTTATGAGTGACACACCGCGTTGAAAAGTAATGGGGGGGTTCAAAGCAAAACAAAAACCATCACTGTATCCACTGAATCTCATGCTCGGCATTATGGAAAAAGAAAGGGGGGGGACTCACTGTTTCCCATGTGAATGTTTACATTGTGGAGCAGGGAGAAGAATAATTTGGGGGGGGGGGGAGAGAAACCCTCAGGAGTAAATTCCAGCTGCAAAGAGAAAACAAAAACACAGTAGGTGTCATGCTTCGTGCATTCATACTTTCTGTGCTCAGATGGAGGCTGCTGCAAAGAGTTGCCCCAAAGTTGACCCCGTTGCCTTTCGCCTGTGCTCCAGCAACAACAAAACTCATATTTGACCTCTGACCTCCCTGGCAACACATCATTTGTTTCCGTGTGTTGAAGCAAGGAATGGTGGGTGATGATTAAGGAGCAATGGTTCTGCTGACCTGAGACACTAATGAGGATGAAATGAGAAGGTCAGTGATCATCCTCACGTGGCAAACCAAGGCGAGTTGCTAATCTGTTGTTAATTGTCCCTTACATTTGTTTTAAAGGCAGCGATAGAGAACAGTAGCAGTTGTAGTCTTACATCTTTTTAATCACTGTAATTAGCATCATGATATGAATGATGAGCCACCTGAAACCTGCCTGCCTGCCAGGCAGGGTCTTATTATATATGGGTTATTTGTTTATTTTTAAAAAATACCCTTTTAGTTTTGAAAATCAAATGCAAAGACACCAGATCTAGAGGTGTGTATACAGAGGAATGAAATGGCATTACAAGTAATAATACCCAGTTGGCTAAAGTACATTTCTGAATAGCAATCTGAAAGATATCTATAGATAGCATGGCACAGTATTCGGGTCTTGGCAATGCACGTTCACCTGTTCCCTGTGCACATAGAGGATTTGCAGAGCTGAGAAATCTTGCCTTATATATGAACTGAGATGGTCATCATGGCTGCGAGCGGCGAGAGATGAGTGCTGCTTTCTGAAATCAGAGAGAACTGCTTTCTGATCATTGGGAGAACAAAAAATACAGGAAGGTCCTATGGCAAACTGGATATGCCCTTCTGCGTTTTTCCTTCTTCAGGTTAAAAACTTGAAGTCGGTCTCCCTACCTGTAGAATTCTTTATACTTCTAATAGCACATGATGTGCTTATCACGACACGCACTGCAATGGATCAGTTCATCTGATCATTAACCAGAAAATTGGTGGTTCTAGCCCACTCAGGGATGACTGTGAGCAGAATTCCTGCATTGCAGGAGGTTGGACTTGATAGCTCTCAGAGTCCCTTCCGGCTCTAGAATTCTATGATTCTATGTACATAAAAAGGTGTGCTGTTCCACTCCCTTTGGCTGTGTGCTTAAACACCATTTGATCTCCAGCATTTTGCAAAATGACCAGAGTAAAGGGAATTCCACTTGGCACACTAGAATCTGGTCCTTTTTGGCCCTCAGGATAGTGTTGCTGACCCCTGTCCCACTTCAGACTGGCTAGAATATTCAGTAGGCTTGAATCCAGGAATCACAATACTTGTGGCTCTGTACCAGTCCCTGGCTAATAGCATAGAGATGATTTTCCCTATGTTGACCGGAGTTCTGTACACTGGTACCTCGGGTTACAGACTCTGCTAACCCAGAAATAGTACCTTGGGTTAAGAACTTTGCTTCAGGATGAGAACAGAAATCGCACTGCAGCGGCGGCAGGAGACCCCATTAGTTAAAGTGGTACCTTAGGTTAAGAACAGTTTCAGGTTAAGAACGGACCTCCAGAACGAATTAAGTTCTTAACCCGAGGTACCACTGTACTGGCTGTTAGAATTGTTTTACTTTCATTGATGAGCCCAATGATTGCTGAGAGCATCTGTACTTTTTTCTCTATAGGATGTGAGTGTGCTATGCTCCTTAATAGCGCCTCTGGCAGAAGTTAAGGCCTGCATAGCATGGGTCATGGCAGAGCACAAGAGAGCCCTCATAAAAGGAAATGAACACAATGCCAAGTGCATGTAAGGATTTTTCATCCAACAGGCCTAGATGCAAGACAAGAGGAGAGATGAAGCAGCGAGAGACCTTTCTCACCCACTGTGGAGAAGTCCCTAATTACTTCCAGTTTGGTACAAGCTAACAGGGGGGAAAGAGATAGACTGACCTTTTCTGTATGAAGGGGAATTGTGCATGCCTTGAAGATAACATTGGGGGATGCTCTAATATGCTATCAGCCCTTGCGCAGCTAAGTCAGTGGCCCTCGGATTCCTTTGGTGGCAGTGTTCTCAAGCCCGTTGCTTTGAAGCACAACAACTCACTTTAAATCAAACAGTGTAGTTGTCCTCAATGCTTTGCATGAATGTCTTTGTATTGATAAGTCCCACAGAATGTTAAAAGGCGCATTGTGGTGGGATTGTCGCTGATGGTATCATGGGCAGGGAAAGCTCTGCTGTAGGGGTGAAATGATTTTCTCTAACTTCTCTTTCCTCAGTATAAGTCAGGGGTGGGGGAACTCAGTCCTAGTGACCAAATCCAGCCTACTAGGCCTCTCCATCTGACCCTAGGGGTTCACACCCCACCATCACTGCTCTGTTTCCTCCTTGTGTGCTTTTGCCCAGCTGGAATGTTTCCTTCAAATGTGATAACCCCACTGCCTTGCTTCAGTAGGGTGCTCTGTGTGTGCATGTGTAGAAGCCTCTGATTTATGTGTGGCTGGAGCATTGCCTCCATTGTAAAAGTAAGCATCACACCCACTGCTTCACCTACTCCTTTTGCCTGGGAGAAACCCATAAGCAGGGCCTGAACCCAATAGCACTCTCCCCTGCTGCAGTTTCCAGCAACTGGTATTGAGAAGCATACTGTCTCCAACCATGTATCATTGCTGGAGTATCATGGCTAGTAGCCTTCTCCTCCATGAATTTGTCTTATCCTCTTTTAAAGCAATCCAAGATGGCAGTCATCACTGCCTCCTGTGGGAGTGAGTTCCATAGTTTAACTATCATTCTCATATATATATATATATATATATATATATATATATATATATATGCTTTCGTAGATTTTCACGGGTACAGGAATGCAGGTTTTGGTGTCCTCGGGTGTCTTCCCGTGTAAAAGTTGGGGTGTCTAGGCGACGTTTCGACGAGGTCTCACTCGTCATCTTCAGGCTGGTGCTTTCGGCTTCTTGTTACTGGAACAGAGCGGGATCTCAATGTTTGAGTTCCTATAAATACTGTAGAGGGGGTGTGGTGTCTAGCCTCCAATGTTCTGGGAACTTCCTCTCTGCCCAGAACATTGGAGGCTAGACACCACACCCCCTCTACAGTATTTATAGGAACTCAAACATTGAGATCCCGCTCTGTTCCAGTAACAAGAAGCCGAAAGCACCAGCCTGAAGATGACGAGTGAGACCTCGTCGAAACGTCGCCTAGACACCCCAACTTTTACACGGGAAGACACCCGAGGACACCAAAACCTGCATATATATATATATATATATATATTGCTTGATTGTGGGGCAGAAACACCAAAGCTGCTTGATATTTACAGTAACTATGCATTGAGTATCATAGATCTGGACCTTGCTTTTTTTCCCCCCAGAAGCAAATGGTTGTGAACATTACCTTTGCCTCCTCCCTTTTATATCTGCAATAGCCCTGTGAGGCATGCTAAGCTAAGGTAATATATGTACATAAGTAGCAGTTCTCGTCCATAGATTTCCTGGGTGAAGATGTAGGAGGCTCAATCTACACAGAGTTTACTGGGCCCAGGAAATCCTGTTGGCATCTCTGTATAAATCATTGGAGTGATAAAGTGGACTCTTGTTATCATCACTTTTCTGAAAGGCCCAACATGAAAAACATTCCTTTGCAGACCTGGAAAAGAATTGTTGAGTCACTTCTCAAGATGTAAATGCGAGCAGATACAATGCCTGAGGTGAAATGTAGTCAAACTTTATTCTCTGAAACTACCTTGTGAATTCTATGCAGAATACGAGCTTACATTTCACACCACAAAACTCTTAATTTCATCATGCATTTCCCTTATCCCTCCAATGAGAAATGAGCCCACTATCCAAGTGGCAATCGGCTGGTATGCTAAAAGCCTTGAGAGGTTTAAAGTACTTTCCTAGTGAAGAGTTTACATCTATCCCAATTGTGCCACCCTTGTTAATTGCTTATTTGAATTAAATAGTAGGGTCAGAGGAGCCATCTTGACAATTCATGCCTATCAATGTTCTTTTCCTGCCAATTAGGATAAAGACTGATTCAATGGATCTTGCAGCCCCACCCCCCACCCTTTCTACCTCTTCAGGACCATCTGTCTTCTTGTCTTATCAGTCATCCTCGGACCTTGTCTTGGTGCCACATTGAGTGGCAGGAATATGGGCTTGCGGGCTGGCGCTCAGGCAGGTACGAGGAAAATGGGAAGGCAGAGCAGAATGGAATTGGTCTAATAATTGAACAAAACTAGTCTTGACTTCCTTTCTTTGTTGTTTTGAATACCTACCAGAGAAGAACTTTCTTTTCTCTCCCCCCTCCCTCTTTTTTACAGGGGGGAGTTTGTTCTGTAATGCTGCAGAGCAATTAGAATAGATATTGTAATGATGTGATTTGTGGTAGTCGAGGCCAAACAAAAGCAGAATCCCGGCTGAAAAGAGATGAGCAGCTGCTCTGTTTCTATAGTACACATGGGAGACAAGTTAGTTGAGAATACTGTGTGGATGGAAATACTTTGTTAATTGATATTAGTGGGTGGGTATCTGTTGCATTTCTTCTAGTCGGTTATAAAGATGGCAATTTGACTTCTTCTTTTTAACACACAGGCTTTCCAGGGCTTACCCAGCAAGATTACAGCACCTCAAATGTGTAGAATACCATTTGAACAGAACCATAAGGTAAACCTCTTCTCATTCACACCATCTTAAATCCCAACCCTTTCCTCTCACATAGTAACCACCAAAGGTCACTGCAAAGCAAGCAAAAACTATTTCACAGCTTTTGGAAGACACTGACTGATTTCCAGTGGATCACAATCCCAGACAATATTTTATCTGGCTTTCGTTTATGGAGCTCACAAGTCTACAAAAAAAAACAAAACACAAGTAGGTCCCACAACCCTGAAGCCTTTCAACCCTGTTATAAATGACTGAACCCTTGGATCGTTTTATAGAAAGAAGCATTTGGCCAAAACCTGTGGGAGAGTGGCAATTAAAATAAGTTCATACACATATGAATGGGAATGCAGTTTATGTCAGGTTGCATTGCATTCACATAGAGTAAGGTAGGTCCCATGAATAAAAATACTAAGGGGTTTGGGACAGGCAAAGGTCAGATAACAGGGAAGATTAAAAATGTGTGTTTTCCCCTCCATGTTTTAATGAACAGAGTGACATGCTCAGAATCAAGGCCGTGTTTTCTGCCACATATTTCTGAGGAAATTGCAGCTTAACGTCTCTAACCAGAAGCAGAGACTTGTCAGAAGCACATAAAGTTAAGTAGTGTGCTTGTTTTCTTTGACATAAATCAATTTGATCTTCAAAAACTCCCAGTGCAAAATATCACTTTTTTCATTTTCTACTTTTATCTGACAAGAAGCAAGGTCACAAAGTATTATACCTATTGTCAGAAACTCCAAATATTAAAGGATTTTGCATCTCATTGAATTTGATCCTCAGAAAGCGATGTTCTCAAAAGGAATTGCTGTTTCTGAAATGCTTCCACCAATCAGTGTAGACATTTTTCATAATGTACGATTAATTTGTAGCATGAATTCAGTGTGTCGTCAATCAGCCATCCGCTGGATGACAGTGACATGAGAATTAGTGTCTCTTGCACCAGTTAGATGTTCAATGTCATTCAGTGTTAAATATGGATTTGGTAATGCCTGCAATACTAGTCTACTCAGCAGCTCCGCATTATACAGTGAACGTAAAGCTACACAGATATATTAGCACATACATATGTTTTCCTGAAAAAAATGCTGTTTCTGCTTAAGCTGATTATAAACTCCTGGCTGAACTTGAGCTAGTCATTGATGGCTACACATCACTGCTGCTTGCGTATAAGATGAGAGCAGTGTTCTTGAAATGGTGTAAATACAGCATTTTGGACATAAGTGTATTTTGTGTGTGTGTTTTTCTTACATTGTGATGTGTAGCTTGCGTCAATACTTTTATCATCTGAGCTACATATCTTCTTCCAAGCACTTTTATTCCCAGTTTCTGCTTGAAGTACATTGGATTGAATTGTGGTGGGCTACTAAACGCTATCCTGCCAACTCATCCCTGCACTTGCCTACTTTCATTAATGAAATGTTAGAGAACACATATTGGTCATCATCCCTCCTGAAAGAGGAATTAGAATCTCATGGAGAATCAAGTTATCAGTGGCTACCGGCCACATTGGCCATCTTCTGCCTTCACTGTTGGAGAGAGTCTGCTGGAGAGCGCTATTGTGTTCAAGTCCTATATGCAAGCTTCTCATACTTGGCCATTCTGAGAACAAGATGCTGCTCTAGATGGGTGTTTGCTCTGATCCAGCAAAGCTTTTATTAAATTCTTGTGTTTACAGAGGCCTCTGGGATGTTTGGCTAGTTAATTAAAGTGGAAAACAATCAGCATGTACAGAGGACAGCATTGCGTGGCGAGTTCCCGCCTCCCCCCAAAGAAATGAAGACACAGGACACAAAGAGGAGGGGCCTCGGCTGCAGCCAGGTTAAATAGCTGAGGCCCCGCCCCCAGAGCCAGCCGATTGGCTGTGTGAGGTGGACGGGGATTCCCTTGCTCTTGTGGGGGCTGAAGCCAGCCCCCGCGCATGTGGGGGAGGGGCATGAAGCCCGCAACCCCACCTCCTTGCCAGCTCGGAAGTGGCTTTAGGATCATAGGATTGTAGAGTAGCAAGGAATTCTGAGCGTCAACTAATCCAAACCTCTACAATACAGGAATCTCAACTAGATCATACATGACAGGTGGCCAATCAACCTCTGCTTAAAAACCTCTAAGGAAGGAGAGTCCACTACCTCTCAAACAGCTCTTACTGTCAGAAAGTTCTTCCTCATGTTTAGTCAGAATTCCCTTTCTTATTCAGTGGTACCTCGGGTTAAGAACTTAATTCATTCCAGAGGTCCGTTCTTAACCTGAAGCTGTTCTTAACCTGAGGTACCACTTTAGCTAATAGAGCCTCCCACTGCCGCCACGCCACCAGAGCATGATTTCTGTTCTCATCCTGAAGCAAAGTTCTTAACCTGAGGTACTATTTCTGGGTTAGCGGAGTCTGTAACCTGAAGCGTCTGTAACCCGAGGTAACACTGTAACTTGAATCCATAGGTTTGGGTCTTACCCTCCTGAGCAGGAGAAAACAAGCTTGCAACAGCCTCCATGTGACAGCCTTTTAGATATTTGAAGATGGCTATCATATCACCTCTCAGTCTCCTCTTTACCAGGCTAAACGTACCCAATGCCCTCAACCGTTCCTCATGAGGCTTGTTTTCCAGACCGTTATCTGAAGCCCCAGTTCCTTACGTATGAAATTGCCTATGCATTAAGTTCTGTTGAGAAGATCCTTCTCCGTGTCTCAGTATATGACATGCCTTGGGCTAAGGCAAACAAAGATAGCCTTCCCTGTGGCTGAGCAAGGAGCAGTTTGCCCAGTGGAATGGAGCTGCAGCAATAGCTTCCCATTATTTGTGTTGAGAAACTAGCCATTGCCTTGCCCCTCTCTCACATGGTAAGTGACAGCGACACCACTGCCAGGAGACTAGTACTGCAACACCTTGATGGACTCACCTCTCCTGTGACAGTCTTTCGCCATCTCATAAAGACTTTTATATACAGTGGTACCTCGGGTTAAGAACTTAATTTGTTCCAGAGGTCCATTCTTAACCTGAAACTGTTCTTAAGCTGAGGTACCACTTTAGCTAATTTCTGTTCTCATCCTGAAGTAAAGTTCTTAACCCAAGGTACTATTTCTGGGTTAGCAGAGTCTGTAACTTGAAGCGTCTGTAACCTGAAGCATCTGTAACCCGAGGTACCACTGTATATATAACAAAAAAAGCACTTGCTTTCTCAAGTTGTTAGTGTTCCCTTAAATTCCATGTTTCAAAGGAGGCTGGCCTGCCATTGGCTGTCCCTGGTAGAGGACCAGGTTGTTCTACTGCCTATGGAGAGGAGGTTTTGAACTAAAGAAGGATCTGTGACGGCAGAAGCTAATGCAGCCCCTGTGTTGATTTGACCCACAATGAATAAATTGACCTCTCCCGAGTAATTCATTGAAATAGCACAAGGAAGCCCATTCAGTATTTTAAAGACCAGAGGTCTAATCCCCTAAACGTGCATTAAATAAGTACTCACGTCTAGTGGAAGGCCATTGTATGAGCTTAAAACATATGGCAACAGAGTAAGCAATAGCATAGAATTGAGAAGACATTTCATATATGTTTGTCACTGTTAAAAGTTTGACATATTTATTTATTTTCTGTTTATTTAAAATATTTATAGCCTTCCCCTTCTGTCTATACAGATACCAGGGCAGGATACAGAACATGAATCAAATAATAAAATATACAAAAAAAACCATAACAATCAGATAAAAATGGCAGAGCAGTATAAACAGTCAGCATCTTAAAATATTTTGTTACATAAATTAGTTTTAACCCAGCACTGGAGTTATAACAGTATCAGTGCCATGATTATTATTATTATTATTATTATTATTATTATTAATACCCCACCCACTCTGGGCGGCTCCCAACAGAGGACTCAAAACAGAATAAAACTTCAAACATTAAAAACTTCTCTAAACAGGGCTGCCTTCAGATGTCTTCTAAAAGTCAAATAGTTGTTTATTCCCTTGACATGTGATGGGAGGGCATACCAACAAGGCGGGCACTACTATCAAAAAGGCCCTTTGCCTGGTTCCCTGTAACCTCACTCCTCACAGAGAGGTAACTGCCAGAAGGCCCTTGGAGCTGGCCCTCAGTATCCGGATTGAACAATGGGGGTGGAGTCACTCCTTCAGGTGTACTGGGCCGAGGCCATTTAAGGCTTTAAAGGCCGGCACCAACACTTTGAATTGTGCCTGGAAACATACATTGGGAGACAATGTAGGTATTTAAGGACCGGTGTTATATTGTCCTACCGCATTCTGCATTAGTTGCAGTTTCCGGGTCAACTTCAAAGGTAGCCCCACATAGAGTGCATTGCAGTAGTCCAAGCGAGAGATACTTATGAACGGAGGACATTCTACATTTGAGGCACACCCACCAGAGAAGGCTTGATCTAATGTCCAGTAGCAGATGCCATGGTATGTCATATCACCAGATATGCACATCTCCAGACAGGCACAAGCAGAGGCACCAAATTGGCTCCACCAGTACATTTGCCTTTTCTTCCAGAAACCACAGGTCAGCAGTTGAGGGTGAGCGAGCTACTTTTACAGGAGGGGACTTGAGCCTCCTAACCACTCGGGCGCTGCTCATGTCATTCTCACATTGCTCATTGGAAAGAGCCAGGGTGGTGCAGGGGTTAGAGTGATGGATTAGGGCTTGGGAAACCAGGGTTCCAATCCCTACGCGAGCCATGAGAAGCTCACTGGGCTAGTCACTGTCTCTCAGCCTAACCTAATTCACAGGGTTGTTGTGAGGATAAAATGAAGAGGGGGAGAACTAAGTACACTGCCTTGAGTTCCTTGAAAGAAAGAGAGGAACTCTGCACACAGGTAAGCATATTCAGGGTCATTGTGTCAGTTTCATTGTAGGATGATTATACATTCCTGGATCAAGTTCAGTTATTTGCACACATGCTGTTTCAAGATACAAGAGAGAAAGAGAGAGAAATCCCATGAGGGCCAGCACCTAAATTAATTTCTTTAGCAGCTTTTATTTCACATTCCCTTGTCTTCCCTTTATGTTTAATGCAGAGGTGCAAGCCGCAAACGTCAAGACAGAAATATTTGTTAACAATCCCCTTTTCAGACTTTCTCTATTCATAAGTTTCGAGCGCGTTTCTTTCTTCCCTGCCTTTTTCACACAGAGAGAATGAGACTTGCTGGATGTTTCCTTCACCAAACTGTGTACCGTTTACCATTAATCAGGTCATCCAATCACAAGGCAGCAATTAGCATAATGTACAGACACACTTAATCAGACTACTATGCAGTTAATACTTTAATAGTTATTGGGGGGAGGGGGGGAGGGATTAACCATTTCAAGTAGCAGCTTGACATTCCAATATGTTCCTCTTCCTAGTCTTAACTGTTCACTTTTCCTGGCTATTTTGCCAGGAAATCACTTAATGAAATCACTAGAAAACTGTTGCACTTGATACGTAAGTCAAGCTGAGTTCCTAAACCTGTTAATTGTGAACTTGCTTCCAGGACCTCCTGATAAATGGGGGGATTTTCACTGTTTGGGGGAGTGAGGACAGACATATTGAAAGTGGAGGAGCATAGAAATAAAACAATTTGATAATTATCCAGCATGAACAAAGTAAAAACATAAAGTGGTTAAATGTTAACCTTTCATGTTGTCTGGTAATTGAGTGTTTGCAGGTAGTCAGGGCTATCAGTGAAGAATGCTGAAGATTCCCATGACAGGAAGAAGATAGACTGAAAAGGGGAGGGGATGAGAGAGAAACAGGAAAAAAATGAGCCTGCCAGTGGTTAATTGAGCATACAGATCCCTAATGTGTCAAGCACTACACTCTGATGAAGGATGATGCTTTTTTAGGGTGCATCTTGCTTTGTTACCATTGTATGTCCACTGCCTGACATTTCTGTGTCAGAAGAGGAACCTGCAGCTGCAGGAGACTTTTATGCAGTATGTGGAAGGAGAAAAACATGAAAGATATTAGTCCACAAGTTTGTATTGTATATCATTATATTACTTTTGGTGGCTCTGGGGGTTGGGGGCTAGAACATTCTGCTTTTCACAGTGTCTACCAGCTGGCTGCAATCCCTCAAATAATATCATGCAGTGCTTTTTTTCTTTTAAAAAAATGTTTCCGACTCATATTGTCATTTTCCTACTCATATTGAAATATTGCCCCTCAATGCAGCCAAACTTAGATTCACAAAATGTTTAGGGGTATGCATCCCCCCAGGAAAAAAAGCACTGATATCATGTGTTTGTCAGATAATTTTTTCACCCACCCACCCCCTCCGGGGGGAAAAAGGAAATAAATGGACCAGGCCTGTTTATTTTTATAGTCTCTAAACAGCAAGGATCCATTACAGAAAAGTTGTTTCAGGGTGGTGGGGATTTCTCTGCCTTCAGGTCACTCATTAATGAGCTGAACACTAGAAGAGGAGGGAAGCTGAAGCTGAGATCTTGGAGAGGGTGATTTTTTTGGGGGGGAGGTGGGATTTATTTTATGATTTCATGTGCTTCTAGAACCAGGCATAAGCAAGCGAGAAAAGCACTGTTCTGAGCTTACGTGGAGACTACCAATTGGGATTTCTATGGGGGAAAGCCAGGTTCGAGTATGACGAGCTACTGGATGATTTTCAGTCCTGGCCTGTGTAGTTTCTGACCTTCCTAACCTCTGTGGGGCTTCCTTTATGAGGGTTCCAAGCCAGATGGCCATGCCATCAAAGCTTTATGAGTACAAACTCTTTTTACCACCTCGCAGTTTCTTCCAGCTTAAAAGACGAAAGTGGAAGTGTGAGGAAAACAGGCTTAAAAGGTGCTAAAGACAAAAAACAAAGCAGAAATGGTCCTATCTTTCTTCTGGAATCTCACATGATCAAATGATACCTTCTGCCCCTTCTGTGTCAGAGGGAAAAACAGGGCATGCCCACCGAGCTTGGCTTATTTTAATGATGTAACAGACATCACTTGGAAAAGAATGTGATAGTATCTATGGTCTCAATTCTCGTGCATATACAAAAGGAAAAGGAAAAAGGCAGACATGGCATGCATCTCTTTGCATGTGGATCTCTGGGAAGGAGCATCGTGCAAAGCCAAAGCAACCCAAAGTCCCTTATGTAGAGCAAGTCATTGCTTCTCATACTGTCCCCGAATTAACGCCAGCTCTCACTCAAGCAAAATGACCTTGTTAACTTTATGGGAACTACCCTCAAGTTTCTGCCTGGATCCCATGGAAACAACCTCTCCAATGGAAGTCAATTTTCTAGTGATCTTTCCTTTGGAGAGTTAACTCAGTCACCAATTTCTGGATTTGAGGGTTACACTTTTTCAATTAAGGAACACACGCCGAACAGAAAAACCTGTAAAACTGCAACGTTACTGCGACATGTTATAACAATTCTTTGATGTACAGAGCTAATTTTAGAGCCTTTGAAATCAATTCCTATCACCAGCAGGTAAAGTCAAAAATAGAAGACCCATGAATCTGGGTGAGGTCAGACTCCTTTACAGGTTCAGGTTGATTGCTTTGCAATAAAACCACTGAGATCTGCTAGTTTTTAATGAGCTTTTCTCTCAAGAAGTGGACTTGTATTTTCACTGATGATTGTTCAGGAAGGGTGTGTTCCAACTCTCCACCACACAAACAATAAAATAAATCCTTGTGGATCTAGGGCTTGAATCACGGGTGGGTTTTGTTTTGTTTTGTTTTGTTTTGAAGACATCCATGGGAAGTTTAGACTGTTATTTCCCTTAGAGCAAATGAAGCAAGCATGCCCCAAAAAGGGGTATATAATTTGGAGGATGGAAAAGGCTAAATTATCACATTCAAAACTAGATTATGGCTGACACTGGCAAAGTAAGTAGCACAAGTGGGATGTAGCTGTTTTCTTTATTAGATATATAGAATATAGTTGTTGTTTTTTAGGTTCAAGTGTCCTCATGGGTACTAAATGCTTTAGAATATTTTTTGAGATGGAAAATATAATAGTTCTGGTCACAGCAATCCATTTCTTTGTCTTCCAACCGCAGGTTTTCTATTTTCCCTATGTGCTGGGTTTTCCAAAATAGCCTGCAAATTGACAGTGAGCAGGCAACATGTCATGGAAGAAAGAGTCACTGCGCAACCCCAGAACCTTTACAAGAATTTGGAATCCCTTTCTTGGAGATATAGTGGAAGCCACACTGTGTATGGGATGCTCCTCTTCATAATCACATGTGTATCAAGCCAAGGTGGTAGATACAAATCTATGCAGCTAAATTTCACAAGAAATTACGTTATATATGAAGGATTTTATTTTTTTTAATAGTTAAACTTCCTTGGTATCATGTTCAGACCATGACTAAATATTCCATTTTGGAAGGCACCAGTTGCAGCATATTGAAAGAAGTGTGTTTCAATATTTATATTATAGTTCTATATTTAGAATATATTATTTACATGCAACCCAAATCTATGCACATTTTATGTCCCATTTTAATTCAGTGAAGTATTGCTCACAAGCAAGGGTGCATCAGGTTGCAGCCTTTGCTACTTTCTTTTTGGATTTGTGGTAGAGCATGTCTTGTGAACATCTCCTTTCTCAAGAATGTGGGTTTTTTTCAATTGACTATAAAAGCCAAGAAAGAGAGGTCTCTGGGATATAACACTAGTTCCAGCCATGGCATAAGCCTGAGGGGTGATGAAAAAGTCCCAGATTGTATTCCTTGGAAATGGCTTCCCTGAGTGTGTGAAGGCATCCAGTAATGATTGCTGGTAGCTGGGACTGGGCCATGCTGTGTAGGACCTGGGACAGCTCCCAGTACACGCTTGAAGGAAAGAAGGTGCTTCAACAAGGAACTGGGCTCAAGTTGAACATTTAAATAAGAGAGTAGGACAACTCAGTGAATCTCACCCCTTAATCCAGGTACTTGACATTGCTGAGAGACTTCCAAGTCCACTCACTGCTCTCCCAAGAGAAGTTCTGGGTGGTTGCTGAGTGATGGAGCTGTGGATTCTTGTTACTTGCTTGAGAAAGCATAATCCCTGGCCTTCTATACCTTCTAGTCCTCACTGCAATATTATAGAGAGGGGAAACCATTTCTGCCTCATTATAATTAAGTTTTATAAGATGAAGTGAGACCTGGAACAAAATATTGTAACTTGGAGCACTCCTTGTCAGGGTTCCAGCCAGTGATCCATGCCCTCCCTAGAATGTTCTGCCCCCCTCCCTTGTTTCTTCACACACCCCTCCAACACTCTGCCAGCATTTCATGTCCAGTGAGTCTGCTCCCTTCTCATTGAGCTATTTTGCATTCCTTCATCATCCTCAGGTTCTTTCCCCTAAAGTTATTTGTCCTTCTGCGAACCTTGAGTTTCCCTCAAGTCTTCTGTTAACTCCCCGTCTACTGTGTGGATTCTGCCATCTTAGCTACATAAGAACCCCCACCCCCAATACATGATATTTGGGGCATTGGGTTGCTTTTGACTCAGGCGCTCCCTCTGAAACTTTCCAACCGGCTTCTCAAATTGTCTAGTACTTACAAAGTAGCTGATTTATGAAAGCCAGTCTCATTCTTTCATGGCCAAGCTTTTTTCCTCTTCTTCTTTTAATCAGCGAAGTACCAAACACCTAGAATGCAATCTATTGAAAGACATTAAGGCTCTGTCTTAGACTGACAAAATCCCAGGAAATTCAGAGTTAAGACTAAAATACTGTCCTTATCTCACCCTGCTGTGCTTAGGTATTATAGCACATATGGTATGAACACCCCTCCACCCTCTCCTTTTTTATCAGGGTCCTTGATTATTCAGCGTGGCAATGCTGCACCTAGACACAATGTGAAGACTTAGGAGGAGAGCGTCTGAACTCTGAATCTCCTGGTTCCTTTAAGACTATTAATGTTATTACAGCATAAAGTGGGTGGTTTAATACCTTATGGATAGTGCTTAAGGGAAGCAACATCTGCCATGGGTTGGGTCCCTCCACTGCTAAGCAGTAACTTAAGAACACCAGCTCTTTTTCCTGAATTAAAAGACAGCTTGATTGCTGTAGATAAAATTGACACAATGAAAAGATAAAAAATAAATAACCTAAAATAAGAGACAAAACCTTTAAGTGTGTGTGTGTGTGTGTGTGTGTGTGTGTGTAGCAAGACTGCCCTCATTTGTGGTATTCTATGTCATGCCAAGCCCAGTAATACCATGACTTATCTGCTTCTATGACCATTTGGAGTCCTTTCTGTAAACGCTTATTAAACATTTCAAACAACTGCCTAAGGCCATGGTTCTAAACATGCTTACTTGGGGGGGGGGGCAAATTCAGTTGAAATCAATGGGACTGTTTTATTTTATTTTATTAGTGAATGTACTTGTGGTTAGGAGTAAAGCCTCAAAACTTCAGATTACAATCCTGAATACAAACATCCATTTTGTATCATCAATAATAGCTTATGAGTAGTTTATGAACAGGACCCCTTAAAATGATGGTTGCTTTTTGAAACTACAAAAGAACACCACCATTCCTGGCAAATAGTCCTGCGGAATTTAGTGAAAACAACCTGGAGTTTTTACAGGCCACTAGGGTAAACATAAGTAGTGAATTAACTTTTCAAAAAAGTTCTGTTCAATTCCATCCAAGCATGTAACATGGGATTGATAATTTGATCTGCTACTTGTTATCTCAGGTGGGCTAAATTCACCCTTCATGAATTAAGAAGTGGGCCTTCATACCTTACATCTGTATTTGATTTTGGTTTTTTGAAGTTTATTCAGTATACTACAACTTCACATGAAACAATAATGCAAAGGAATGTCAATATTACAACAAAACATGGGGTACTGGTTGTTGTTGAGTGTCTCCTTTACACTAATTTGGAGAGATTGTAACCCAATGGGTTATGAAAGAGAACCTTTCCAGAAAGAAGAATATGGCAATGGGTGTTAATACAAGATGGTGGGCACTATAATGGCAGAACCTGGCATAATGTGATCACAGCAACCAACTTACCTTAAGATGTCAGCCATTACACCTACATAGCTTTGCCACTGCAAACAAGTAAATTCTGACCCTGTGTAGGAGTTCTTAAAAGAAAAAAATTGGTCTTTGTTCAGCTTTTGCCTTTTTTACATTATCCAGAATTTCTTTCAGTGTTAAGTCTGATGATGTAAAAATAAGAAAAAGTTATTACAAACTGTGGCATGGGTTTACTAAGGCTTTGAGAATTCTCTGTTATCTGTGGTATTTCCTTAGGAACAGAACACTTCTATTTCCTTTTTGTTAAGCAAATGGAGTGATATTTTCATGGAGACAATTTTTCCCTTGTTGCTTCAGCTAGTTTTCCATGGTGTGTGTAGCTATCCCAAGTGAATTGGAGCAGTGTCCTGAAAACACACATCGATCTGTCTGGCGGATTGTTTAATTTCCCATTGCGCTGAAAATGGTTTCAATCTCTTACATAACCAATGCAAATACAGGACAAATATTTTCCTACTGAGGTTTATTCCAAATATCAGGGGTCCTGCGGGAATGATATACTTCAAACATATCGCCCTGCAAGCAGGCATAGGCCATAGCCTTTGTTTTAATGTGAACACTATGTTATGTATACATTGACTTGACACAAATATCCAGGAACCCATTCCTGAGAGAGGGACAGCACAAACTCACAAAGCAGTTTTGTGCACATTTCCTCAAAAGTAAACTCTGCTGCGTTCTGTGGGACTTACTCCCTAGTAAATGCGCTCATTGCGGGTTAAAAAAAAGCTTACAGCCTTCGGTGATTGATTTCTTGAAGGATGTAGAAGACAAAACATGTAAAGTGAATTTAGTATTTCGGTAGATGCAGAGGAAATACCCGCCGTGAACAAAATAAAACATGCAAAGAAAAGACTGGGGCTGCATCTGTGGGGTTTAAGCAGGTTTCTGGTTCGCCAGTTTACTCCTACGTGGCCTGGATCCCTCACACTGGGATAAATTTCATGTTACCAAGATGAATGGAAATGAAGAGCTGCGTAATTATTAGTTTTGTTGCTGGCAGATCAATCATTTGCGATGAACTGCTCACAAAGGTCACGTATGACCTTTCGGCTGGAATTTAACTGGCACCACAGTTGTGATTTGCTCACAGCAGCAGTCCCCTGCTGGCTGTATTATAACAGTCTTGGCAGCATTAAAAGGCAGGCCTGCATTCCATGTCATTGGGCTTCTTATAATTATGACAAATGACTAAATGTGTTATTTTCAGCAAAGCAGTGGCAGTCAAAAGGGGGTACTTAGGGTTTGTAAGAGGTGATGGCTGGCATGGCTTTTCCTTTTCTTGACTTAACACAGACTGAATCATACATGGCCACCCCACTGATAGCTGAGCAGCGTGTGAAACCCATTTCACAAGTCTGCTGCTGCTGTACAGCTGCAGTGCTCTCTTTTCATCTCCAACAAAACCAGAGCTGGTGGCTGCTGCTGCTGCTGCCGCTGCTGCTGTTCAAAACAGCCCTACAGTTTACCATGGGTGGGGCACAGAGAAAGTCACAGGCTTTGTTTACAGTGAGGTTGAATGGGAAATCCCAAATCCCAATTATATTTTATTGTTGGTTTGGTGTTTTTTTCAGGAATAAGGACCAAAGGAAATGTACCACAAGAGGTAATTTGTACACTAGAAGACAGTCCACTGAGACAGCAGAAATTATGAATGGAAAAAGGTCCAGATACAATTCTGGAGAGTCATTTCAGAGAGCTGATGAATTCAAATTGCAACAGATATAGAGGTCATCCAGTAACACTGGAACTATCTTCAGACTACACTCTTAGCTGTTTTGGAAGAGAGGAAATGGAAAACAACAACAACAACCCACTGAGCATCTGAAATGAACTTCGAAAAAAGTGGATGATATCTCAAGATGCTGATAAAATGAGGATTCTATTTGCAAAACACCCTGATGCATTTCAGCCAATTGTTATTTAAAGGTCTTCTGCAGGGGTCCAAAATGGAGAACAGCCTGCGGAGATTATGGTTAATTGTATCAACTGTTCATGTTAAATGGTTGTTTCGAAAAGCAACAAGGATTATAAGAGTAAATGTTTCAAATCTATATTGGTGTAAGGCAGCCATGCAAATCCAGAGTAATAGCAGCAGTACATAGCAGAAGAAGTTGCAGCATTTGAGGATGTAGCCCAAAATTCCACCCCTAAAATTAAAATCCTACATGGGGATACCTGTAGCTTTCCGGACGTTGTCAGACTACAACTTCCACCAATCCCAAGTCAGCATAGCCAATAACCAGGAATGATGGGAGTTGTAGTTCAACAACACCTGGAGGACCACAGATACCCTATCCCTGTCCTCTATAAACAGATCAATAGCATATCTGCAGTACAAATTTAAATTGGCTGTCAAGGCTGTTGAACTGCAATGGCTCTCAAAGACAGAAGGTGACATCCCATTATATGAAGCAATGAAAGGATCTCTGTCAAAGAATCCTCAGCACTTTCAAGAAATTGCTGTCACTTGAGGCTCAGGTGACCTCTGTGGCACGAAGTGTCTTCCATCAGCTTTGACTGTGCAGCTCAACTGTGCTCCTATCTGGACAGATACAGCCTAACCTCTGTGGCCAATGCTCTGGTGACCTCTAGGTTAGATTACTGCAATGTTATATGTGGGGCTGCCCCTGAAGATGGTTCAGAAAGCTGGTGTAGAATTCAGCAGCCAGGTTGCTCACTAGGACAAGACAGTTTGAGCATATAATGCCAATTCTGGCCCGACTTTACTGTCTGGGTCCAATTCAAAGTGCTGGTTTTGGCCTTCAAAGCCTTAAATGGCTCAGTACCACAATACCTCAAGGACTGCTTCTCTCCATATGAACTGACCCAGACACAGTGATCGTCATCTGAGGCCCTTCTGCATGTGCCTGCTCCATGAGAGGTCTAGAGGGTGGCAATATGATAATGGGCCTTTTTCTGCGGCGGCTCCCTCCTTATGGAATGCTCTCCTCAGGGAGGTTTGCTGGCACCCTCATTACATATCTTTAGGTGCCAGGCAAAAGCATCTCTCTACTTCCAGGCCTTTGGCCATTAAACAGTCTATGGCCTTTTAAACCGGGTGGGGGGGAGGGTGTTCTTGTTGTGGTGGTGGTGGTGGTAAGTATTTTTTGTGTTTTTATATTGTGATCTTCAGATGAAGGGTGGTATAGAAATTTAATCAATTGTAATAGTAGCAATTGTAATAGTAACAAATAAATTGTGATAGTAACAGTATTGTAGTAAATTGCAATGGTAACAAATTATAAATCCTAACATGACTGCTAACACCTGTTTATAACCCATTTGTAAAAGTGCAACGTAGATGTCGTGAAAAATATATGTCCTGCTTGCTCCCACCATCCTTTAGACCGATATGGAGTACCTGTTGTTGGACTCCACAATTTCTATCATCTCTGCTTTAGGTACAAGACTCCAGTAAACAATGGAACAAAATTGCATTTGGTGAAAAATAAAGCTCACTCAGGAACCAGGATATAATCTAGAGGCATAGAACACAGCAACCTTGCTGTAGGTAAGTAGGTCATTGGCTAACCAATCTCTAGATGGAGACCCCCCCAATGCACACTGCTGCACTCCATGGAGGAAAAACAAGATACAAGTTCAGTCGGGTTAAGAACATTAATGTTCCAGATATCTGGGAAGGCAACATCCACGTCTCTCTGTTTATTCCTCACTGAAGTTTCTTGTAACAAAACGAATGCTTGGAAAATGTCTTGAGTCTACAGCACCTGGTAAATTGTGTTATGGATCATCTCCTTTTTCAACTGCTTCTCATAACCCACCTGAAACAAAGCAGCTGGGAACTTGGCAAGCTCTGCATAGGGAACAGGGGCAGCATAGGCAAAACTGCCACACAGGTGTTGGATTTAGACTCTGCAAGCTACCTGGCCTAGACAGCATCTTGAGAAGTAGAGACATCACCTTGCCAACAAAGTTTCGTATAGTTAAAGCTATGGTTTTCCCAGTAGTGATGTATGGAAGTGAGAGCTGGACCATAAAGAAGGCTGATCGCCGAAGAATTGATGCTTTTGAATTCTGGTGCTGGAGGAGACTCTTGAGAGTCCCATGGACTGCAAGAAGATCAAACCTCTCCATTCTGAAGGAAATCAGCCCTGAGTGCTCACTGGAAGGACAGATTGTGAAGCTGAGGCTCCAGTACTTTGGCCACCTCATGAGAAGAGAAGACTCCCTGGAGAAGACCCTGATGTTGGGAAAGATGGAGGGCACAAGGAGAAGGGGACGGCAGAGGACGAGATGGTTGGATAGTGTTTTCGAGGTTACCAGCATGAGTTTGACCAAACTGCGGGAGGCAGTGGAGGACAGAGGTGCCTGGCGTTCTCTGGTCCATGGGGTCACGAAAAGTAGGACACGACTAAACGACTAAACAACAACAACAACAACAAGCTACCTGGCAACCTTGAAGTTGTTGAAGATCCACTTCTGACACTCAAAGTCTTTCCCCACTTGTACACAGGCTCTCTGTGTCATCATATTGAGTGATCTGCAGCTACAACAGCTATTTTCTCTGAAACAAACTTTTTCTAGTGTTAAAAAAATCAAAAACAAAAAACATTGTATAGAAAGTTTAAGACTGGTGAATTTGTCCAGTAAAGTACCCCTATCATTTACCTCTATGCTTTGTCAAATTGGGGATGGGGACGGGACGACCCTCTTAATTGATAGTTGGTCTTGTCCAACCTTCTCCAACCTGCTGCTCTGCAGATTTTTGCGACTGCAACACCCAGGCCATGGTTGATGGGAGTTGTAACCCAAAATATCTGGAAGGCACCAGATTGAGGAAAGCTGGTCTAATCAGAAGACAGCACACCACCAGAGGATAGATTTGATGCTGAATCTGATGCATGTCTACTGATAATCACAAGCTAAATTGCACCTCAAAATTTAGGGGTAGTAGACGTTACTTTTCTAGTTCCATGCTGCAAGCTAGAAAAACAAAGAGCCTAAGCAGGAACAGGGAATCCTTGAAGCATTTGGTTCTAATCCTTGAGCATTCATCTGAATTCATTTTTTTTAAAAAAGACATGTTGTTATGTGAATGCATAACGTGCCTTGTAAAGGAAGATGACCTGAAAGGCACCGATAAATAAATGTGAAATGCATGTCTCTCAAACCATCTCCTTGCTCAGAGTGACTCGATGTGATAGTGAGAAGGTTCCCTCATGTTCGAATCAGAACAGCTTTGATTCACTTTTCCCCAGTTTGGGGAAATAACTCATTGTGATCCAAGACAACCTGTGTCAGGCCCCCATCCCATCTCATTCCCCATATGCAATGGGTCCATACCCCTTCCCCTCAAGTCTCCCTCCCACACACCCAAATTCCCACCCAATAACAATACTGCTGCTCCAGAAGCAGCAGGTGGGATAAAGCAAAGTGGGAAAACACTTCTACTGCTTCAGTGCCTGAAGATCCTCACCTCCACTCAGTGTTCACAATACTGATGGTTAGATGGGCCAACAGGCTGCTCAGTATAATGCACCTTCCTGAGTTCCTAAGTATGGTGGATCTAGGAAGTGTAATTTGGGGGCTGGCTTGGATCGATGGGTGGTAGGGTTGCCATACGTCCGGAATTTTCCAGGCATATCTGGAGTACTGTGGTTGCAAGCAGTGTCCGGGCGGGAATTGGCACTTTTGCATCCAGGTTTTCACTTTTTGAAATATGGCAACCCTAATGGGTGGATAATGGAAGGGAATGTTCATTTTTGCTTAGAAAAGAATTCAGGAATTGTAACACTTCTCTCATATAGGTGGGGCTCAGAAATCTGAGTTTGGGGGACTTTCTCATATGTCTCTGCTGCCCTAATTTTAAGCATGGGTCATAGCCTCAGGTGTTGTAACCTATTACTAAGTTCTTTTTAGAAAGGCTTTTGGATGAGATACTTCAATTTATCCAGTTACAGATAGGTAGCCGTGTTGGTCTGCCATAGTCAAAACAAAAAAAAATTCCTTCCAGTAGCACCTTAAAGACCAACTAAGTCAGTTCTTGGTATGAGCTTTCGTGTGCATGCACACTTCTTCAGATACACTCAGATACACAGTGTGTATCTGAAGAAGTGTGCATGCACACGAAAGCTCATACCAAGAACTGACTTAGTTGGTCTTTAAGGTGCTACTGGAAGGAATTTTTTTTGTTTCAATTTATCCATTCATTCATTCAGCCTTTATGGGCAAAATACACTTCCATTGTTGTTGTTGTTGTTGTTGTTGTTGTATTTCCTGCCTGCCGTGCAGGTTGTTACAATCACCAGGCTCTTTGGAAATGCCACATGCCCTTTCAGTATTTTAATATGAAGAACTTAGCAATGTGAAACCCCAGTCCTACTTCTCTATGCAGCAGTCCTCAGAGAAGTGTCATAATTGTTCCCATTTTATGGGCTGGAAGCTGATGGCAAGATAGAAGTTCTCTTTCTACAGATAATAATATAAAGATGGTGTGTGTGGTTCAACCCAGGAATCACTTCTAAGCTGGAAGTGAAACAGTGTCTGGTCCTGATTTAACACCCTGTCTACTGAACCATACAACCCAAACTACCTATAGCTGAGTGCTTTCCTTTTTACCTTTTATATGCTTCAGGTTTGTCCCGACTCCTTCCTTTCTCTGTGTTTGGGGTACACAGAAGCAATTAGAGCAACAGCGATTATTGAAATGGGGATTATTTCCTTTTATTGTTCTTTGCTTTTCCAGACGCTTTCAATTTAGGGGTGGGGAGAAGCACTTAAGAGCTGTTTGGGGGCCTCTCTTTGCCTCACTTCCTTTCATAATGATATGTTCTCTCGCTGGGTGATATTCAGCCCCAAGCAAAGGCCTATATACCTCCATCACAAGTCTTAATTTAGGAGGAAAGAATTAAATTGAAAAGGGCCTGTAGGGACTCTTTGCTCAGGGATGAATATTGTCCTCCATGGTGATGAACACTAAGGAAGTTAACTTGTGTCTACAGAAAAGGTTCCATCTTCTGGGAATGTGGTAAAAACAGTTATAACTTAGCCTTAATAAAGTGCTTTTGCTTTTCAACTTATCCTTTTTATTTACTTAAGAGGTTTACCTAACCTAAACCCTTTACCAGTAAGCCCTGGAGCAGTTTACATCAATAAATATATCTATAAAACCATAGAACACAACAAAAATCAAATGAAATAAAAACAATTCCACAACCCTAGAAGAACAAAGCAGCATTAAACTGTTCATAAATTTCATATAAACCTGGGCATAAAAAAAAAATATTTCCCCCACCCTTATTCCCATTTCCTGTTAAATAAGATGCACCTTGACTTATGTTCTAAAAGAGCATCATGAAGAAGCCAGGTGCACCTTAATGGGGTGGGAATTTCACAGACACAGAGCCACCACCAAAAATGTCCTTCCCCAGGCAACCACACTATGTACTTCACTCTATCCAGATAGCAACCATGTTCTCTCAGATATTTGGAACTCAGGCCATTCAGGCATTAAAGATGACCCCAAGCACCTTCAATTGGACCCAGAACATTATCACAAACCATTCAGCTCTCAGCCGACTGTCAAAGCCAGGCATAGCCACTGAGGCTACCTGGACTTCCAATGATGGTTTGTTTGGAGCACCTCCAGACTAAGTACTCGATTCTTTACCAGGGGGAGACCCCACTCAGAAGAGGTGCTTCTACCAAACCCCCAGACATAGAAACCACTCACAACACTTCCATCTTGTCTGGGTTTAGCTTCAATTTGCTGGGCCATATTTGGTCCATTACTACCTATATACATTGATTCAGAACCTACACTGCCTCTTCTGTTACCAATGGGACAGATTTATACAGTTGAGGGTCATCAGTATATTGATGGCACCTCAACCCAAATCCCCTGATGACAACTCCCAATGGTTTCATGGAGGTTTCAAACAGAATGAGTGGCAAGGTGAAACACTGTGGAACCCCACGGGATAATTCCTATGGGGCCAAACAATAGTCACCCAAGTCTTTATTCTGAAATGCAGTGCCTTGGGCTTACAGCTGCCCAGATCGACACCGTGGTCAACGGTTCCAAAAGTCACTGAAAAATAATCCACAAGGTCACACTACCCCTTTTCCTGTTTCAGTGCAGGCCATTGACCTGGATGACCAGGGCAGTTTTCAGAACCAAAACCAGGCCCGAAGCCAGTATGAAATTGGAACTAGAAAATCAGTTTTGTCCAAACATCCCTAAAATTGTCCCATGACCACCTTCTCAAGCACCTTGCCTTCATAAATGAACATTAGTGACCAGGCAATAATTTCATGCAGCTACCTATGCATCTTCTGCTATCATAGAATTACGGTATAGCACCATAAAGCATAAACCATTCCAATCCACCTGCTCCAAGTGAGAATTATCCACTCACTAGCCTGCTCAACCCAGATTACATTGCACCAGAAGCAGTGTGCAGATCAAACAGTATGATGCCAGCAGAGCCAAAGTTATGACTCAAGTAAGCCAATTCTGACAGTGAACTTAGTTGGTCAAATGCTTATCAGTTTATAAGTGAAATGGGGCCACCTAAAAATAAGATTGTTTCTACATAACTCAGGGCACTCCTGTGGCACACAAGTATTTTTGTTCCTGACACATTTCGAGAAATTTAATCTCTTTAACAGGGGATTTCCTTCTTGCCTCAAGCAGTTTTCCAAGAAGCATGGAAGAAAATCCCTTGATAAAGAGATTGAATTTCTCAAAATGAGTCAAGAACAAAAATACTTGTGCAGCAGTATTCCTCTCCCCAGGTACACGAAGACACACACATTAGTGAATTAAAGTGAAGGCTCCCTCAGACGCCTCCTTCGTGTCCCCACACTGCCTGCCCCTCAGAGGCCGGCTGTTTCAGACTAGCTCCCTACCCTCCATGGAGGAGCCCTGCCCCGCGTAACGACACGCGGCCCCTTTAAGAAGCCATGTAAACAAAGTCCGATTAGAGAATTAAAGTTAAAAGTTTTTAAAAAAAACAACAGCAAACCCCCAAAGAAACTGTGACCTTCAAGCACTTACAGAATGCTGAAGCCTATGACTGAGAGCAGTTCAGACAGGGAGCATTAGGGTTTCAGTTTTGGGGATGGGAGGAAGGGAAATGGAGGGCACAGAGGAAGAGGTCATTAGTCTGTGCTCAGGCCCATTACATATAATACAGAAAAGACAGGTGAACCCTTAATGGTCCCCGTGAGTCACAGCTAAGGGTCACTTCGCCCATGTCATTGAGTCTGGTAGCACCTTAAAGACTACCCAAACGGATAATGGTACGAGCTTTTGTGCGATAGAGTAGACTTCAGATGCATGAAGGCTAATCCTCCTTTGCAGGTATATACACTACACATGGATGGTGTGGGAAGGTAAGTAGTGAGATTGCAGGGAAATAAAATGTAAAAAGTACCGTGACAATTCAATTAGAGTTAAAATGCATGCAGAACAAGCACATTTTACAACAGCAGTGAGAGGTGATTTTTTTTAAGAAAAGATATTTGGTAATACTTAGTTAAACTATGTAGTGGGGCAGAAAACCATTATTTCTAGTCAGACCCAAATGAACAGAATTGAACTTCTCGTTGAATTGTAACCTAGCCACTTACATTGGAGCCTTGCTTTGAAATTATTTTGTTCCAGTATAGCTGCCTTAACGTCAATAGCTGAGTGTCCTGGTAGATTGAACTGTTCTCCTGGTTTCTGAAGATTATCAATTCTGCTGTCAGATTTGTGTCAATCAATTCTTTCCCATAGGGACTGGCATGTTTGTCCTATGCAGAATGCAGAGATGGGCATTTCTGACTGATGATGTGACATGATATAGCATGAGAAGATGAGCAGATGAATGGACCCTTGAAAGGCAGCTGACATTATTAGGTCCCATAATGGCAATTCCTCAGTAGTTATGAGGACAAAGTGGGTATACCTTATAAAATGGTAATTTTTAAAGCAGCCAAGTGTCTTCTAAAAACAAGATGAATTCTATAGCCCCATAGATGAGTTGCTTGTCTTCAAATTAAAGCTCAGATTGAAATGTTATATTTTTAGCAATACACATCACAATGTAACCTGGTTAGATTTTTAAACCCATACACACAACACACAAAAGAGGGACCAGTTCATCTTGGGCTGGGATTTGCCTTAATTATTATCTGCTTTATCAGCCAATTTGAAAAAGTCTAAATCAGTGATGGGCATCCCCTGGCCATCCCCATGTTGATGGCCATATTTTTGACCACTGGCTATCCTGGCTAGGACTGTAGAAAGTTGGAGTCCAATAACATTTGGAAGGCTAGAGATTTCCTATCCCTGGACTAAATACAGGAAATATATGAGCTAGGTGAACGGCATGGTTCCGTGCTGAGGAAATGTTGGCATAGGATACAATGTGGGTCCACATGCCATGAAAACATATGTTGCTGTAGCTACTTATATGTAAGGCCTGAGAGCAGCCAAATGCTCTCCCTTTTTGATGGAGAAAGGGGAAAGAAAGAAAGAAAGAAAGAAAGAAAGAAAGAAAGAAAGAAAGAAAGAAAAGAAAGAAAGAACCCCTTTTGATAGCACTAGCCCTATGAGAACAAGTCACATGAGCCTGCAAAATTCTGTTCCTGCTTCCATCCTGTTCACATTCTCAATGAAAAGGAAGACTATTAAGTCAATGATAGATTTTTGATGGGGGGGCTTGGTTTTTGTTTTTTGTTTTTTTTGCCAAAGTTTACAGCTGTAGTGAACAGTTTGATTTAGCACTAATTTCTAATTGTAACTTACTGGGAGCGGATAAGGTTGTCAGTTTTCTCATGCCTCTTGGTGAGTTCCCGAAAGATTTTTTTAAAAAATTCTCCCTACCAAATTGTCTTATTCCACTGAGGGGCTTAACCACAGTCATTACTTGAAAAACTAGCACAAACAACATAATGTGCAAATTCAAACTGCAATATTGGCAAAACACCTAAATCTACGATGCATGGGCTTGCTTGGGATATATTATATAGATATGGCTACACAGACGCACCACCATTTAGTAACGGGGGATCTCATTTGTGCTGCCACCCCCTCCCCCACCGTAATCCCTTTCTCTGTCTAGAAACCACCCTTTGTAATGTTGATCTTAGCTATTCTCTTCCTGAGTTCCGTATCCTCTTTGTCCTTTTCTACCACAAAAAAAAATCAATTATTGACAGATCAAGATCAGGAGGAAAAATGGTCTGAAATGAAAAACCACAAATGTTAGGTATCTTCCAGGGTCCCTTATAATTGAGAAGATGTGACCTTAAGTGTCAGAGCAGGGGGCAGGGTCTATAGCCTATCTGTATTGTCTGCTAAAGCGAATAGACACAGGGGTGTGCTATGGCGTCTAACAACTGAATTTAATTCCTTATTTTAACATAGAAGGCCAAAAGCCGAAATCTTATAAAGACGACTCCTGAAGAGGACCAGCTGTCCAGGCCTTAAACACTCTGTACCACTGTCTTTCCCCGTTTGTCCTGGTGCTTATTGCTGTGATTGATGACCTAGTGTGTGGAAAACGACCACCTGAACTCTCCAAAGGGTGCCCAGTGTATATTTGACCCTGAGAGGCCACAGATCAAATTTATATGCATTTCAATAACTTTATTTTGATACCTGAAGGAGGGAAGGGAAAATCGTTCACACTGGTGGGGGGGAATGGAGGAGATTAAATATTTCTGCTTGAAAGCATATTTGAAAGGATCTTAGGTGACTGCTGTCACTGGCCTCCTGGTCAACGTTTCTTAGTTCTTCAGCTCTTTGGGCTTTTCATCTTGAGAAGGGTAAAATATATATTCTTCTGGAGAAGAATGGTGAAAAAGCTTTTATTATAGCATCTGAGAGGATTTCCAGCAAGGGCCCCTTTTCGGGAGAAGAAAGGAAGTTTTCTGAGACTATTCCTCACTAAGACTATTCCTCACTGTAGCTTATTTTTGCACACAATTCCAGCCTCCTCATTTCAGAAAATGGACAGAAAAGAGGCTGGAGAGTCATTGGATAGAATTCCATAAAATTGGAGGTTTTCTTTTTAATGTTATGCTCATATGCAAGGTGAAAAAATATACAGTAGATTTAAAAGTGGTTTTGCATAGGTTAGAGTGCGGTTAGAGTTGAGGGCATTACCACTGTTGTGATTTTCTGTGAGCAGAGACAGAGAGAGAGAGAGGGAGAGAGAGCTAATTGTGGTTCATCCCTACAAAAAATATGACAAAGGAAAAACAGGGCAATTCTTCAACATTGTAAATAAGACAGCCAGTTCTATGGGATCTGCTGGAATGACATACCAAATAACCCAGAATACAAAAGCGAGATAAATTTTAACTAAAAATTATTATCTATTTACCCCCGAACCTAGAAAACATCTTTGAAATTTTAAGAGAAATAAAGCTTCACTAACGTTCACACTTTGGCACTGCGGTCTGGAATCTCCCCAAGATCAGCAGCCTTCCCACTGTTATACTATGTTTAGCATGGTGTTCATGAAGGGGTCTGGGGTGTTGTTGTTGTTTTTACTTAACCATCTTTCTGGAAAGATTCAGGTAGTTCCAGCTTGATTCAGTTGACTAAGACATCCAACCACCCTTCTTAAAGCAATATTTAGGGTAGCCTCTGGGACAGGGGTAGGAACCTTTTAAAGCCCAAAGGCTACTTTCCCTTCTGGGCCATCTTGTCTGATGCTGGTGGGGGTGGGGGGGGCAGGAGAAGATGCAGAGAGGCATGCCTTTCTCTTTGGCTCGAATCCAAAGCTATGCCTTTGGTGGGCTACCCAAGGAATCTAATGGGGAGGCAAGATCTGTTGGAGTGTTCATGCTTTGAGACTTCCCATCCAATGCTCAAGTATAGATAAAACCATATATCCTAAAGACCCCACAGTCTCCATTGACCTTCCTTCAAGGAAACCAAACCCATGGGTAAGTACAGGCACCCCTGGAATCTCTCACCGCTTGGAGATTGGGGTGCACGAAACATTACTTATGGAAATTCTAGGGCCTATTTTCCAAATCACTTCCAGAGTGGTAGCAGATTTGCGCAGTCATTTCCCTAGGCAAGTGTCATCTTCTGGGGCTGCAAATGCTCCAACAGCTCCTAGCTTTCACACAACAGCCTCTGTCTGCAGCCTGCACAGCTGGGTGGACGCTTAGCAAATACCCTGCACTGCAATTCCCATTTGGTTCTATGCCAGCATTTAACTCCAATATGCATTGTCTTTAGTAATAAGTTTCTACAACTGAAAAGTTAATTACATACATTATTATTTTTTTCACTGCTTTCCTGTTCCTCTCTATGCAGCTATAGATGTATAATTATTTTATCACTGTAATAATTTTCCTTCTCATCAAGTGATAAAATATAATTCCCTTCTTTGCAAGTCTTATCCTTCTCCACTTGCGTTAATCACTGTCGACATCATAGCCCCTATACACCAAAAGCTCTTGGATTACTCTGTTAATATTCACGTAGTCCTGTGTAACACCCACTCAAGTCAAAATGTTCATCGTAAATTAAAGTTAAGCACGTTCTTAAGTGTTTTGATGACTCACCACAGCTTAAGTGCCAGATGCTGTCGTGTCTGTTGTATCGCATTAGGACAGATGACATCATCCCCATGTTGTCTAACTTGTTTTTTTAATAGACAACATGGAGGGCTTTGGGGTTTCCCAATGCATATTTGTTGTGCTGATTTTTTTTATGTTCAGGGTTATAGATAGCCTGACCAATTTGTGTCTTGAGATTTGGTTTTGACTCACCCTTGAAAAAAAGTTCAAAGTCCCACATATATTGGTGAAATGGTGTTCTTGTAGCCACTTAGTAGAACCTATGCAAATAATAATAATATAATAATAATCAATCAACACCCCGCATATATATTAATAAAAATGTTCTTTCTATGGGAGCACCTGAAAGCTTCACAGATGAGAGATCTCTGCATAGATAAGAGCCCCTTCACAATTTGTAAGTCTACACCTGAACTTCTAAAGTGTAAATGTGACATCTATGTTTGCAAGTATATCATGCAGATGTAGCATGAGAAGAAGAGATAGAGCAACCATTACCAATGGCTGTATTGTCTTCTCCCATTGGGCACTTTTGCCCACGTGATCTGCTGAAAGCTTTCCACTGGGAGAGACCTCAAATCTCTTCCAAGGGAGAGCAGGTGAGAAGCAGAGCCTGCTGAAGGTAGGAACGTCATATTGGTCAGCAATCTAGAGTCTTATTTCTCCCGCATCCTTATCTGGAAACCATTGTTGCTTGTACACTTGGTGGAAAATCTTGACTGGCCTTTGCCTAATGTGTGAAATTGCCCTTGGAGCATCCCTCGTTCAGAACGAGGGATTAATTACATTAAATTAAAATTAAAACGTTGTTGCTGTGCTCAGCTCAGCTTTTGAATGTGGTGGGCAAGGAAGGACTATGGCGGACATCTGATTATAGGATGTATATGTATGGAGGTGTAAAATAAGACCATGAATTAGTTGGAGGTGTTTGAACATAGATACAAATAGTGCATTTGCATGTATAACTAAAGGGAATGCTGGCGTAACCAGGAAAATTCAGTGAGAAGAAAAGTATTCAAATATTCAGAATTTGAATACTTTTCTTCTAACTGAAAATGTTTATGGACACTTCTTTTTCCTCCACCCTCAGGAAAGAGTAGTTTCATTTGTCATGTCTCTATCTGAAGACATTTGACACACCTACTAAATGGAAGTCAGTCAGAGCAGCTGCAGAGATTCTTTTGTGAGCAAAGGCTTTTTAAACAGTTTACAATATAATCACAGCAAGAGAAGAAAATCTCTTGGTTTTTTTTAAAAAAATAGTCAGGAAATAAAAATGCTAAACACTGGAACAGAAAGTAAGCCTCCCTTATGAGCAAAGTAAATGATTTAGTGATGTTCTTTTTACGTTAAATGAGGCAGGAGATCACAAACTAAAAACCACTTAAATATGATTTTAAAATTAATTATGCTTCACCCCCATAATAGTGTTTAAATTGCATTTAAATTGGCTATCACGTATTGGCTTTGTTACATAGTAAATGTGGTTTTTGGTGGAATTCAAGATGAACCAGGGTCAGATTCTGAGAACAGTCCGCAGTGTGATTGCTGCATACACTCACGAGAAGACTTGGCAACAGAAGATCAAGCATAGATCCTGATATCTATTATAACGGGAACATTAATTCTGCTGCTGGCACCAAACTTTACTTAATTATTGAGCTGCATCTTTGCTGCAAGGTACTTAACAGCTGCTACATTCCCATGTACGTTTTGCAAAATGTAAGTTTAAGAAGGGAAAGAACTCATTTTCGTGAATTAACTGGAGAATAGGTTCCCAATAAAAAGCATTGCTAACATGTAAATCAGTGATGGAAGTTTCCATGGTGGAAGATTCAAAGAAAGCTCAGTTTTTGAAAGTACTTGATTAAAATCTTCTTCTTACCCAGAAGTGGGAGACCCAGTGAAACAACAACAAGCTCTTCTCCCTGAAAAATAGTAACTTACAGTTCCTTCTACAAATGTAGCACAGAAGTTGCATGTCTTGCTGAGTGGTGCTTGTAGACCTACTCTACTATATCTACTATATTGTAGACCTACTCTACTATATTTTTCCAGCCTATGCCAATACATGATTGCTTAGTTGTGAGCTTTAGCTATTATCTTCTGCTCAGACTCTTCCTGTGCTTATCTTCCTACGCATGGGGAACTGTGTGAGAAAATAGGTGCTACTGACATGATTTTACAGCCAATAAGAGCCCAGATGAATCTGACCACAGGACAATGTATTCTGCTTCCAGCAATAGTTGGCTAGATGCACACCAACAAGGCATGAAAGCAATAGGCTTCTCCAGCGGTTGTTTCCCTACAGCTGGTATTCAGAGTCATATGCTGGCTCTGATCTTGACAGTAGCATTGAGCCACCATGGCTTGCAGCTGTTGGTGGCCAGTCCAACACCTATTGCTGCATATGCTTGGAAGGAACCCTAGAGTGAGGGAGAGCTGGATCCAACCAATAGATGAAAATTCAGTCCAAAGGGCCACATCCCTGTAGCCCAAACATCTCCGCATGTGCTATGTTAAGCCTATTTAGTTGATGAAAACTCTGAATGAAAATACTTTTTTTTTTTTTTGCACAAGACAAATACCTCTCATAGAAACCTTTTGTATTTCTCCCTTAAACTAACAATGCCTTTTGAAAGCAAGTTCGGATGTCAAAAAGACGGGCCTGCATTTAATTTTTAATTTTCTTCTCTATTTGCACGTTGTCAGCTGGTTATTCTTTTCTTTTTTTCCTCCTCCTCCCTTTCTCTTCAGTAATCTTTTTCTCCAGAGGCTTTGTATGCAGGAAGTAACTCTTGAGTGTTAATTATGATTGATTTGCAATGCTCTGAGATGACTGTTTATATCTTTCTTTACCACCAATGTGCCCCCAATGACCTTTCTGAGAGCATTCAAGAAACAGACAAAGATGAAATAATTCTTTTTTTAAAAAATTGGAAAGTTATATAAAGCATTTTAGCAAAACTCTGAGGAGAGGGCGAGGATGATGTAGGAATTCATATTTTCATATAAGAGCTATTTCCCTAATTAAATGGAATTCTAATGACTTAGAGGACATGATCCAGCCTCAGTTAAGCTCTTATAAGTCCCATTGATTTGAATAAATCTGCTTAACTCTTCCACTTAAATCAATAGGGCTTAGGAGTACTTCACTTTGGCAGGATCATGCCCTTTATTTTCTAGATATGAGGTGAATATATAGCAAATCAAGAAGTTTTTGCCATGAGATTGTCAGTACAATTGTATGTATGCATGTTCACTGGAGATATTTCAAACTGTGTCTAGTAGTATCCCACATAGCACTACATCTCTCATTCTGTCACTGCATTCTCCACCAAGGAACTAAGCTGTTATTGGAGCCAATGGTGGCTCCTTCATCCCCAGTTGTTTTGCAGGAGTTGTTTTCAATGGGACTGTGGCACAGGGATAAAGTCACAGTTCCCATCATGACTGCCTCTCCTTCTGTCACCAATAGCTGCTATTTTAAAAAAGAAACTGAGCTTCTTTAAATGCATTTGCACCTTTTACACATCAACAACTTCTGTCCTGAGCCAAATATGTACAGGATTTCAATCTGTACTGGGTTAGAGGCCTAGGACCCTGGTCCTTTAATATTTTCACCCTGGTGTGGCTGCTAGTATTGCCTGCTGGAAGGCTGCTGAGACCTTCCACGTGACAGTGCTGAAACAGTATAACAATAAATGCACCTATAATTGGTATGTGCTGGTGCATTGAATGTTCCTTTTCAGAAATGTCATGCCTGTGTTCCATTTTCTTTTCTTTTTTCTTTTTAAAAAACCTATAACATGTAAAAACTGTTTTGAAGTTTGACAAGAATGAAAGCAATTGTTTGAACAGCGCTATTCTTGATCAGCACCACAAACATAGTATTAATATGACAGAAAACCTCGTGGCTCTTTTTAATATATAATACACATCCACCTTCTTTCTTAAAAGAGTCAGTTTTCCGGTAAAAGCTGAATTTACCTTCCAAAACACCACAAGCTGCTCTTTAAAAAAAAAAATCATGTAACAATGATGTGGTGACTGATAATGTCTGAATATAAGCTCAAAAACATAGCTCTTGTTTTTGTGAAGGAGTCCTGTCAAAATAAAAGTTGATGTTTTCTTATAAACAATGATTAATACAATTCAGTAATTGCCAAAGCAGGATTCCTTTTGAATTGGAATGCAAGAAAACTGTTTGAAATCCTTGCATTTTATTTTTATTTCTCTAGTTTATATATGATTTATTTCTTAAGAAGTGTTGATTGATCAACAAGATGTCCTTCTGTCAACCCCCTCAGGTGGATTCTGTTTTTCCACCCGGAGGAAAACTCATAATTTGTCAACAAACTTACACACAAAATTAGTCAATTCATCTTGTGTTAAGCTTGCAAGGCTGGTCCAGCAAATTTCAAAAGTCAGGCCTGGTGTAGTTCTGCCAAATTTGTGCTAGTCAAAATCATCATGTAATAAACCTTATAATAATCTGAAGAAAGGAACCAAAAGGTTCCTGGAAAAGGCAGGGCCAGACCTCCATGAGGCAGAGCGACAGGCAGAAGATATTGAGGGGCAAGAGGGCAGCTCCACAGCATTGCTGCAGAGTTACCTAAGCTAGCTTGCCCCTTAAGTTAACTTGCTACCCCGAGTTGTGGTGAAGAAAGCTGCCCCATCTCCAGTGCTGAAGGAAGATCCATTGGCCAGTTCATTGGCCAACTATTCTACACATGGAATAGTTCCATCTTGTTCTTACTTAAGGAAGCAAAATGTTTTGGAAAAAGTCAACTCACTGTGCGGGGGAAATGCTCAAGTGAAATAAAACCAGCCCATTTGGGAACCTCAGATACCTAGAAACAGGCCATGATCCTCCCACCCACCCAAAACCTTTTGCTCAGCACAGACTCCTTGTATTACTAATCGGATACAATTCTAGTATTATTCTGAGGAGTGAGAAGAGAGTTGGAGTCCATTGAGAGAAAAATCTCTTCTCTTTCCCCTTCATCCTATTCTATTTCATGCATATGACAGAAATGCAGTGGTGTCAAAGAAGAAGCATATAGACAGTTAAGTTACCCAATGGTTCCATTTGCCTCTGAACTCATTGCTGATTCTGCTACACCCTACCAGTAGAGGGGGTGTCCATTGGAGCAAATGGGGCACTGCCCCCACCAACCTCCACCAGTTAAAGTGGTTCAAGAGTTCTTTGAATGTATGGTGCTGATATGATCTAGGTGTATAGGTCACATGCACCTGTATTGCACATTAAACAGCTACACATACAAGTCTCTTCCCCACTGCAGAAGGCAAATCAAAATGTTCCTTGGGTAATAGAGCATACAGTACAGAACACCAAGAGGTAAGTGACTACTGCCTATGAATGAAGATGGAGATCCCTTCTCTGCTTTTACCTGAAGTCATGGCCAGTCATAAGCCTTGAAGATGTGATAGTGTTAACAGATAGGCAGGCAAACATTAAATAGTGTATAGGGGGTAGTGGGGAACCTGCCCCCCTCCTGATTTTGTAGGACTACAAATCCCATGAGCCACTGCCAGCATAGTCAGTGGTCAGGCATGAAGGGAGCTGTATTTCAACACCTGGTGGGCCACACATTCCCCGTCCCTGGTGCACAGAATAGGGGTGAAATTATCTGAACATTTCTTATACATTCATATTTATAGAGACATTTCATGTTTATAGATGGCTGCTTCAAGATTGTTTTCCTGTTTACTCGTTTTATACAAATAGGGAAATAAATTTTCTTGTGAAAATAATGGTGAATTGATTCCAGGTGGCTCTCTTGTATTGAACTGCTGATCCAGTGGTCTCCTGCAGGATATATTATTGCGAACAGGAGGGGAATTGCCTTCCGTTCTCTCTTGCTCCTGCCAGCCCTGTGATTTCTCCTCACAATCCCTTCAAAATAAAGTTATTAACATAGATCAAACTAATTAATGGTAGCTTATCCTCATTGATTGAACCAATCCGTATTTTGGAAGAGCTAAATGCCTTTTCATTGCTATTCTTTTTTTAAAAAAGAATGTGTTAGAGTAGATAAGATAAGTCGCTGGGAATTTGAGGCCTGCCCCACACTTGCGCAAATGTAAATATTTATGTATTTATTTATTTAGGAATTATATAATCCCTGAGAGGGTGTCAAAGGAGCCATCAGATTTTTCATATATTCCCTCTGCCCACGGTGGAGGTAAAGGTCCACCCACAGGAGAAAACATGGTGTCAGGGACTGGGCAGAGGAGGAATGGTGGAGACTGCTTCCCTAGCCTGACCCTTCCAGAGAAGAGGACAACAATTCAGAATTACAACGGGGGAGATCACAGCTCAGAGGAAGATGAGGGGGAAAGCTGGGAAATAATGGGGGGGGAGGAAGAAGTACAGAGGGGGGACAGCTGATGTACACAGTGTCTTTAGAAAGCATTCAAGAACCACCACCCCTCCCAGAACCCGGCGGGCATTGAAAGTAGGAGAGCAGAGAGCTCAAAGGCAGAGGGCACATCTCTGCACCTGTAGTGATGATGCATGAAGGGAGGGGGTGGAGACTCACTCGGAGCAACGCGATTATTCCGAGAGGCCACATTCCCAAGCCTCTCTCTGTGAATATTGAATAAAATCAGATGGTAAGGACTTTCTCTTATCTTGTCCATTCCTGGCAACCTGCCATGGGGTTTGGTTCCTCTACTGCCTGACACAAGGACATCCAATGAAGAAACTGCAAGATTCAGAACAGATTAAAGAAAGTACTTCACTACTGTGCTGGGCCCAGGGGTAACCCATGAAACTCGGTCCAGGACCGGTTCAGAATCCAAAGGTTCTGCTGGGAGTCAGTCTGACAGGGCCAAGGCAGAACACGAGGCAGGAAACCAAGCAAGGACAAGTATGGGATTTCAGGCAGAATCTAGCATACAGCAATGTTGCTCGCACAACCTGGGGTGGGTTCCAACAGCCTTTTATCTTTGTCAGGGTAGCGGCCGGTCCTATCCCCCAGCGACTCACCTCCCTGTTTCACCTGAAGGCGAGCACTCCTCCTGCAAGTACTCAGGTCTCTCCTTTTCTCAGACCTGAGTCTCTGCAGCTTGGGAAATGTCAGTGGGTTACTAGACCCAGCGGCCGCCTCAGACTCCCCTGACCAAACCAGTAGTGGAGCTGCTGTAAGTGATGTCCCAGCTGAAGGCAACAAGGTAATCCCCGCATCTGGAGCCAGGGCAGGCTCAGGCCCCTGACTCGGCCCAGCTAGTGTTTGTTGCAGGAGAACCTGTGCTGACTGGGACTCTTCAGGATCAGGCCCCAGACTTGGTTCAGAAGATGCCTGAGGCAAAGGATCCGGTACAGACTGCGTCTCCTCTGGTTCCGAGTCTGAGCCCAAGTCCCAGGCCATAACAACTACACAGTGCATAATTAAACTATGGAGCATTGCTGGCCACCAACCTGGATATTTTTAAATAAGAGGGCTATCCCTCTTATTAAGGTGATATGGCTCCACAGTTGGAGGCAGCAATGCTTCTGAATACCAGTTTCTGGAAACCACAGGAGGGGAAAGGGCTCTTGTGCTCGAATCCTGCTTGCAGGTTTCCCAAGGGGAATTAGTCGGCCACTGTGAGAACAGGATGCTAGATTAAATGAGCCATTGGCCTGATCCGGTAGGCTCTTCTTGTGTTCTTATGAGCCTCCCACTGTGGAAAGCCCAACAGTAGTGGTGCTTGTCTGCCGTCAGAATTCCAGTGCTGGGGAGGACAAAACGGAGACATTCTGGGAGAGGCTGTGGATGCACAGTGTCCCAGTCTCTCCCATTCCTCTGCCACATGCTGGAACTGCTGTGATTTATTTCAGGGGGAAATCCTTTGCTTGTGAGGTGGAATCTTCCAAAAGGAAGTTCGATGTTCCCTCCCCGTCACCCTTTCCCTAGTGCTGGTGAAAGCCCAGCAGGTATTTGACTATTCAAACCACATATGAGTCTCTCTCCCCTGACGCAGTGGAATTGCTCTGCCCTCTGCTCTTTATCTGCAACCCTATGTGCGCTTACTTGGAAGTAAGCCCCACCAAATACAATTCACACCAGCAAGTTAACAAACACAGGACTGTGTTGGTTCCCACTAAAGAACATGGCTCAGCAGCACCCAATCACAAGTAATATAATTTATTAAATGCATATACGGGAAAATATTAAATCATAACTGGGAGGCTGGGGGCACTCCTGGTTGCATCTCTGTCCCTTGACCTCAAATGCTAGGGGTCACTTTTGCCAGCTTCGGCTGGTAAAGACAGTTATGGCTCCTTCTGGACCGGGATAGCTGGTAACTTCCAGGTTGGATTACCGCAGTGCCTGTTTATGGGACTGCACTTGAGGCTGCTCTGGAAGCTGTGGTTGGTGCAGAATGCAGCAACTCATCTGCTCACTGGGGCAGGATATCACTGACATGTTACCCTGCTGTTGGAATTAACTGGCTAGGTTCAAGGTGGTGGTAAACCACCTGGGACCAGGATACCTGAAAGATCATCTCACCCCTTAGATAACCAATCAGTCCCTGCACTCTGCAGATGAGGGCCCCCTGAAGATACCAACTTGTCAAGAGGTTCATTCTGTACAATATAGGAATATCAGGCACTGTCTCTGTTGTCTTTTTGGTGTCTGTTGATGACCTCCCACTACCAACAAGCCTTTTAAGTAGAAAAATTGTCCAGTCTGCATCTGTACTGGAATATATTTTAAGAGGTTTTTGAGATGTTTTATCCAATGCTTTTTCCCTTAAAAAAACATGTTTAGGGGTACTCTCATTTTCCTGCTCATATTGAAATACTGCTCCTCAATGAGGCCAAACTTAGATTCACAAAATGTTTAGGGGTATGCGTACCTCTGCGTACCCCCAGAAAAAAGCACTGGTTTTGTCACTTGTTGTTTACTGCACTGAGCTCCTTTGAGGGGAAGGTTGAGAAAGAAAGAAAGAAAGAAAGAAAGAAAGAAAGAAAGAAAGAAAGAAAGAAAGAAAGAAAGGTTTATTTACTTCTCCTATCTAGCCGCTTAGGAAACAGTAGGGTCAAGGGCCATAGCTTAATGATAAGAGAACATTGCATGTCAAAGGCTGCTGGTTCAATTCCTGAGTTGGAGGTAGAGTTGGTAAATACTCTTTCTCTTAAAACCTGGGTAGCCAATGCTGGTCAGGATCAACAATACTGAGTGATATGGATCAATAGTCTGAATTGGTATGTAGCAGCTTCCTATGTTCCTTAATGCGGAGATAGGGAACCTCCTTCAGGCAGAGGGCCAAATTCCATTCTGGGCAACCTTCTGGGGGCCACTAGTGCATGGGACCAGAGACAAAATGGACAGAGAAATGTCCATTTACCTTTGTACAGTAGGCTAGTTTCCACACACACACTTCTCTATCTTCCATCCCAGACACATTCCAGCCTTACAAAGCACCTGTGATGGACAGCCAATAAGGGGTGCAATTGGGGAGGTGCATAGCCTGGGGAGAGCCCGAGGTTCTTCACTTTGCCTTAATGATTTGCCCAGTTAAGATGGATCTGCCTTTCAGAGATCTCTTGGCATGGGCTTTGGCCAGCCTCTGGCAGGAGTGCTGAGAATTCCTCTGTGTGTACTTTTTATGTGTGTACTTGAAAAGGAGAGGGCTCCAGTCCTGTAAAGTAAAGGGCTCGGACAACATGATGCCTTGTCCCTCTCTTTCTATCTATTTCAGCCCGTGTATTGTCCGCCTATAAAGAAGAATGCAAGGGAGTGGGGTTGAAGAATCCACAACTCCACCATCGTTGTTTGAATTGCCCTGTTTGTATCCTTCAACAATTCATCAATATAAAGGAATCCTCCCTCTCATATATTTGTAACAATCCCATTTTCACACTACCGTTCCTCACAAATATGGCAAAGCTAGTTAGACCTTTACTGGCAGGAAATACTGGATGCTGCAAAATTTGCACGGCCTTAGGCTTCCTGTTGGAGGGTTTAAATGGGTGGAAAAGCACAGCAGACACCTTTCTGTGGATTCATAAATAGACTTCCACCTCATATTAAAGGCCTGATTTAATTTCTTTAATATTCCCACCACTAACGATGTCTATTTAAGACATCCTTTTAAAAGTTTGTAACATTAATTTAATGGAAAGATGCCAGTACCACTCTAAGAACTCTATTAGATTTTTCCCCCTGTTAAATTAATGTTACTAACTTTTAATGGATGTTGTAATTAGATGTTATTATTAACGGGAATATTACCCAAATTAAAATCAGACCCTTGGAGAGACACAACGTACATTTACAAGTGCATTAAGCATTAGTATCTGGACATTATACATACAAAATAATCCAGCCAGATGGCCTTTGCTTTGTTTTCCCCCCACCCCACCCCACCCGCTGTAACCTGCTTACAGGACCAGGCGTGCATAGTTTTGTTAGCACATAATGTCTATATAGGAACAGAACAACTATTAACCATGCCTCCTTACTAAAGGAGGAAGCAAATGTTTCTCTTGCACCTTCTAAAAGAAAGAAAAGGAGAGCTGCATCTCACAATTTCACACTCAATTTAAAAGGTTCACTCTCAGCCTACCCTGATTGGGTTCGGCAGTTTGAAATTGATTGTTTTGGTTGTAAAACTTGCATGCCTTCCTAGCCAATTTGAAGGAGTTGGGGGGGTTGGGGAGGGAGAAGTTACTAGGTTATAATGAGCTGGAGAGTAGTAAGAAGAGGAATGCAGTGAATTCCAAGCTACTGAATCCAGCCTTTGAAAGCCAAAGTGAACCAAAAGTGGTTTTGTTCATTAAAAGTGGGTTAGCCAGTCTACATCAAACTGTCTCACGAAGTCAAGATCCTGCATATCCACTTTGCTTAGGAAGCTTGTGCCTGCTTTCTGGGAATCAGCAAGGTCAGGTGTATATTCTGACAAAAAGTAACTCCATAGGAAAACTGGCAGCATCAACATAATTAAGAACATATTTTCATTTTTTTAAAAAAATATTATCTTGGGAAATGTATTTTAATAATAATAATAATAATAATAATAATAATAATAATAATAGCACAATAGGTACGGCACAATTTCTGATTGTTTGTACTCTGTCTTCAAGATTGCAGTCTTCAAGAATTCACCACAGACAATACTCTTGCTACCCCTCTGTCTCTGCCACAACTAAGAAACCATTTTTTAATCATTTGGCCACTCTCACTGTCTCCTTTGCCAGAGCAGCAAGAAGATTTATGTACGTTTTTGAGTGAATTGAGATAATTCCTTGATACTGGATAACCTTTGCACCTGCAGTGGCTGATTCTGCCTTTCTAATGAAGTCTGAGCCAAAACCTCCCATTGAGAAAGTTTGACTCTAGGTCAGTTAATATTATCTGACATAATTCACATTTAAGCAAAGTGCATGGAGCCCAAAGCAAAGGCGCTTTAGAGGGAGGAGAGAGGCGTTGACAGGAAGAAATCACTGAGAATGAGAGCATCTCCCACATTTCTGCTCAGTAAGAGGAAACAAATTTTCCAAGTGAAATTATCAAGTACTCTTGCTATATATTCTACATTCTCACCAACTATGCAGGCCAGATAAACTTTGACTTTCTAAATGTTACTGGATTATGACTCCCATCTCCCCTGCCCATTTGACATTCTGCATGGAGCTGATGGGAAATGTAATACAACAACATCTGGAGGACCACAGATGTAAGTCAAGGATTAGTAACTGGATGTTGTTGGACCACAACCATCATTCTCCTTGACCATTGGCCATTCTGAATTCCAACAACATCTGGAGGGCCACAGGTTCTCCACCCCTGATCTATGAGAAATGTGTTTGTTTATGAAAATCATTATTATTTTGCCCCAATGTGCATCACTTTACAGTTGCTTACACTGAACGGTGCTTGCCATTTTAGAGCCCACTCACATAGTATGGAAGGATCCCTTTGGAGTGCCTCATAATCCTGTTTGTTTGTTTGTTAGTTAGTTAGTTTGTTTGTTTTTAGCATTCACAACAATTGGGTGTCTCGTCAGTAAAGTTGTTCAGCCTGTTGCTCACTCCTAACCCCAGATCATGTATGAAGAAGTTTTTAAGCACCTGTCTCAACATGGACATGATGGGAATGAGACCCATTTTTCCATTTGTTTGTGTGTGAGTGAGTGTCTGTGAGGAGAGAGAGAGAGAGAGAGTATTTCTCCATTTGGATATATGGCTGTTTAGCTGAAGACAGGGCTATATGAAATATCATCATCATATGCTGCCCATCTGACTGGGTTCCCCCAGCCACTCTGGACGGCTTCCAACCAATTAAAACCGAGCTAGAAGGTGGCTTCCTATGTCCTTACCAAAAGGCATTGAGTCAGATGACTAAAGGATGATCTCTCAAATCTTAGGCTGGACCCTCAGCCAAATATAATCTCATTTGATGATTGCACTTGTTGTCTTGAAACTAATCTTCATGCATTTCCAATATGCATATGATGCAACTTCTCTCTTAGTAATTCCATGCTTGGATTTTAATATATCTCTCCCACTTCTAAATTTATGAAATCCACCTTTGCACTGAAGCACCTGAAGAACTCTAGGTGGCTTCTCAAAAAGGGCCAATAAGGCATGCAGGTGAATGTGTACTTGGGACTATGAACTTTAAAGAAGGCCCATTAAATGGAAAGCATCTACTTCTCAACCAAGGAATGGGGCCAGAAGTCAGGAAAGATTGTTTTGAATTTCCAGTCATTAAGGTTGCAGAGCGTCTAGTTGCCTCTCCGGTTTGGAACAGTTTGAAATGAGGCAATTATTCTTTACACACTGCTTTGCTTTTGAATCAAACAAGTCGGCAAGACCTAGATATAAACAAAGATGGAGAAACTAGTTAAGATCTCAATGCTGTCCCACTTTATTAGCCATTCACTTCACTATAGGTGACAACCACTGAGTCTGAGAATGCAAAGAAGTGTCTTCCACTGCCAAGGACCAGCAAACACCCACAGAGCCACAGAATGAGGAAGGCTGTATGCCCCATGATAGAGAAGTGTATCAATGACTTTATTTGTTTTCATTCATGCTGTGACCTAAAGAGTATCCTTGTTGAATGTTTAAACTCAAGGTCATTAAATTGCCATCACAATTTCTGATTTCAGGCCTTACAGCAAGAGAAGACCTAAGAAAGGTTTAGATTACCTAATTGATGTGATTTGTTTTTTTAAAATAACCAATGGTCAAATGTAAACCCTGTGCATTCTTGGTCTATGCACATAAACCTAATGCAAGCTTTACTGGTTGTAAGGACCTACCGTCAATGCACAAAACGGTTCAACTACATCAATAACATTTTCTTTTACTTTCTAGATTCAAACACTGCTGAAATTTGAAATATGAAACCTACCCTTATAATCAGGACCACTTGCCAATATGGAATAGGAATTAGAATCTGGAAAATGTTGAACAGGGAACTATATGCTGTATACCAAGCCAGACTTTTTATTGCATTGTGTATGAGATAGTCCTGATACTAGTGACCTTAACCTTGAATGCTTCAAATATATTATTTGAGTTCTTTAACATGGGGAAATGAAATGATATCCATATATATTATAAATGGATTCTGTGTGTGACTTTTTCACTGCACAGCATCTTATAACACACAATTCATCCAGCCTTACGTAATGCTTAAATTCATAGTTTGTCTCATGAGCTGAACTAGAGTGCATGTATCTAAACATATGTTGTCATTTCTGCACAGGCATCTTAATAATGCTATTATATCTTGGCAAGCATATTAGCAGCCCATCAGCAAAGATAAATTCCAGGAATTATATACCAATGCACCCATTAAACATCTAATAATTTACAGTGCATGCTTCACTGTGTCTACTTAGAGCAGGGTTCCCATCATCCCTAGCTAACAGGACCAGTGGCCAAGGATGATGGACACTGTAGTACAAAAACAGCTGGAGACCCAAGTTTGGGAAACCCTAACTTAGAGGCTTACTCCCAAGTACAGTGGTACCTCGTGATACAGACCCTTCAGGTTACAGACTCAGTACCTAACCTAGTACCTAACCCAGAAATAGTACCTCAGGTTAAGAACTTTGCTTCAGGATGAGAACAGAAATTGTGCAGTGGCGGCAGCGGGAGGCCCCATTAGCTAAAGTACCTCAGGTTAAGAACAGTTTCAGGTTAAGAACAGACCTCCAGAACAAATTAAGTTCTTAACCCGAGGTACCACTGTAAGTTAACCCTAAGTTTAGTTGTCAGAATGCAATTGCAATTTGCTAATAGCTCAGGTTGCGCATGATGTGCTTAACTACAGTATCCTAAGGATGGTGAGAATTTCATTTAAGTTTGGTTTTAAAGGCGAGCCCACAAAATTCACACATAGAGAAATAAAACCCTCATTTGAAATGTGCACTGCTCTGAATTTTGCAATGCAGTTCTGCAGCCAAGTAATGTGTGCAAAAATGCATGTAGTAGGTTAAGGTGTGCATGGAAATGCCTCTCCTGGTGACAACAACATATGAAATGCATTATATTGTGGGGAAATTGCTTTGCAAATTGTCAGAAAAATTCTGATGAATGTTCATGAGGATTCTCTCCTCCCCCCCCAAAAAAAATCACAAATTGCTGCGGAAATGTGGAGAAGTGGAGAAACCAAATTAACAGATTTGCCCATCCTTAGGGTCATCACATCATGTTTTCCTTATGCTAATCTCATTCCTCCTATTGTACCATGCCGTGTTTTCAAGGCTCCCCCACACACCCCGTGCCCCACTTATGGCAATGCACCAGCCAGACTTGCTCCCAGCCAACAGGCTTAATCAATTCCACACTAGTTAATAACTGGAGACTGCAAAAAAGAAGCGAATATACAATGGATGTTATGAGCTATATCTTCACAATGGTCCAACTGCTGCCAAGTAGTCAACAGTAATGACCCCTCTCAGCTCACGGGGTCAGGGCGGTTCGAGGAAATGCCTGTACTCTAAATAAAGTGCTCATCTTTATTTCAGATTTTCTGTGGGACAGCAGCCAATGTTCTCATATAATGGACAAGCTATGTGGCAACAATCTAAAAAGAGAGATAATAGCCTTCAATATGTCTAAGAGTTAGGTTTGATTGTTCATTATGTATATTAGCAACCTAGGACACATTCTTTGGAAATCCTTCTTGCACATTAATGTCCTTTATGCTAATCATTCACAAATAGACATTGTATGTGAACCATTACAATCTGCTTCCTCTGGTCTTTAATTGGATTTTATTAACTTGAAGCTATTGTTAAACAGGAACAATAGTATGCAGCACTGACGAAGAAGCTGGGGAGGGGGGTGGGCAGGCAGGTTTGGGTTTGTTTTTTCCCCCATCTTGTCTGGTGAACCTTTGCACGCAAGTGGATTCATCTAAATACTGAGCAACATTGTTTGTGGTGTAGTTAGCAGTGTAGTGTGTACCATGGAAGGAAGACGTGACAATCTCAGTGAAAGAATATATATATTAAAAAATTGTACTCCATGATCAGAGTTAAATAAAAACAAGAAACTATTGTTGGGACTCTGCAATCAGTTCCACAAGTTTTTGTCTTTTTATTTTCCTTTTTTAAAAATGTTCAGATACATAGCTGTCAACTTTCAGATTTGAAAATAAGGGGTCAGCAGCCTCAAAAATAAGGGATCAGCAGCCTCACCCGTCCCGGGGACGGTCTACGGGATATCTAACAATCCGGGATAGCAGCAGAAAGCAGCAGGAAATGGCGCTGGAATAAGGGAATTTCCCTCAAAAAAACGGGAAGGTTGACAGCTATGTTCAGTTATGGTTAATCACCTTGAGAGAGGGCAGTTTTAATTCAAATGTTAATCTCTAGAAATATGGCTACTGAATCTGGACACATCTCTCTCGCTCCTATGAGCCTGTGGAAGTGGACATATCTCCTTCATTCCTATGATCTGAAGTAGCAACCACCTCTATTCATGTTTGTGTGGTAGATCAGGGATGGTCAACTGTTGGCCATCCAGATGTTGTTAGACTCTGACTCCCCTCAACCCTAGCTCACATAGCCAATAGTCAGGGATTATGGGAATGGTGGTCCAACAATGTCCACAGGTACCCCACCTTGTTATAGAAAATCATATTATCTGCAGCCTTCTACATGGCTTTCCTACACTGGAAAATGGTTAGCATGATATTTCTAGGATCATTACCAAAGGAATATGCTAAAAGTGGGACAGCATGAGGCCTTTGCACAAAAACATCAGAAATTGAATAGCCTGTTTTGAGACTCTGTTGTGAAAGAAGTCTTTGAAGGTTCAGAGTGGCAGGGATGAGGAACATTCCCCCCTCCCAGATGTTGTTGGGTTACATCCACCCAAGGCAGCATGGCCAATGGTCGAGGACGTGTGGAGCTGCAATCCAACAACACATTTCCCATTCCTGATCTATGAGTAAGTTTCAGCTGAGTCCTCATGACATAATTTATATTAGTCACATTTTGAAGTTTTAAATAGATTAAATCAAGATGCTACATGATTGGGGAAATACCTCCAAGCTCCTGAAAACATGTCCAAACCTTTTTTCATAAAGGTAGAAATCCTACTAGGATGCGGGTGGCGCTGTGGGTTAAACCACAGAGCCTAGGACATGCCAATCAGAAGGTCAGTGGATCGAATCCCCACAATGGGGTGAGCTCCCGTTGCTCGGTCCCTGCTCCTGCCAACCTAGCAGTTCGAAAACACGTCAAAGTGCAAGTAGATAAATAGGTACCGCTCTGGGGGGGAGGTAAACAGCATTTCCGTGCGCTGCTTTGGTTCGCCAGAAGTGGCTTAGTCATGCTGGCCACATGACCCGGAAGCTGTACGCTGGCTTCCTTGGCCAATAAAGCGAGATGAGTACCGCAACCCCAGAGTCGGTCACGACTGGACCTAATGGTCAGGGGTCCCTTTACCTAGAAATCCTACTAATATATTCATGACATTTCCAATAAAACCAAAAACAAAAACTGTTTTCACTGGCCACTGTGTGCATCTGGCGAAGCTTATGAAATCAGAAGAGAAGGAAAACGAGAAGAATTTATGTAGTGCATTTCTAATATTTAAACTGCATAAACACCTACACGGTCTTGGAAATAACAGCTGCATTAGTGTTTTAAGGCTTCATATGGTTCTTCCTTGATTCTGCTGCAGCAGACTAACACCCTACTCTGGTGGCATTTAGTTAAAAAACATTAAATACAGGTATTGCATCTGCAATGCTTACAACTTCAAAACGATAACTTTAATAGAGAAATATGTTAGTACAAAGGTAAGGCACAATACCTTTTTTTGTTGTTGTGTCCCTTATTGAGTACAAACAGTTAGGGGGAATTCTGATTTCCATATAGCCAGGATTACAGCCTTTGAATTCTTATAAAACAATACGTCCCACAGAAACGTACACTGCCTTTTCCCCTACTTTGAGAAGGATTGATTTCCCTTCATGTAATTCTCACAGAATTATGAGGGCTTTGTCATGTGTGGTCCTAAATAAGTATGCTACACATTTGTAGCCTGATCTAATGCAGTGTTAACCATGCCTGAGTATAGAAATGGGCTTTTAAAACTATTTGTAAATGTCGAGAAATAACCTTCTGGCATTGAGTGGATTTCAAAGAAATCCACGATAAACATTTTTTTTTAAGTCAGTATCTATAACAGTCTTTTAATTCTTTCTACGATATACAACATTTGTAAACACTCTGCAACGGAAAAACTCAAGAGAAAGAAACAGAATATAGAAACCTCCACTATAAAACTTAAATTACAGGCAGCTGGATGCAATGTCAGATGCAGTAAATTAACTAACCAGCTATAAATCAGTTTAATAGCTTACACTGTAAATGTAATTGGGTATTACTTTTTTCTTGTTAATGTTAAGGAAAGTTTTATAAAATGATATTTCAATATACAAATGAAACCGCCTAAGAACAGTGTCTAAACATTGTTACTTTCTCCCTGGCTAATTGGGGGAAAATTGTTAACAGTAAAGTACTACAGAAATTGGCTGAATAAGGAACAGAAATAATTCTTCAGACTTTAAAGTGTTTTCTTTTTTAAAAGAGAGAAAGAGAGAGGGAGGAAGCCCATCCCCTTATTGTAGCTGGTTATCATAAAAACCACTTAAAACTGTAAATGTAACTGTTAAAATTAGCAGCAATGCTGGCAGCAGTTAACATGTTGCTGGTAAAAAGCAGATAAAAGAGGAAATTGGGTTTGAATTTCCAGGATTGCTAATTTTAAGTGTGTGTGTGTGTGTGTGTGTGTGTGTGTGTAGTCCAGTACCTGCAAATAAAAAAAAATTATTTCATGAGGACTGTATGCACAACACTGATTTATATCCCTCTGTGATATAATCTTAGTGTGTACATGAAGCATTGTATCAAAGAGCAGCCTTGCACTCCTCCCTCCTTCTGGCATTGGTGCAAAGTTGCCCTGAGGAAAATGCATGGCAGGCAGCACTGGAGCAGTTGTTTGAAGTGACAATTGCGATGTCACTGGGCAGCTTTGTCCTGCTGCTTTTGCCCAGGGATCTTTGTTTGCACTTCCACAGCTAATCGGAGGGCTGGATTGCACCACAAAAGTGGTTGCAATTCTATGGAAAGAAAAAGGCCTGGAAAGAAAACCTCAGTCTGGAGCTGGTCTTGTGCTGCGTGCTCTTCAGTAATTGCATAAGGAGCACAAGACAAAATGGCATGTGCCATTTCAAAGTGACATTTTGACACAAGGCAAACAAAGGTCCAAATGGCAGTGATGGATGTGCGTGGACATTGCACCAGATTTTTGTGAAATGGCTTTCCGCATGTATTCGCCATTGGATTGCTAGGAAGATAGTAACACCGCTGACTTATGCATCCTCTTTCGTTGGCTAGTCTAACACCCCACAGATAACACAGAAAACATCCTTTCACTTTTCCCTGTTCCCAATGGCAGATTTGGGACATGGTGTATATATCAATATTCAAATGCAAACGCATTTGATTTCTATTTCATCACTATCTTCAAGACATCCATATGTGTTTGGGTTAATGATTTAAATGTCGCATTTTAAACTTGCCCTTAACATGCATGATTGACTTGTTTTAGTCGGGAAACCATAAACTTAGGGAAAGTATGGGTCCCAACTTGCTTATATCAAGCTTTTGAACAAGAATCTTCTCTGTTACTGCTTTTATACATGAATAATGTCAACAACGCCTTTAGCTATATGGGCTCCTTGGATGGCAATGCCAAATGGCTGTCATCTAGTTTTCTTCTTGACTGGCCTCAGTTGCAACATTACAAGTATAGGGTGCTATTTAATGCTAATGCTACTCAGAGTAGACCCACTGAAACTAATAGAGATGACGAACTTAGGTTTGTTCATTTCAGTGGGTCTACTCTGTCTAGAATTTAATTGGATAGAAGCCATAATCTCAAACTACCATATTTCTTTGTGTATAAGACACCCCCATGTATAAGACGACTCCTATTTTTTAAAACCCACCAATCACCCACTCAATCGCTGCTGCCAATCTCCTGCTTGCTGCTGCCATTAATCGCACATCCCCCCTCTGCATTCACTATCCATGTATAAGATGACACCCAATTTTTGCCTAAATCTTTTTAGCAAAAAGAATCATCTTATGCCTGGAAAAATACAGTAAGTTTCTTATATTGCCTCTTTAAGCTAAAGATGGACTAAAGTTAGAGTCCTGTGAAGTGTCTTCCATAGTTTTCCTCCTCTCACAGCTCACTGGACCTTTAGTTCTAGTCTTGCTGTGAGCAGTTTTGTTGACCATAGATTTGACCGCTGATGCTGCCCAGGAACGGACCTGTGTGAATGTCTGATGCTACTGTGTACAGAGTACCTGCCTACACTTTGAGATCAGCCTCAGAAGCCCTATTTGTGTGTCTGCCAGTGACAGCAGTGTTAGGCCCATCAGCACAAGGAATAGGGCCTTTTCAGCTGGGCCCCAACATTTGTAGAACACTTTTTAGGCTGAGATATATGGTCCCATCAGTAGGAATGACATGAAAAACAGCAGCAGTGAGGGTGGGAGGATCACTGCATTGGTGCGCACCCAATGCCACCACCCGATGCTTCCTCCACCTTTACATCTGTCCCCGCGAACCCCCTCCACAATTCCAATGTGTGGGAGCACTGCCATGGCCAGGAGGGGGTTGCAGCAATTGTGACCCACCTCATATCATGTGGAGCATCTGCCCTAATAGCTACACAGGGCCAGCCCACCCTTGAGGCAAGATGAGGCAATCGCCTCAGGTGGTAGGATTCACAGGGGCAGCAGATCCCAATGTAGATCTTTATTTCCATCCTATTCCTGATGTGCAACTTCACACACACCCCTTCCTCTATGGTGGGGAGCAAATGATTTTATGGTTGCCTCAAGGGCCAAAGTGTCTTGAGCCTGCCCTGGTTTTACATTTTGAAACCCCATCAAAAAATCTACCCTCATAGAAGACGCATGTTCTTTCAGAAATGCCATTTTGGGGGAAATTTCTCAGGTCAGGAAAAATCCATCATATTCCATTCTCCCCAAATTAAGCTTCTACAGCCATTAAATACTTTTAATATAATTAGAGGTGTCTGTGCTTTCTGATTGGGAAATTGTATCTGCCGTGTAACCTCAAGGTGCATTTTTGATAAAGTGGAAATTCTTTATTCCCCACCCACCAATTATTTTTAATTAGCTGGCAATCAACCCCATATTTTGTTTATTTAAATATCAATCTGGATAGGCAGAAAAATTAGTACCGCTAAGATCAGCGCAGGCTGCAACCCTTCGCACACTTACCTGGGAGGAAGTTCTATTGAACTCAGCAGGGCTTACTTCTGAGTATACAGATAGGAATACACTGTAAGTCAATTATTAGTCTTCCCTTGCATTTTCGACCCTAAGTGCTTTTTAATTGCCTTAATACAGTACAGTACACATAGGTGTTACAAAGATGGTGCGTAGCAATCAAACTAAAAAGAATACATTGAATAAATAAATATATAAATTTATAAATGATGCAATCTCCTAGGTACTAATTTGCCATGGATTGTATTTAAGTCCTCATCCATTATGTGAATTAGAAGTGAAACAAACAAGTGGCATCAATACTCTATTGCAGCCAGCCTGGCCTGTGATCCGTTTGTGTGTGTGTGTGTGTGTGTGTGTGTGTGTGTGTGTGTCCTGGACAGTTTGTATTGATGCTGTCCTGAGTATCACATTCATCAATAATGGAAATAATTGCATTTTAATAATTAAAACCTCCCCATCATTTTCACAAAGCTAAAAATGATGACTGTGTTTCCTCCCCGCAGTTTATCTACCTTCTAAATGAAGGGACAGATTCACCAACAAACAGCTCATTTATGAACAGAAGGAACTAAGCTTTTGATTTTCCTTCTCCAATTCTCTCTTGGAAACAACTTCCAATGATCCAGGGAGTCACAGGCTTGTCCGAGGCAAAATCAGAGCTCATGTGTACACTTAAAAGGACTTCTTTTTTCAACTGTCACCCTTCATTTTGTTCTAAAAGTTGCAATGTCATGTTCCAGTTCTTCCTTCGCATGTGCATCCTGATCCTGCAGGGCAATATTACTTCATTATCACCAGTTTTGAACTATTCTATAACTGGTACTAGGGCGTCATGAAGGAATGGAGCACTGTGACCCGGAAACAGTTTGCCTAGGTAGGGCAGAGACACTTCACTAGCTTCCTGGCTGGTAGGGTTGTATTGCTTACGAGGAGGGGCATGGCAGTGGGGAAGTCTGCACTGTGCAAATGCAATGGCATAGCCAATCCAGTGCTCCTGTTGATGCATTTGCAATGTGCTAACCTCCCTGCCACCTCTCCTCTCCCTCAACCACAAGTTAGCAACAGTAGCCCACTTGCTAGGATGCCAGCAACATAGCAGTTCTGCCCCACTGACTGAGCCACTCTGCTCTGACCCGCAATGTTCAGTGCTTTCCAAATAATAATAATAATAATAATAATAATAATAATAATAATAATAATTTATTTATACCCCGCCCATCTGGCTGGGTTTCCCCAGCCACTCTGGGCAGCTTCCAACAAAATATTAAAGTACGGTAATGCATCAAACATTAAAAGCTTCCCTAAACAGGGCTGCCTTCAGATGTCTTCTAAAAGTCTGGTAGTTGTTTTTCTCTTTGACATCTGGTGGGAAGGTGTTCCACAGGGCGGGTGCCATTACCGAGAAGGCCCTCTGCCTGGTCCCCTGGTTCTCTTTTGCAAATAAACCAGTTCAGCTGGGGTAAAAAAATAAGAATAATTTCAAAATGCATCAGGTCAACCAAACAGTACTTTGCACCTGACGTAGCTTCCTCCTCTCTTCTTCCTTAGATTGCTGAGACACCAAACAACCATCCAGCTCACCAGGCGATTTGGAACCCATTGCCATCTCTCCAGGTGGAATATCTCACAGGATTGCTATGCGGGGAAAATGTGATGGAGGAAGCCTATACATCACCTTAACTTCCTTGGGAAAAGTGTGGGAGAAAAAAGCATTTAATAATAGGGACTGAAATTTGGGTTTGGCTTGCTTTTTTTTCCCAGAAATGTGTCCTTCCAAGCAATTGTATTGATGGCCTCTTTTCATGCAGTCTTCTTATGAATGTGCCAGGAACCACCACTAGAATAGTGCAGTTAATTCAGTAACACACACACACAGCCCTATACATACATACATACATACATACATACATACATACAATTGGCTGCTCCTTCCTAACTCAACTGCTCCCTCAGATTATAGTGAAAAAGAACAAATAGAAAGAGGGAAAAATTGAAAATACCTGAAAAGAAAAGAGAACAGGGTGATGGGGTAAGATGGATTACTTGAATTTTCCACCAATCACTGAATAACACATTGGCTAAAGCATTGATTGATGAAGTATTTAAGTCGTCAATCTCGCATCACAAGCCTTTTTACAAATGGCTGCAGAAAGGGTTGACAAGACGGTGGTATCAATGGAAGTTGGCTTTGCTACAAAATATAAGAAAGACCTCTAGTCCACAATTTGCTCTCTGGCAAGATGTTCAATAACCACTTTCGACGGCCACTTTGCCAGCAAATGTTTCACTTAAAACGTCGGTATTCTTTACTCAGGACTGCCGTCCACCTCCAAATTTATAGGCCTTTAGGATGAGGAGATTTACTTTCCTTTCGTTTGGGGTTGGATGATGCTTTCTCCACTCATGAAGTCTACTACTTTTCCATTTGAATGGGATTTGTTCTTTAAAACAAAAATGAGAACCAGCATTTGCACCTTTCAGATGGCTTAGGATATATTAAACCGGGTTCTGCCACCACAAAAACTTAGCAAAATGTAAGAAATAGGCATCTACTGGGAAAATCTTAGCTTATCACAAGCAGCCCAACATCATTTAAGATGCACCAAAACCAACGATAAGTAACATACCTACACATAGAAGCTATGTGGAAGAAGCATTCTCAGACCCCCCCCAGCACAACCGTGTTGACAGATACCACTTTCTGGAGCAATTCCTGTGTGTATGGTAGGTCAAAAAAATATACTGCCAATACTCAAGTGAATCATGGCTGGAAAGTCCCAGCTGAAAGTATGATTATGGGGAAGGGTTGTAGCTTGTGCTTTGCATTCAAAAGGTCCAAGATTCAGTCTCCAGCATCTCCAGGAAAGGCTGGAAAGACTCCCATCTGAAACCCTGGAGAACTGCTGCTAGTGTAAACAATGCTGAGCTAATGTAAGTGGACTGTTCCTACCATATAATGGCACAGTTTCATCAAGAGCACTGTAGCTGGATGGCCGTGGAGTCACCTTCCTGACCTGGATGGGGTAGCAATTGAGGTTGGGCCTCTACAGATGTCCGGACAGAAGCATTGGCGTATCCACACAGCAGCAACCTCAATGCCAATCCTGCTCTCAGTCCAGCACTGTCCAGGTAAGCTGCAGTAAAACTGATGTCTACCCCAGAACACTGGCCACTACTGATCAACAGAGACATTCCACATGTGGGATTCTGAAGCATTTGAACTGAGCATAGAGTTTGCTGCCACTTCAGAAGCTGGTCTTTCTACTAATTTGCCATTTTATGTGTCATCTCATAGATTGTTTCCATGCTACTCTAAGGGTGAGTTCATGCCAAATGTAACAGCGCCAGCTTCCATGAAGAAAGTACATTTCTTGTCATGACAGATACATCTTTATTTCAAGCCTTATTGAAAAACCTGTTGTTATTTTGTGGGACCACACAAAATGGGATTCTGGCAAGAGATCAGTTGTACCTCACAGTGGTTGGAAAGAATGTGTTTGCTAAGAGTCTCACGAGCCTGATCAGGAAGTTCTAAACTAGATCCTAAGGAGGAGGCAGACAAAATAAAACATTACAGGGGAACACCTGATACTAGGGATAATAACTTCACTGATGCACACGAAACTGAGGTGGTGCTCCACGAAACTGCTAAAGAGCAGTAAACTACAAGAAGGAAGCAACTGAAGGGAACGAACTCATGGTTTCAGTTGTCTCTATACTAATACATAGAGTATGGGAAACCTGAATCAACAGAAGTATAGAGTCCAGAGTAAGGAATTCCTGCATTGCAGGGACTTAGACTAGATGGATCTTGGTGTCCCTTCCAAATATACAATTCCATGATTCTATGGTTCCATGAAAATGTTTTTCACTTACATTCCCCACCCCCAAAGACTTGAACAGAACATTAAAAAACAGTTGCACAGAACCATTCAAATCCTGGCTTGACAGTGGCGGAGCATGAGGGAATATCAGAACCACCAACATGTCCACAGCACCACTGCTCACAGAGGCCAGGGGTCGGGCAAATTGCTATGCCAACCTGGACACAATATCTCCAGTGATAGCACTGTGACTAGCTCAGATTATTCTGGGGGATGCAGTGGGTCTATACAGTGGTACTTTGGTGTACGAACTTAATCCGTTCCGGAAGTCTGTTCTTAAACCGAAACTGTTCTTAGACCAAGGCGTGCTTTCCCTAATGAGGCCTCCTGCCACCAGTGCCCTTCCACCGTTTGGGTTCCGTTCTTAGACTGAGGTAAAGTTTGCAAACCGGGACACTACTTCCGGATTTGCAGAGTTCGTAAACCGAATAGTTCGTAAACAGGGCTGTTCTTAAAGCGAGGTACCACTGTATGTCTATAACTGACAAGTCATTCTTTTTCTGCATTTATGTAAAAGAGGTTAGAAGAAGATATATCCTTCCTCCACTCCATCTTTTGATGTTTGGCTAAATATTATTCTATCTTTTCCAACACCAAAGACAACTAAACCTTTCTCTACAATGGACTTTCATCCACACCAGCAAGACAACCCTGATACTCTTGCCTGGTTCATTTTATGCCAAGCAAATCTGGAACATAAAGTTTCTAAAGAAGGACAATTTCTTTTTGTGTATCTTTTTAAAACATCTTATAATGTCTTGGGGGGGAGTAGGGGGAAGTGAAACAGAATAAGCAAAGGTAATATTGATGTAATTGCTTCCACTGTTTTGAGAAGGAAGTGAAAGGCAAAGTGCTGTCTTTAAATTACCAGGAATACCTCTCTCTCATTAACTCAGTCTCTCTACTATATCCTGTATACGCCTGAGTTTTCTGCTGAAACCAGAGAGGAGGTGCATGGTTTTGTAGAAAGGAAGATGTGAGAAATTTGCATGCATTTGTGCATAAAAATCACTGTCAGCATAAAAGAAACCCACTTAGTTCCTAAATGAAATGCATTTTGGCAGATGAGTGACCACAAGAAGCGAGAAGATCTGGTTACTAGGGGATGTCTGTCTAAAGTTTAGTTACAGGAAGGTCAGAAAGAGCTTGATTGACTAAATGATGGATCGTAAAGCCCTTTTCACACTTAATGGGCTATGGAAACCATTCAAACAAAAGGAGACCCTCTGCTAGGATGCAACCCTTGTTTGATTCTCAGTGAGAATCTACTAAGATGCCCCAAACCATCTTCCTTTTCCAACAATTCCAAATACAGCCCAAAAAATAAAATAATAATTTGATACTATTGTTTCATTGTTATTGCCTTAAAGAAAGTCTCTCTAGTTTTATTCTCTACGGACACAGAAGTAGAAATTGAATAATCTGTCAATTTTGGTTTCTCTCAGTTTCTTATTTTTATTCCAATCTTAAGCTTAGCTTTCCACATGTGATTTATTTGACAGCATTATAGTGTGCATTTCTCCTCATATACACATTTTAGTATGCACTTTTCCATAATACACACATTTTTTTGCAATGGAATTCCCCTAATAAAATGCATGTTGTGCATTATTTTCATTGATATGAGCATTTAGATGCATGCATTTCCCTAATATATGCATTTTTCTACACACTTTTAGTTAGATGGCCACACTACAAAATTCAGAGATGTGAGAATTTCAAATAACAGCTGCATTTTAGTTCACATATGTGACAAGGCCACTCATACCAAGGCATCATGCAGTACAAGAGCTAATGTGGTGTAATGCTTAAATTATTGGACTAAGTCTAGAGAGACACTGTTTCAAATCCTCATTTGGCCACAAAGCTCATGTGGTGACCTCTCAGTCTATCCTAACATAGTTTTTGTGAGGGTAAAATGGTGGGTGGAGGGGAACAGAACCATGTAGCCTGCCTTGAACTCGTTGAAAGAAAAGCAGGATAAAAATGGTGTAAATAAGTAAATAAGCTACAATGGTGGAAATCTATACATACACAGAAAACCGCTGCCAGAATTCCTTGGATATCATTTATTATTACATTTCTAGATCACCATTTCCTCCAAGGAGCCCAAGGTGGTTTCACATAGTTTTCCAACTCCCAATCATTACAGCCAATGTCCACATAATCCTCACTTTGTCTGTATGTGAGGCCTATCTTAAAATGCAGAACTCAATACCAAACAGAGTAATATGGAGGAGATGGCAGAAATGTCTGTCAGCACAACCCCAATAGAGCCTCGGAGAACCAGTGTGGCAGTGAATATTCCCTCTCTTCCCCCAAACACTCTCTGCTAAAATATCCCCAGCCATCACTTGCAGACTTCATTTCTGAGTTTGCGTAGCAATGATTGGCTGCTGGAATTCCATCAATGAGCCAAATGCTAGCTAGACTGCCATTTTTATAGCTGATGTTTATTCTGAGGCCAGTTCACAGAAGGAATTCCAGCTTTGTATTATTTGTCACTGACGTGCAATGAGACGGCTGCCATTTCTTGTTTGAAGTTGTATTATGGTTGTTTTCTTGGGCGTTCAAGGTCACAGGCCTGCTGATGATGTCTTGTGAAGCATAGCTGGTGCCATGTATCCAAAGCTGTTTGGAAGAAGAAGATTTATGTCTCCAGCCATGCAATGTGAAATAACTTCAATGGTAAAAAAAAGAAGGCAAATGTTTGCTTGTTCAAGCTAGACTCTTATGAATCTCCCAGCTGACTAAATCCTTGAAGATAAACATAGCATGACTTCCCCAACCCAACAATGATTGCATATTGTCTTTGAATAAATGCTGTAATATTGTTCCTCCATGTTTTCTTCAGCATTGGCAAGTTATGTAAACAAGCTAAAGTCACATCCCAAGAAACAATGTAAGGCCATCCCAGTGATTGTTATTCCGTGGCAGAGAAGAATAAATGATTCAGAAATTTGGTTTGCCACCTTGCCACCTCTCCCAAACATGACTGGCATCTGAAGCTCTTGTCTCAGTCCTTAAAATGTATTAACCAGCTTTGATTTTCCAATGCAAAGTCCAATTGAGTTTCAAGGAAGAGAGTGTAGCTTAGTGGTAAAGTGCATGCTTTGCATTCAAAAGGTCATAGGTTCAATTCCCAGTAGAACTGAGAAACAGCCCTGTCTGAAACCCTGTTGTGGACAAAATAGGGACATGGGACAATTGTCTGACTCAACATAAACAGCTTCCTGTTCCTGGGCAAGACCTCTTGAACACCCAAAGGTTCATTTTGCCCATCAAAACAGTGAGTGTGAGGATGGGTAGAGGGTTTTCATGGGCAATATGGAAGATAACACAAAATCACTGAGTCTTTAAAGTAGCCAGGACATGATAATGCTTCTTGTAAAAGTAGTATGAAAAACAGAAATCAAAGTTAATGGAGGAGTTTATTTTCCTGGAGAAGGGAACAGATCACAGGGGTGATTAATCTCACTCAGATCGATCAGGATCAAACTTTCTTCATAAATATGGAGCTAAGAAATGCCTGATATGGTGGACATGTCTTCTTGACATTAACTTATAAGCTATATCTGCAAGCAGGTGTTGCAACTGCAATCAAACCTCTGATGCAGAGATTCTAAGTTGATAATGTAGCCTAATTCAGGCATTCAAGCACGATCAGGGGGTAGGGAGTACCAGGGCATGTGCAATATCCCCCTTCAATGTCCTTGTCTGCTGTGCACCACCCAAATCATTCTACATTGAGCAATGGGCTTTTGAACTGCATTTAGATATCAGTTTCACCAGGTTGCTGAAATTTAACAGGGTTTGCAACCACACAAAGGCTTCTGGCTGTATTCAGCTGCACATAGTTATAATGACGCAGCTCAATGAATGGGCCAGTTCACACATGCACGTTAAAATCACTGGATAGCTGGCTGCAACATACAGTGTGGACTCAAATGTGTGAATGGACCGTCACAAATAGAACTTTCATGTGCTCTTAAATCCTCTCAAATGTAATGCTTTTTAGTAAATTCAGTTCACAAATTCAGCTGTCAGTCATCAAAGCTTGGTATTCATGCAGCTGGTGGCATTCTCACAGGCATGGGGGATGGGCAGATGTAGGAACTGAATCCTAAATTCACAATAAGCCAATATAAAAAAATTATGAAGCATATCCAAAAGTGTAGAACATCCATTTCCATCCTGGGACCCACTCAATGCTGTTTTTCTGGGGGGACACAGGGGGATGCATAACCCTAAACATTTTGTGAATCTTTCTACTTTTGTCCATTTACTGTATTTCTTTTTCCCAATTTGAACTATAAAATGGTGATTTTCCTAAGTCAAAATGAGAGTACCCCTAACTATTTTTAAGAGAGAGAAAAAGCACTGGACTCACTTATCCACTGTCATACAGGCACCTCTGGCATGATGCAGTTCATTTTGTTACTTATAATAAACCACTGTCTGAATTTATACTAGAAGAACATTGTTGCAGAGGATACAGCTTCATTCCAGAGGATTGTGTTGCTAGTAGTAGTGGTTGTAGGTGAGATAAAAACTGAAGCACATAAATCAGCTGACTCATGCAATGTAGCATAAATTGCTGAGTGTGTGTGGCACAGATATAAAGTTTCATTAGTCTCCTATATATAAAAACAAACAAACAAAAGCATCTTCTTGTACATACAAAAGCAGCATGTAAAGCAAATCTCGCAGGCAGAAATCCCAGTGGCTTGTGTCATTTATTCTCTACTCAGCAAATCTTTATCATACAAAAGCATGGTGTTTTTGCTCAAGATTAGTCTTTTCCAAGCATAGGTATTGCATTTAATCTATTTTAAAAGAAAATGTATTTTTCCCCACTGTGACTCTCCAGCGAAAGTGATATGTTTATCTCTAGAGCTTGCCAGTGCATTGCACGATAGAAGAACATACAGTGAAGCGGGATCTTTTATCACTCACTCTAAGTTCTGAATGCCCCCTGTTTATCCTGCTTATGGGAATTCCTGTCAGAAAAGCAGCCGTCATAACAGTAAGATGCACATCCAGTAGAATGGGATAGAAACTTCATCTCTCGCATGCTTTCCACTTCAGTTCCATCAATACGTTTGACACCAGGAAATGAATTTTATTGACCTTTTAGAGTCTTCCCCTGAAACGCCACTCCTAGTCTTAAAGGAAAGATTCAGAGGGGGAGAATTTCAAAAGATCCCTCTCTCCAGAATTGCAATTGTTCTTGGAAAGGTGAAAAACTTTAATCTGCTTTTAACAGCATTCAGCGGATCATCTACAGTGGTACTTCGGATTACAAACACCTCAGGTTACAAAAACTTCGGGTTAGAGACTCTGCTAACCCAGAAGTAGTACCTCAGGTTAAAAACTTTACCTCAGGATGAGAACAGAAATTGTGTGCCAGCGGCAGCAGGAGACCTCATTAGCTAAAGTGGTACCTCAGGCTAAGAATGGTTTCAGGTTAAGAACGGACCTCCAGAACTAATTAAGTTTGTAACCAGAGGTACCAGTGTGTGTGTGTGTGTGTGTGTGTGTGTGTGTGTGTGTGTGTTTGACATTGTTTCCAGATGTTTATTGTGGAATTGGTGTTCCTCATGCATACATTATTATTTTTGCGGTAACCATACTGTTGGCGGTTTGTTTGTTTTTGTGGGTATTTTTGCAATTTGGTTAAATAGAAAGGAGAATTCTCTGGATCCCTAGATCCAGGTTTGAGGCAAGTACTCTTTGGTGAGAGAGCCCCGACAAAGATTTAAAATCATTAAACATGCAGCAAAGTAAAGCGTGGAACTATAGGATGTTAGAACGGGGCATTTTCAAGGTCTAAGTCATTTCCAAAGTTTCCTATTTCCCTTAACATAAAAAGAGACTGCATGTTTGGTAAGATAAATTTGGTTTACTTACAAATTCCTCAAAGGTCAGACTCATGTGTTTTTCCATACAGCAGCAAGAAATGGCAGGCAGTTTAACTTAGTTTCAAAATTAGTAAGTGTTTCAAAATTATTTGTATAGAAGCACAAAGATGGCTTGCTAAAGGCATGCAGTCTAAGCTTGCAGCATCCAGCTTAGACATCCTTACTGGTCAGGTTCACATGATGGAGAAAAATGGCAGTCCATATTGCTTTCCCATTTAATCCCAATTTACTCTTTCAGGGAGAAATCCAAGAAGTTCTGTTGCTAAGAAACTATACATAATATCTCAATGCCTTGTTTACAAATTAAGCTCCCACCCAGAAGCACCCAAAAATAATAAAAGAATATTGTTGAACTTCCCACAGAGCAAGGAAGAGGAAAGGTTACTGAATGGCATTACAACTATATACAGACGTTTTCATGTATATTCTTTTATCTAACCAGACTACTTTATTAGTGTGTTGCTACTTTCTCACCTGTAAGCCTCTCTTTGATTACAGTGGTTTCTTCCATCAATCTATCTTCAAAGGAGTAGTGATTGTATACTCTGTTGCTGGTGAGCTTGGAGACACTGGTTTTTTCACATGGCCCAACAAAGGCAGTTTTATGGCCACTGTAATTCCACTGTTTGCATAGCAATGGCAATGAACCCCCCCCAAAAAAAAAATTCCCCTGGAATCTCTTGCACCCATATAGGCATAAATACAACCAAATACAAGCCCCCTCTCCACCTGTTTTCTCCATGTCCCTGCTGCACTCTATAGAAAACAACAGGTGTATACAGCAGATGGTAAGAGTACAAGGAAACAGCAGCCACTACATTGAATTTGCATATCCATTGGCCAGTGTTTGATTTGTTTCCAAAATCAGTATTTTATGTGCTCTTGAAGTTTCTGACAAATTACACTCCCAAAATATTCCAGAACCAAGAGGTTGGCACTAGTGACAAACAAGCTCGCTCTGGTCACATATAGAACTGGGCTCTAAGAAATACAACGACAACAAATGCTTTCCCCTCAAGCTAACACTTAGCTCAGTTCTTCTGAGCCCAGTTCCAGGCCTCTTTCAGGTTCTGTTGCATCCTCAATGCAGGGCCAGATTTAGATGAAGAGAGGCCCTAGGCTACAATCCCCTTCTCAATTAAGTAATCAAATTTAATCTAGAATTTAAATTCTCAAAACTTTCTTATTTGTTAATTCGAGCAAGTAAACTACTGCTCTCACTTCTTTACAAACAGTATTTCTACCTACAACACACTTGAGCAAACCTGCTCCTCTTCCTTTCACGGATATTTTGTTGCCATTTGCAACTGTAGCTGCCTCTGATTACCGTATTTTTTTGCTCTATAAGACTCACTTTTTCCCTCCTAAAAAGTAAGGGGAAATGTGTGTGCGTCTTAGGAAGCGAATGCAGGCTGCACAGCTATACCAGAAGCCAGAACAGCAAGAGGGATTGCTGCTTTCACTGTGCAGCGATCCCTCTTGCTGTTCTGGCTTCTGAGATTCAGAATATGTTTTTCCTTGTTTTCCTCCTCCAAAAACTAGATGCGTCTTGTGGTCTGGTGCGTCTTATAGAGCAAAAAATACGGTAGTTATTTAACTTTTGGGGGAAATAATTAGCATCACACGTCATGTGCATAGAAGTTGCCAAACCAATTAACCAACTAGAAGGATTACTGTTAATAGCACCAGTTTTCCTATAACTTGATATTGCTGGATAGTTTTATAAAAGCATTTTTAGTTTGCTTTCTGTTGCCACCCTGGAACTTTTCTTTATTAGTTCCACTTTGTTTTGTACGATTCCTTGCAAATGAAGGAAAACAACTTTTCTGCTTGTGTATGTTGATAATATAATTTTGGTTACTGAGAACAAACAAGATTGTACAAAAACAAGATTGGGTGCAGGCCCGGCCAGGACATAGGTGTCCTGACTGTGACAAAGGTGAGCTGTGTGCTTCCTTGCTTGATTAACAGCTGTTGGGAACTTCAAGGTCCCTGCTCTCCCTTCTTATGGTCTTTGTACTGGACCGGGAGACTCCAACAGAGAGCATTCCATGTCAAAAAGGAGGGCAAGTGGGCACTATCAAATGACAGGGCAGGCGTTACACGGAGCAGGGCTCTTTCACTGGCGGTGCCCATTGTATGCCTCGCTCTTTCCAGACCTGCTCTCTTTTGGCCTGTATTTTGGAGCTTTATAATTTAGGAAGACTTTGGAAGAACTGGTTGACAAGTCTTATCAGTCACTGACGTATGAGCAGATTTTATTTGCTACTATTTTGGGCTTCTGGTGCACCAGGGTTTACACCAGCGTAAAAGAGTTGGCCAGGATGCCAGAAGGGATACAATTTATGAGCTTTCTCTATTATTTGCACAGCAGGGGGTATTCAGTCAACAGTGCAAAGGCTGAGCTGAAGCGTTCCCTGCTGGTTACCTGCCTTCAGCAATAGGGGTCGCTGTTTGGTAGTACCCAATTTGTTAGCTGTCAGATTCTAGAGCTCCCTATTGGTGGCTCTTAGGTAATTCACAAAATACAGAGTCTATTCATAAAACAGTGTTCATTCATAAAGCAGTAACATAAATCTCCATTGCTACATATTGGTTGAATATTTCAGTGGTTGAACGTACAGGTTTATGGCCATGCTGTAGTGTAGTGCTTATGTGACTGTGAATAAAAGGTGGCTGGGCTCATTGTTTCAGGGTTTGAGTGGGGAAAGGTGACAAAACTGATTTCCAATAAGTGCCCCACTTTTTTTCCATAACAAGTCATTGAGTCTGTACTCTGAATAGTGACACCAGGGATCTAGGAGGTGCAGGGCTTGTCAGTCCAACCCCTGCACAGTCTCATCAGGGCTGACCTTAAGGCAATTGGAGCAATTTGGCCAAATTGGGCCCCGTGTGCCACTCTTAAAGGGGCCCTGCACCAGGGCAATCTAGATGGATTTTATTTATAGCTATAAGATTTTGCAGACTTTGGCTGTGAACTGGGGCCCTACAAAAAAAAATTACCATATTTTTCACACCATAACACTCACTTTTTTCCTCCTAGAAAGTGAGGGGAAATGTCTGTGCGTGTTATGGAGTGAATGCCTATGGATGGCGGGGGGATCTGCTGCAGTCATGAGCAGAGGATCCATGGTTCCCCTTCCTTCCCTCCTCCATGGCTCGCTTTGAAACAGCAAAGCGGGAGAAGAGCTGCTGAGTGAGGAGGAGAGAAAGACAGAGAGCCTGCTTGCTTTAAAGGAGCAAAGCGGGAGAGGAGAGTCCAGTTGGCTCCTTTAAAGCAAGCAGGCTCTCTGTCTCTCTCTCCTCCCCACTCGCTAAATAGCAGCAAAGATTTTTCAAGCAGGCTCTCTGTCTCTCTCTCCTCCCCACTCGCTAAATAGCAGCAAAGTTTTTTCAAACAGGCTCTCTGTCTCTCTCTCCTCCCCACTCCTCTTATAAGAGCCTTCTCCTCTTATACGCCTCTTCTGCATTATTAACAGCATCCTTCTCCACCCACCCCACGCGTGTTCCTTGTCCCTTGAGTGCTTTTCCTTCCCTCCCCACTTAAAATATGGTTACAAAGCTCAAATTCACACGGATGCTCAGGATTTTTGCACTGGGTCACCCAAAATTCACCATCAGATCACATAGCATGTCCATGGCTACAGCTTGCACCAAAAAAATCACACCTGGGGCCACAGTGGTGGAAAAACGTGGTTACAAAGCACGGATCCACATGGATCTTCAGGATTTTTGCATTGGGCTACCCCAAACTCACCGTCAGATCACATGTCTGTGGCCACAGCATGAACCACAAAAATCATACATCCACTGTTTCATTTAAAATATTTTTTTCTTGTTTTCCTCCTCTAAAAACTATGTGTGTTATGGTTGGGAGCGTGTTATAGAGCGAAAAATATGGTAAGTTGTGCCCCACTACTTCAAATTGGGCCCCACTTAATAAATTTAAGGCAGAGGGGAGACTGAGGCACTAGGGAGAGGGCAGGCTGGCGAGGCCTCCTGGATTTAGAGGCCCAAGTTTCCCTGCCCTTGCATGAAGTATTGGGTTTGCAATTTTGGGAGAGGGGAGACTGCGGCACTGGGGAGCGGGCAGGCTGGAGAGGCCTCCTAGATTTAGAAGCCCTAGGCTTCAGCCTACTTAGCCTATACATAAATACATAAACACTGCCTCAATGATATCAATGGGAGAACAACAGAGTATGATCCAACTGCCAAACTCCCTATTAGCATCCAATGCACCATCTTTTGTTCATCCACTGATCTACCTGCAGCACAAGACCCCAATTCTCTGCACTTAGCTTTGGTGTAGCTCTGGTGGCAGTGGTGAGAAAAGAGGAAGGGAAGAAGCAGTGGTGGACTTCAACGGTACCCTATGTTGTGTTAATATTAGGCGCTTCCCGCCACCTCTCACCCTCTGTTCTACAGCACTGTTGTGGTGCCCCGTGCAGCTGCACTGGTCATGCTACCCTAAAACCACCTCTGGAGGGAAGCCTTCTCTGAGGCCTGACACATTGTTATGATCCCTACACTGGGGGGTGTAGGGGTTGTTGTTTTTTAGAACTAATAACATTATTCAGAGCTCCTTGTCTCTGGTAGATAGCATATCTTTCCTTTCCTTCCTTTCTTGGGGGGAAAAAGGTAAGAAAAAGGCATTTTAAATCAAATAACTTAGAGAGTTGTGATATTTGCATTTCTTTGAGGGTGTGAGCATTATACCTGGATTCATGAACGTGCAGTGAAATAACATGCAGAAATGCATTATATTTTGGGAAATTGCTTGCAGAAATTTGTTCACGTGTCCAAAGCACATACAAAAATATATTCATTTGGAGAAATTCACACTAAAATGGTGGTGGAGTGTTACGAGGATTTTAAAAAGAACTTGCAAAGCTGAACTTAAGGGTGGGGAAATGAGAGAACCAAAATTGACATATCCTTCCATCTCTAACATCAATCACCTGTTACGTCACATAGCTGTTGTGTAATCAAAGACACTGTGTGGTAAGAAATATGAAGCAATGCGCCTACCGGTAGTTCTTTTGTCATACTCAGAGTAGTGTTTGAGTACCACCACTTTCATTTCTACCAGGTGAGAACATAAGCCATCCTAAATAAAAGCAGAATAAATTAATTTCTAAAGGTGCCTCATGTCTACCATAGCAATGATAACCGAGGAAGACAAATCTTTGAAAATGGACCCATTTAGTTCCACTACCCTTTCCCTGCTCCCCTCCAACAGTCAGACTGTCAGTGTCTTGAGCAAGCACATGTAACATCTGCCATATGGCCAGCAATCCTGTACCAGATGTGTGCACCACTGGAACATTACATTGGGTGGGGGGCAAGGAAAAAGTTTCAGATTTGATAGAAATTCCCTGTCTAGTGTTGGTTACAGCCATATATTTAGTGTGACTTCAGTACAGTGGCTTTTGTGAGTTTAATGACTATTATGTACTCCTTATGATTGCTGGGTAATAATGAGTAATATTTCAGTCATTTATATTCTAAGAGCTACATGTTCGTGTATCAAGCACACCCTTGACTGCACCTTTTTAGGCTTTCATTTGGCCAGAATCACAAAAGCTTAATGTCAGATTATTATTTCTGGCATTCAGTCATCAGCAAATAACATTTTACCTTAAGATGTGATTCCCAGATACTAAACACCAGAAATAATTGATCATCATGACATTCCTTTGTGAATTTCAACTTTCATTTTCTTCTCTGAACAACACATTTAGTCAGTTACATGTACCAATTACTATGGTACATAAAAACAGGGTTGCTCTCGCTATTGTGTTCTTCAATAGAAGATTTACTCTCAATGCCCTTTCCAGGACAAAGCCAGTGAATTAGAACTTCTAATGCTGCAGCGATGTGTTTCTCTCTCTCTCTCTCTTTCTCTCTCTCTCTCTGTTTCTGATTTGGACTATAAGTTGAAATGTGCACTGTTGTAACACCCTCTTAGAATTTTACCATGATTTGAACAGGGGCTATGTTTCCATCATTTCATTTCTTGTCACATTTTACTGTTTCCCTGAACCACCCAACATAGAATTTCAGTGGTGGTGGGGGGGGGTTAAAATCAGGATTTAAGAAGCAAATTGAAATTATTATTTTTTTACACAAATCGGTCCAACATAAATTAATAATGAAGTTTTTTTTCTTTTATAGGGGGAGGATTAAAATTGCTGAGGAATGAAAAGAATACAGAACAAAGAGCTCAGATTCAAGAGCGAGTTTGAAGATTTAGAAAGCACAGAAGCATTCTTGCATAGAACTGAGAATAAAAGCACTTGAGCAGTTACTGGAACAGAAGGCTTGCTTTTGCCTACTGCTGTGGTCCGTATATCAGTGCTGAAATTGGACATTAATTAGCACTTTATTTGCTGTTGTGCTCCTTTTCTTCCAAATATTTCCTTTGGGGCCATGACAGCCATTTCCTGCCCTTTCATCTTTTTTCCCCCTAGTGATTGAACTATTAGCCTCCTGTACCTGTGAGAGAATGAATATTAGCTACTTATGGAAGAACCAAAGAGCTAAATAGCATGCACCACATGTAGGTATAAGGATGCAGTGAAATTAAGGTTACGTCTGTCAAGCCTTAGGGAGAAAAATATCACACCATTAAAGAAAGAAAGAAAGAAAGAAAGAAAGAAAGAAAGAAAGAAAGAAAGAAAGAAAGAAAGAAAGAAAGAAACTCAGAGGAAGAAGAAGAAAATGCCGTCAAAATCTCAAATCAGAAAGTGGCATGCGAAAGGATTTTTATTAAATCCTGTTGTACCTTAAAGATATGCTTAAGTTCTTGGTGACTTGGGATCAACTTCATCATTTATGTAATGGCTTTTTAAAACCTAGATCCAAAAGGAGTTAAAATTAAAAGCATTCATGACTCTCTTTTTTTGAACCGGGCTGCAAAGTGCAGAGCATTGTAGCATATTCCAACAAACCACTTAACCATGTAATTAAATCAGAGGCATTAGAGTAGCTCATTTGAAATTAACTGGAGCTGCTTAAATGCTAGGCCTTATCATTATTATTCATTTATATAGTGCAGTGAGCATTCAGAGTACTATACTCCCCTTATCAGGGTCATCCTTGTAAGGTGGGTCATTATTACCCCCATTTTGCACCTCAGGAATTGAGGACGAAGCACACTGGCGTCACTCAAGTCTACCCATGAATGCTCAGTCTCACCAGGGATCAAGCCCACTCTACAATAACACTTTAAGTGCCTTGCTTATTAAATGACAGCATGCCCTCATATACACATTTCAAAACACAGAGACTAACTTTGGTTAGGACATGGTTTTACAGACTGTGGTGCCATTATAGATTATACGTAATGGTGAGCCCATACTGAATCTAATTGAATGAATCCATGTTTCATCTAAATCTTCTACAATAACACATGATTCTCATATATATTTGAGACATAGATATAGATACACAGATTACTCTGCACAGAGACACATATATATGCAGATTAAAATATATTGTATGAACCATATATGAGATACGAGAGAGAGAGAGAGAGAGAGAGACTCTCAAACCCATATATATACGGTTCATGTGAAATATTTTACTCTGCATACAGTCACCCTGGACACTGAATAATATCATTGAGGAGCACTTGTGTAGGCAGGTGAGCTCCAGTTTTGAAGGAGCTCTCTATGTGGACCTTTCAGAATCAGTGGACTTGCTTAGCATCAGTAGCACTCTGATCAGCACAAGGCAGTCCCCAGTAGGGAACTGAGAGCTGCTATGTTAACTTCCCACAATTACCCAGAGTGATGCTACATCAAGGGCATTGTGGTTGGACCAGTGTCATTTTAAAAAAAACATTTTGGTTAGAGCAGGATAGGCAACAGCACTGGTAGCAGCCTAAGCAGGGCTGGCGCTGATGCCAAGCTTGAAAGTTCTTCCCAATGGAACATCCTGCAAACTTCTTCCATCTGTGGAAGCCTTGCACAAGGACTTCCATTTGCACGATGGGGCTTTGCCTCCTCTTCTTCACCCGTGTACTCTCCACGCACCCCAAAATTGCTTCATGGAGGTGAGGGGAAACCTCAGAGCAGCATGCAGGAGAAATTATTGAAAGAACATGGAATTGAATTCCACTCGCTTTGGTGGGTTTTCCTGCTGGGCTTTGGGTGTTTTTAAACGAGTTGCAGTTTTCACCCTGAACGAATATTTCAGCAGCTGCTCTTGGATTATGTCATAGGATTATAATTTAATGTTCTTTTAAGTGGGTTGTTTTGTGCCTTTATTTCTATCCTACAGTGTCATTTGTATACCCATTAAAAACCCACATGGGCATGTAAATTGGAATTCTTAGAACTGTTCATCTGCAGAATCAATTGCAGCTCAAAAACCTAATACCTTGCAGAATGGCTTTCCCCACTTGAGCCTGACAGGACCCTGACGTCAACATCAGTGACCCTTCCCTTTGTGCCCTCATGAGCAGAAATCTGGAGGGCAGCAACAAGAGAATTGACCGTTTCAAAATTGACTCCCCTTCATAGAATTATCTCTTGGCCTGGCACTGATGTGGACATCTTTTGGTGCCAGACCAAGACATTTCTCTTCTGCTTGGCATTTAAGTATCAATATTCTTTGCAGCAGCTGCAGAAATTGGGGGGGGGGGTATTCTGTGGTGGTTAGGGAGATAGTTGGATGAATTGTTTTAAGATTTGATTGCCTTGGGTTGTGTATTGATTTTACATATTTTAAAATAGTATATTTTACTATTGTTTTGTAAGTCGCTTTGAGTCATTTATTAATAAGCTCGTTAATAAACAAACCGACAATATTCTGTAAAAGAACCCTAAGTCAACAGTTTCTTATTACTCTGAGTAAAATGATACCACTTTTGAAGTTCAGGGCTACCATCATTTTGCCTTGTGCCCAATTCTCATTCCATTTTCCCTGAATCTTATGCAACAGATTTTATTTTATTTTATTGAGTTATTCCTGCATGCAATTTGTGTCCTGTGTGGCCACATTTGTGCTACTCAATTCCAAGATCCCCATCTGAGGGCAATTAACTTATTTAATCAAACTCAGAAAAATAGAACAAAATGATTGTTCCCAATTCTGCTGCTTCCTGGATGAAAACTTAAGTAGAACTACTAAAATAGAACAAAATGTGTATTTTGCCTTTGTTCCTGTGTGCTCATACGCTGTACGCAAAAGCCCTTGGAGGAATTTCAAGTAGGTGATTGTTGGTAATCATTTTGTTTAAATGTGCAAGGTTGCACAGAACCTTAGTCTACCAGGAAACAGAATGTTCTTGCTCAATTATATTAGCAATCATTATTTCAATGGTGGAAAGTTCCACAGTAAATAATACAGACTCTTTATCATGCTTAAAAAGAAGTGCTTCTCTTTAAAAATCACAGGAGATTTCAAAACAGTCAGGAGGGAGGAAGAGACAGTCTGTTTGCTCTCAAACAAGTAAAATTAAGCTATTCTCTTGTCCCTGAGACTATTTTACCCTGTAGATAACCCGGGACAATGCTGTGCCTGTCAATAGGAGACAAGGAGAAAAAGCTCCAGGATGATCTTATAATCGTTATGTTCATATGCATCGCAATTTGCAAATATGTTTCTGAATGACAATTTAAAAGGATATGTGGCATGATTCATCTTTCCCTCTTATTTTTTTTCTTAGCAGGAGGCTTCTGTTCATAGAATTACACAGTGTGACTCCCAGGAAAACAGCAAGATTTGATAAGTATTTGTTTCATAGGGCGAGTATTTAGCAGGGTCCTTGGGGATATGTCCCTTCTAATTTTTGACATTCTGATTAGGGCTATTCCTGACTAGGGTTTATTGTTTTGATAAATCCTTCCTTTGTACCTTCTTTCTGTCCCCAGGGTAAAATGATATCCCTGGGACCAGATTCTGCTTTCCAGATTGATAGTGTAAATCCTGAGCAGGATTTGGATTTACAGAGTATACCTGGATACTACACTTTTTAGTTAAAACTGGGTTGGTTCTGGGAGTTGAAACTAACACCATTTCAAAAGCCCATTTGCTGTACCTTGGAGTTAATGAAAGTGCACTCACAGAATTGAAACCGTAGGACCAATATCTTAGGTTAGGGAGGAGAAAAGAGTGATGCTCCAATGTTATAAGATTATGACTCCCATTATCCCTGTCAATTAAATTGAAAGGATGAGTGTTGAAGTCCATCTTCATATGGACCATCACAAGCTCGCCATTCCTGTATTTAGTAGAGCTGGCTTGGTGTAGAGATAATGAAGCAAACGATGGCCTTGGAAAGTGACCCCTTTCATCTTTTGTCCTGTCTCAAAGCCATAGGATATTTGTTTACCTGTTACACCATGGCAGGCCCAGAGGTAGCATGACCCAATTCTTGATCTACCAAGTGTGTTCTTCCAAGGCAGCACCCAAGCTTGGTGGGCTGGGGCAGCTGAAGCTCAGCAAGGAGACTAGTGTCCTGTTGACCAGGCAAGGCCAGAATATCAGGTTCATAGTACCGGTAGCAGGCTTGGTCAATCAAGAGACTTCCTGTCTGCCATTCTTGAAGACCAGTATTTCACCCTCCAGTTCTCATCTGTGATTAAAGAGGGCTCTGAGGACTGAGTGGGGCCTATAGAAGCAAGTAGCAATGAACCACAAGGGCCAATCTGACTAGATTTGCATTCCCTTGAAGTTTATACCCTCAACTGCTATGGGAGCAATTACTTGCAGCTATAGGGATTTGAACTCTTGTCAATAGTGATGATGGGGTGATAAAAAAAAGCTTATTTCTTTGTAATAAATAAAAAACCCCACAATGAGCACAATTACATATTGCTAGATTAATAAAGCTAGTTTATTTTATTTAACAAAATTTATATACTTCTTAATTCTAATTAAAGCACTTTACTATAAATATTAAAATTATCCATAGAAAGAGTTAAAATAATTAAAAACATTTAAAAAGAACCAAAATTAACAGTAACATAGATACGTCAATATCTACAGCAAAGATGCCTGTCTGATGCCTATTGGCAGGAGGTTCCAAAGCTCTGTCACACTAAAATATTGATTTCTTAGAAGTGCATTATGTGGCACCTGTGACAGTTCCAAAGATCTAAGTAGTCAAGTGGGCACATATGAGGTAAGGTGATCCTGCCAGTAAACTGGTCCTAAGTCATTAACAGCTATATACATTGAACTTGGCTTGGTAGCAAATCAGCAACCAGTGCACATCTCTGCAGAGAGATCAAAAAGCAGGGGCAAGGTCACACTCCCACCGTCCCATGTTAATCCATAAGGGCAACCCAGGGCAACTCAGTTGCTGAGAAGAATTAACATGATTATAAGTTGTGTTGGTGGAATCTTCCAGGGGTTCTTCTCCTCCTGAACTGGCAAAAGAAGAAAGATAAATGAGCCCAGAGACGTCCATGAACCATGAAGCACCAAGTAGTATTAAGACAAAAGCATGCAAGCCTGGCAGAAGGAAAGTCACCACCCCATGAACCTTCTCTGAGTTGTAACAACTGACCAGCCATACTAGGAAATAAAGGCTCGAAATTTTGGTAGCTTCTATGATGAGGATATTATGCACTATGGTCTAAACTACTGAGCCTCTTGGGCTTGCCGATCAATAGGTTGATGGTTCGAATCCCTGTGACAGGGTGAGCTCCTGTTGCTCTGTCCCAGCTAGTGCCCTCCTAGCAGTTTGAAAACACACCAGTGCAAGTAGATAAATAGGTACAGCTGTGGCGGGAAGGTAAATGGCATTTCTGTGCACTCTGGCTTCTGTCACAGTGTTCTGTTGCGGCAGAAGCGGTTTAGACATGCTGGCCACATGGCTATCTGTGGACAAACGCCAGCTCCCTCAGCCTGAAAGCTAGATGAGTGCCGCATCCCCATAGTCGACTTCGACTGGACTTAACCGTCCAGGGGTCCTTTACCTTTTATCTTTTTATGATGCAGTCCTACCTCTTCATGTTATATTTTTGGAAAATTATTACTGGAGGCACTTTGTGGAGACTTTGACCATTATCAAAGTGGTCTCTAGGTACAGCCTCTGACAACACTGCTCCATCTTTCTGAGAGAAAAAATAACAGAATCCTGCTTCATAAGATGATTCCTTTGCATCACAAGGATAATTTTAAAAAGATTTTAAAGTGTTATGGGCTTTCAGCAGGACACTGCAGGATATAAGCTGACTGGAAATGAAGTGGTGTGACTACTCCAAAACTTTTGTACATGCATAAAGTATTGAAACCAGGGTCACACGTGACCACCTCAAAAGCATCATGAGTACAAATCCATAATGAAAAGGATGTATGGGGCTCTTGAATCTTGGTTACCTCATCAACCAATCAAACAGCTGATGTCACAGCACAGACTTACTCCATGTCTTTTTTTTTATCAAGAGAAACCAACTTCACATCCTTGTCACATTGGATACTGTATCAAGAGCACCTATCTGGGGGAGGAGGCTGAATCTGTACTAAACTAACTTATAAAAGTAGTTCAGATTTTCATGGTCACTAACATTGTTCTTGCCCTGTTTACTCAGCTGCTTGATTGTTTTGTCATATTAAATACATAACATATGTCCGTGATGGAGTCAGAGAATAGTATGGAAAAGTAGCTCTATGCTGCTCGTTCGAGTGCTGTGCATTAGTTGCTTATTTGCAATAGGGTTAAAATACGGGGTCTAAAAGTGACTGGAATATTTTTAAAAGAATGATTTCCATTTGGAAGCTTCACTATGGAACCCTTTTCCTGTTCATCTCAATAATCACATAAAGTTTTCCAAATACAAACTGAACACACTTTGCTGAAACTAGCGGCCCGAGGAAAGAAACTGCTGGTGATAAGGGAGGCGAAGAGTCTGTCATCCTCCTCAGTCTGTGGGTGTTCAAGGCACTGCACCCTGGTCTTTGGGTGAGTGCTGCGTTGCTTTTCTACTCGCTATGGACATACCAGCTATAAAGAAGCAAGTCAACCAGGGAACCAGAACAGGAAATGCTGTTTTAAAGCCCTGTGGAACGCCCTCCCATCAGATGTCAAGGAAATAAACAACTATCTGACTTCTAGAAGACATCTGAAGGCAGCCCTGTTTAGGGAAATTTTTCATGTTTGATGGTTTATTGTGCTTTTAATTCTGTTGGGAGCCGCCCAGAGTGGCTGGAGAAACCCAGCCAGATGGGTGGGGTATAAATAATAAATTGGTGGTAGTAGGAGGAGGAGGAGGAGGAGGAGTAGACGACTGCTGGGTATATGTGTGTTGTGTGTGTGTGTAGAAGGTGTTTAGTGTGAGTTCCCAAAAATTTGTGTGATGTTCAGGGGGTACGATTTGAGCAACTTCCATTTTGCGCCTCCCCCTCCGCTTGCTGGCTTTTTTCCATAGGTTATCCGTAGCTTGGACCAAAACAGCAAATGCAAGAAGTTCCTGCCATCTAATCTCCTAATTCCTCTCCTGAACAGAATTTCAGAAGACCAGGTGTTAAATAAATAAACAAGAATGCAAAAGAATGCATTGTATGCATGCTCATAACTTGGAGCTCAAACCTTGTAGGCATGCTCATAACTCCAGCATTTACTGGTTGCATGAACATTTCTCAGTCCAAACACATCCCATCATGGGTGTGGACAGGAAAAAGTGCAACCAACCTCCCGAAAACAGCAACTTGGGAGTAGTGGTGTGGAAGGCCCATTATAGTTCCACTGCAGAAACATCAGAACTAAACAGCAGCTATAGTGTTGGAAAGGCTCCTTCACAGCATCAATTATAGAGAGTGAAAACTTACAAGGAATTGGCAGACAGTTTTCAGCAGAGTTTTCAGTTTCAATGGTGACCAAATGCCATGTCAGGGCTATGGGATGCAAACTTGTCTGGGCTTCTGATACAGCATAGATTCAGTGGTACAGTTTGTGAGTTGCATGCATGGGGCTAGACCTTTAGAATTTCCAGTTTCAGCATCTCAAGCAGCATGGCTGGGAAAGCCCTCTGCTCAAGTTCCTGGGAGAGCAATTGTCAGTCAGCCAAGATCGTATCAGCCTAGATTGATCATGGCTCTGATCCCAAATAAGGTAGTTTCTTATCACACATGTAAGTAGCAAGGGATGTTGGTCTCTTTTCTGAGAGGGACTTTGAGGCCAATAACAGAAAAACCTGAGCCGACGAAAGTGTGATTTGAAAGCCAAAGAAGTATCCACAATATTTAAGTTCCTTTATTTACCCATCAATTTTGCAGCTACTCCTGAGGCTTTCAAACGACACACTGTGGGTAGAGACACCTTTCCCAAGGATCTTAACATCCAAATCATATTAGGATTTGTCATATTTATCCAAAGAGGTTATCATCCACTGGAAAATCCTCAGGTTAGTCTCACAACAAGGACCACTTTTGCGTTTCATAGTTGCAGAAACGTTTGATCAAAGTTGTCCTGATCTTAGCAGAACACTGTCTGTGGCTCTGGCCCTTCACCACCCTGGAAGTGGCCTCCTGTCCCTCTTAGAATTCAGCTGTGTGACCCAAGAGTGGCATCATCTGTGACATCAAAGTGCATGACAGTTGAATGGCCTTCATATTTTGCTTTTGCAATAAAGCAGATGATTCTGATACTACAGGTGATGAACATTTCACAAGGGGGGGTAGTTCCACATAAGTGTGCCCCCACTGCATCACGTCATGCTCCCATTATGCCACACCTCCATTACACCCCTGTTCTGCCCCCATTCTTCCTTCTTCTGGGTCTGAAACGGGTCCGCGATTGCATGTCATTTGGACGTGCTGAGGCTTTTCAGATCCCCTGCTACCTGACATTTCAATTGTCGATGCCATGGATTGAACATGGGTCCTTCTGCATGCAAAACAAGTGCTCTACTGAGCTACAGTCTCTCCTTGTCGATTGTCTGCCTGTTTTGTTTCTTTTTTTCCTCCAAACATGTTTAGGTTAACTAAAAACATTTTTGCTGAATAGGCATTATAGGAATAATCTAAGCATGGCCTGGGCTGGATTCTTCCACTGCTTATCTATTTGTACTTCATTGCAACTATGAAGCCAGGGTTGAGGAACTATTGGCCCTCCAATTGTTGTTGGACTACATATCCCATCAGCTGCAGCCATTGGCTCTGATTGTTGGGCCTGATGGGAGTTGGAGTCCCACACCAACTGCAGGGCCACAGGTTACCCACACCTAAATTGAGCTGTAAGGCTAGCAGGGTACACCAGGGGTGAGGCACGGTAACTTGTAAATGGCACCTCTTTTTCTTTGATGACATGAATGGCAACAATTTCACCACAACACTTTGCTAAATATGGAGGTGGTTACAAGGGCAATTGTGTCGATCGGCACCCTGTTCTGCAGAGATTCCCCCCATTCACCTCCGAATCAGTGGGAAGTTGCATTTCACTGGGCACTCATCCTAACTTCCCACTGCTGCGAACAAATGGCATCACCCTCTTTAAAAACTGTACTTCCTAGCAACATGTTTGAAACTACAGCTGCCTGATATGGCTAATGAATTTTACAATCAAAAGCTAAAGTGAATTAGCTGTAGCAGATGTTTTTTCTCTGGGAACCACCAGACCTTTCTGGCCGCTAATTTATCCTTCAAGAGGATAAAACTTTGCACTTCTATTATGTGTTGTCATTGGAGCATTGCACAACTTTATCAAACTTTTTTTTTTTAATCCTGGAAACTGAATTAATTTTCTGCAAAGGTTTTTTTTTTTTAATATGTGTCTCTCTCTCTCTCTCTTTAATCACATTTGCTGGGGAACATGTGTACTGTAAAGTTGAAGAGAGCAGATTATGGCTTTCAGAAAGGCCATTTTCAAAAGAAAACTGCCCTCTCGCTCCCGAGGCCTCCATCTGAAGGTCCTCCGGTTTTGTGAAGAGGAAAAAATTAATTACTATTTTAATAATGAAGCCAAGCCTGCTGAAAATCCTCTTAGAAAGTAGCTGGATGATGTAATGGCTAGCAGGGGGGATATTGAAAACAGTGACCACACAGTCTGCTGTTCGCTTTTTCTATTCAATCCCTGTAAGATGATACGGACTGCTGGATCGCACATTAGGGAATTAAAAGCATAACACTGGCTGGCTGGCGAAAGGGGTGATACAGAGATAGCAGGTCACTCTAATATTAACATTTGCTTTAACCTTTCAAGTGACCTGCTGTCATCGGAAAGGGGCACAGCGGGGGGGTTGAGGGGGAGAGAAGAGGACAATGATTTAGTCAGAGTGTTATGCATGTGGCAAAGGGACACCAGTTTCAGTTGCGGTTTTTGGTCGCTCTCAAATGATCCTGTTCCAAACTGGACACTGTGAAAAGTGAAAGCAGACCCTTCATTCATTCATTCATTCATTCATTTGAGAGCCAAATTGTTCTGATTACATAAAGACTGCAGGCAATGGTTAGGAATGGAGGAAAGCATCTAGTCAGAGCACTGAGCACCGTTGATTAATTGTGACTGCCTTTGTAGACAAGATATGTTGTGTGTGCGCGCATGCATTTGCTCCGAGATATACTGTGCTGACTCAAAATCTATGGGACATTGATAGTGTTTTGTTCTCAAGATGGTCAGAGGCAGTAAGAGGGAGAGGGAAAGAGAGAGGGAAGAGAATTTTTATCTCCAAATAGAAAGCTCCTTTCCGACAATGCCATTCCCACTCTTAGGTAGGGGCAAATTTGTTACACCCCTGTCACCCCAAAGGATGACTAAACTCTCCCTAGGGAGGAGTTTTGAGGTGGTGTGAGTGGACAACTGTACAATCTGGATTTGGGGGAGCTGGGATATATAAGCCTGCTTCATAGCAGGCACACAGAACAAAATATAAGATCTGTAGGGGAAGAAGTTATCTTATAATTCTACTGTAACCAGGGCTTTTTTTCCCAGCCGGAACTCACCAGAACTCAGTTCTGGCACCTCTCAGCTGTCATTGTAAGAGAACAAGGGAGATGTTCGTGATGAGTTCAGGCACCTCTTTTTCTAGGAAAAACAGCACTGACTGTAACCATAACCCTGCAATCACCAGTCTCTCTCTCTCTCTCAACTCTCCCTAGGGATCTTCATACCTTAGAGTGTGTGGCTTCTCTTCTGCAGCCTCTGAAACCTCAGTCTATTGTGTCTTTGGTTCTTTTATTTAAAAAACATGCACACATAAAAATCAATGGTATCAAGAACAGAACCAGCTGGAGAAGTAAGCCTTCAAATATATGTTAGCAAGAAATCAAATGTATATAAGTTGCAATCTGAAGCCATGATACATCGAGAGCGCTATTGCCCACTTTGAACAGCCATGGCTTCACACAAAGAATCCTGGGAACTGTAGCTTGAGAAGCATGCTGAGAGTTGTTTCCCTCACAGAGCTACAATTCTTAGAGAGGTTTAACAATCAAACACTCTTCCCAGGGAACTCTGGGAATTTTAGCTCCGTGAAGCGAATGGGAGCTTCAATTTCAACTTCTGGATGGGAGCATTTATCTCAGAATGCTGCTTGAAAGGGTATATCTTTAGTTGATGTCTAAAGGCTACCAGTGAAGGGGGGGAGTGCTTCTTCAAGGAGGAAATTCCATAATAAATATGCCACCACCGAAAAGACCTGGCCTCATGTAATTGCTCCCCTGGGCCACCTCCAGAAACAGGGCTTTCCCTGCCAATTTCACAGCATGGACTATCACACACTGATTGGAGGAGATGATCCCTTTAATTCATATATTGAATGTTTTTATATACTTGCTTTAACTGGTTGTTTTTTATTGAGAATGTTAATTTGCCAACGTATGATCTAATCACACTGCCTTAATCAATTGCTGGGCAGCCACCTTCTGCATCAGCTGCAGCTCCTGGACCATCTTCAAGGATAATTCCACACAGAGCACAGTGCAGTAATCCAGACATAAGATTATCAGAACATGATGAAAGTAATGATCAAGTTACATAGAGAAGCATCACCATCCATGAAACTCTGCACGGATGCTAGCATTTGCTGTGTGAATTACATCCTTGTAATGTACATGCATCACATGCTAACAGCGGGTAATTCAAAACACAGAGCTATAAGCTTAGTTTCATAACATGATTCACCTGCAAGTGCTTATGAAGGAGGTTCAAAGACTAAGCCTCACATCACAACTAATGACTCATATTAGCCACCTCGAAGCCAGCATAGATTTATGAGCTCAGAGAAATGTCTGAAGGCATCTGATGTAGTTCCATCATTGAACCTAGGGAGCCAATCAGTGGGTGGGAAACACTTGGAGATCCTATGTACATATGTATCAAGGCTGCACATTGGTCCTCCTTCCTCTGAGCAGTGCAGAGTATGTGGCATACAAAAGGAAGGTAAGTTCCAAGTAAGTTCATCAACTCTGGTGTTCTGTTATATCAATAAAGTATAATGGTGCCTATAATGAAACAGATGAAATCAGCAAGCACTCGGACAATAACAAGCACCATCCAATATACAGCTGCCTGCAGAAACTTTGGCTCAATTTATGCATTGCTTTGGTGGCACTGAAACTGCTGACTTGGGGCTGGGTGGTGTTTGCATGGGAAAAGCAGGATGCCACCCCATGCACGGGTTTCTTCCACACAGAAATTTTAAAGATGATCAAGACAAGGAGCAAGATGGAATTTTTATGTGTGGAAACGACAGACAATTAGACCACAGCAATGGCCCAAGTGGTCTGGGGCACTTCTCTGAAGAGCACTTGGAATAATGGTTAATTTAGCCTCGGGATAATAAGTCTAGTTAACAAACTTTGGCAACCCAGGTAGTATCAATAAACGCCAAGAGGGCTTTGCCCCTTGGAGAGCACTTTATATGACATCAAAATGGGCAAAAACAGGAAAGAAACAGAATTGACAAAATGGGGAGTCCTGAACAAAGCCTCACTTCATTCTCTATTTTCCCTTCCTTTTTTCAAACTTTGATATGGGGGGGGGGGGAAGAGTAGTGGAAATTACTAACCATTCAGATGACAAAAATTACAAAGCAAATGAATATGTAATATTTCAAGATCATTAATGATGCGATTATACTTATTTTTATAACCCACCTTATCTTTCACCTTGGAAATGCTGCAAATGTTATACAGATTGAAGATTATAATACACTAATGAGAGATAGGAGGTTTATTTCAGTTAAGATTATGAATTTTGTGACAGTTCAATTGCTTTGATATCAATATGGCTTTTTTTAATGAATTCCAGCAGAAAGCAGGTGAATAAAAAAAAAGGCGCTCATAAAATATAAATGATCATTGTGCAAGTTAATGCTAGCCTCGGGTTACAAATGTTTGCATATTTCCTATTTCTACAAATGTTTGTACGCTCTTAAAAGGCACTGTATGTTGCTAATATATAAAATGTATGCATTTATGGAAGGCAATGCTATCTCTTGGCTACAGCTTCTACATTGCATTGCTTATTCAGACACATTTTTTTCCTGTGGTATATCTATGTGCATGAAATTCACTCCTACTTCAACAGGAACAAGTTAGTAAAAAGCATTTCAACTGAGTTGTTCCAGCCCTTTTCAGGTTGGGGTCTATTTGGAGAGTGGGGTATTGCTCAAAATACCTGTCAGCATTTGTTCTGGCCCCTCACTACCACTGCTCACCATCATAATATAGCTTTGTTCTGGGAATGTTGTGGAGAAGCCGGGGGGCACTGTTGAGCTTTGTGTGCTACCCTTGGAATTTGCCCCCATACACCCTGAAATGCAAAATAAATAAATAAATAAAATGGGGAAGCAATTCCCCTCCCATTTCACAATGGACTTCCCCATCACCTCCAACTACAAATTGACCCAGCCCAAATTCTGAGCAATGGGAATCCCCACAACTGGCCAGTCGTGTGGAAGACCAGGCTCACATGAGTGGTTATCTGTGTGGTGAAGGGGCATGCACCACACTACCATCATTCTATTGTAGTGCCGGCCGTCACAGGAACATAGAAAGTTGATCCATCTAGCTCAGAATTATCTATACTGACAGCTGCCTGGAGGTCCAGGCAGGGGATCTTTTCAGCCTACCTGGTGTGGCTGGGGATCAAACCTGGTACCTCTTACATGAAAAGGAGATGCTCTGCCAGTGAACTATGGCACTTTCCTCCATGGAGGTGCTATAAAACGCATCATCTTATTGCTTAGGCTGAAGTATACCCTCTATTCAGATCAAGCTACTTGCTTTTCCTCTGGCAAATACTGTTTCGTGTCTCCCATACAGTGTAGAACCCTTTCTCATGCCTGGGTGTGTTTGTTTGCCAGACAGGGAGGGGATGATCTTCCATGCAGCTTGGGATGGGTGCAGGAGAGGGATGGGAAATTCTGAAAATCTTAACGTTGACCTCATCAGCATTAATCTTCACCCCTGCAATTCCCCTCTTGCTCCCTCATCTTGATGAGAAATGACTTATTTCCCCCAGTTCCGTTAAAAACACAACCATGATATGCAAGGATATTGTGAGGAAATTAAACTGGTGGAAAGGCCCAACAATTGCTGCCACCAGATAAGTCCATCTGGACCCATCTGTAGAATATGGAGTCCACCAGAGGGCATTTTGAGCAGGGTTCCCACATAAGAACATTTAAAAGCCCCATTGGGACAGGGCCAAAGCCCATCTTGCCCACCATTTTGTTTTTACAGTAGCCATCCACATGGCAACAACACTCTTCCCCACTTTCTCCCTGTTTGTTGGGGTGCTTTCTTTGTGCTGTACACCACCTCAAATTGGTAAATTTTTCAGCCCAACCCTACACCAAAGCCAGCAGTACTGCCTCAGGGCCCTGCAAGGTTGTATCCACTGCTTCATTCTTGTTCCCAAGGGAGTATTTTCAGTCATTGGAAAACTGATGCTACAGAAGCTTACAAAGGTTGTATCAGCTCTGCGTGCAACACTCAGATCAGAGGGGGAAGCTTTAACTACCCTCCACCGTTTATGTATCTTTCAGTGTGTGATCTGTGTGCGCTACAGAACAGCTTGAGAAAATAAATTGGGAGGCCAATAGAAGTAAGAGCCAAGTTGCTCAAAAATACAAAAACTGAAGATGTGCTGAGGTTCAGACTTCTGACTGAAAGAAACAAAATCACTACCCCTGCCGTCATACTAGAGTTATTTATTTATTTGGCAAACTGAAGCTGGCAATGTACATATGCCAGGCCTTAAAAACACATCAGTGTTTTCAAAACATTTACCAGAAGATGGAAGCCAGAACAAATGAAAGAGACAAAAGCCGCTTGATAAATTTATAAGCAGATGATGATTTTGCATGTATCATTTCCTGCTACTGTTTTAACTGTGTTACTGTTGGTAGGAATCTGTTGTAATTTTAATTGCTACTTTATGGTTCTGTATACTTGTAGAATTTTAAGGACTGTTGCTAGCTGCCCTGGACTCCAATTAAAAGGAAGGGTGGAGTGTAAGGACGACGACAACAACAACAACAAGAAGAAGAAGAAGTTGCTAAAATAATATGCTAAACTGTGAATAGGAATAGGAACCTATTTTTTATTTAGCAGCAGCAATTTCAGGCAGCCGTTTTGGGGGCAAGCAAGCCCTACATAATCAATCACATGACACAGCACACACACACCATTTGAATGCCAATGCCCATCAACTATGTGGGGGCCTGGGCCCCTCAAATATTTTATGAGGAGGCCAAAGGGGCCTTGGCCTCTAGGAGTTGGTTCCTACATACACACCATACTTTTAAAGTACTCGCTCAAAGAACCCTGAAAATGTCAATGGTGCTGGGAACTGTAGCTCTGTGAGTAGACTACTCACAGGATTCTTTAGCTTGTGCAGCACTGGAACTACGGTATGGTTCTTAAACATCTTTCTGCCTTCCCACAGGGCAAGCCTCTTTTAAAACCTTGGAAAGAAGTTTTTGATGGGAATTGTGGTTTCCTGAATCTGACATCTCTAACAAAAAATTCCCAGAACATCACCAAAGTACAGTTCCCATGGAGGTAAAAATGGTACATATTAGATAAATTAGATATAGGTGTTTAGTTCACACGCGTTCATAAAAAGAAGAGAGCTGTGGATAAGTAATTTTGAGTATCAGCCACATTTTGCCAGCAAATTCTTTTCTACGCATGTAAATCATGCCTTTAGAACTTATGCATTAGCTTTTGTACTCACTGTTTGGCTATAAGTATTGGATCTGGGTCATTTAAAGTGGGTCATCACACAAGGCCACACATCAACTTGCAGAGTCATGGGGGCTGAGGGGCAGCCTGTATTCCAGAGCCCTTCAGACATCCCAGAACCATGTGGCTCCTAACACACATTGGAAAACTCCCCATATGGTGGGAAAAACTTAATCTTTTTTTGGTGGGGGGAACAGAAACAAAAAAACCTATATTCAGAGCAGGTGTTCCCAGACATTAATTCTTTTCCCCCAATTAAAACACTGTGTCTCAAGCCTACACTGTGAATAATAGGCTATGGAACATTAAAGGCCATCAAAGAAAGTTCTTTCACTTACTTGCAAAGTTTTGCTCCAAGGGCCGTGTAAACAGAGCACTGTCTCTTTAACTGATTTTATTTTCTCTCTCTCTCTCTTTTTAGTTTAAAGATTACATTTAATATCTATTTCCCAGCAGTGTACAAACTGACATCATCTACTCATAAAAGTGGAATGCTTTGCTTTTTTAAGCTTCAAGCTGAATAACAAATTGCCACAGATGACAGCATAAAAGAATAACAGAATGGAATCAAAAGAAAATTCATTGTCAACAGAAACCCCCTGCTGAGGAATTTCAATTTCATATATCTAATTATCCCTGTCAGTTGGAAGAACTGACAAAAAGCATTCTTTGTTCTCTCTTTCTGCCTCCCGCATCTCACTCTCAATTAATTCCAGCATACAAATATGACTAATTGTCTTTGCAGTGCTCAAGAGCTTTGTATATAAATGTTCATGAACTGAAAATGATTTGGAGGGTATTCATGCATCGATTTATGATATTTGAACACAATAGGCATGCATAATTCAGGTGACCATGTTAGCACCCCCACAAGCCCTTATTACAGATATTAGGCAGGATTCTCATTTCATGTCCTTTCCCTCCCTCCCCTCTCCTTCCATATATGCTTTGTGACAATCACTTTGCACCTATTTAAAGAGGAAGCATTGTATGTCTGCTGTGGCTCATTGAAATCACCACCAAACATTTAAATAACATGCAGGGGTGGCCAGAGGAAACGAATATTAAGCACTTTGAAAAGCACGACGGGTTCACTCAATTAAAGTTTCTGGTCCCGATCCAAAGGTCCTTATGCTCAGCGGTGGGTATGCAAGCACTGCTGAGTGTGAGCAACTCCCCTGCCAAACAGAAAGTTGTCTCTGTTAGATTTGACAGCAGTGACTACTTTTTATGGGCAAGGGAGAAGGAGGCGATTAGAATATTCTTCTGTTCCAGCCCTCAGACAGGTGATCATGCTGCCAATGCTATTAGCAGAGTTCATACCTGCTTTTGCATACATGTTCCTAGAATCATAGCATTGTAGAGTTGGAAGGGACCCCAGGGGTCATCTAGTCCAACCCACTGCAATGCAGGATTTATTTATTTTTTGCCCCACTGGACTACTCAGTGGAGTAGTCCACATTTCAAACCTCCACATATACACACAGCATCATCCCAAAGACGATCTTTATTCCCAGTGGTGGAGGAACCCTCTCTGGCGCCCAGGGTGGGACGCCGAGGGATGGGGGGGACCGCCCGGTGGCACATGCACGACATCCGTCTGGACTGTGCATGCAGGGCATCCTGTACAGACTGCGTGTGCGTGGCAGTCCGTACAGTCGCCCATACAGATGGCGTGTGAGAGTGACAGCCCATACGATCGCCACGCGGGCAGAGTCCATACTAACTGTGTGCACGCCCTCGGCCGCTCTACAGCTGGGGGGGCAGTGGGCCATCTTGACAAATCCCCCCCAAGTGGTGCTCGGGGCAGCCCACCCCTCCACCCCACCCCACCCCTTCATACACCCCTGCCCCATCCCTGGCAAAAAAAACAAGCATGTTCAATTGTGCAACATGACATTAGGTTCCAGAAATATAAACAGAAGAACCATTGGAGCATTTTGTCACTAAGCTGAATATTCTGCATGGAAATCTCTGTGTACATAGTCCTTTTTCTGCTGGCATGTGTCTGCAGAATGTGCAGCTCGTTCCACACATGCAGCAGTTTCTGTAGATGGCAACCTGCATGTTGTTGTGGGTTTTTTTTTAATGTTTTAAACATATATTGGAAGCAATCTTTTAAGGAGGCACCTTGGCACAGACCAACCGCCCATGAAGGTGGCATTCACCTGGAAATGAACCTGTCTGACCGGCAACCTATAAAAAACTTGCGCCCGATTCCATATAATGTACTGCACATTTACCAAATGAGTTTGAATTGCATCGCTAAAGCTAGGAAATCTTTTTTAAAAAGAAAAAGAAAAAGAAAAACCTGGCAGCATCTTAAACTTCAGCCAACGAAGACTCAATTGTGTTGCCTTTGCTCATTTAACTCTTCTGATGGGTCTCCCAGAAGGCGCAGCAAATCTTGTTTAGAAAAGCGTTAAAAACTAAACACGCCATTGTTCCTATTAAGCTTTCGCTCCAAATCTCAACTGCAAATATATCTTTTCTCCCTTGCATGTACCTGTTAATTTGTCTCTCCCTCTGCTATTGTTTATCTCTCTAATTGTATTGTTTTGCTCTGGTAAAGCAGGCAGGGGATATACTGGGTAGGAGATACCAAGGCAAAATACAGTGGTATTTTCCTTGTGCAAGCCGACATTTATTTATACACATATAAACCATGGTTAGAATATCTGGTTTTCTGGTTTCTCCAATATTAGCTTATTGGTTAAGCTCAACAGACCCTTAAATATGTTTGCCACTGAATACATGTGCCATTTTTTTTCTTTTCTTATTAGGGATATTTATAACAGGGAAAGGAAAGGACTCTGAAAGATTGTATTGAATGATCAGATCAGTGGCATTGACAGCAATAGCATCTAAATGTCACCCAGGACCAAAATAATAAGTCCCGATATTGAATGCCTGTGCTGGATAGTTTTAAAAGCTCAAAATCTATTTTGATTTCAGAAGTAAACCAGAGTGATTGATGCTGGGAACTTAGTGCCCAATATGAGCCTTTCTGTATCCCTAGTCAAATAAAGCAAGCAGGTGCAACTCATAGAAGTTACTGATTATTTATGGCTTTTAGATACTTTGTGGGTTTAGCTGGTGAGAAAAAGTTTTAGTCCACTCACATGGACAAAACCCAACCAACTGTCTAGCCTGATTAAATTCGCATTGTTGCATGAGCACATGGTAGGCAGGGGGAAAATTATGAAATCTCACCGCCTGTGCCATGGCAACTGAGCAAACAGCTCATGGGAAGAATGTGAATAATAGAAAATAGCAATATTTCTCTTTGTGTTTTCACACTTGACAGTTTTATCCCCGCATCTGCCCGGTGTCCAGTGCGCAAGCTGTAACCAAGAGCTTCTCAGGGTTTGCCACTTGCCTCGTCTCCCACTTTTGAATTGTCCCTGCCGGTGATCAATAGGCGAGGGAAGTTTTTATACAGCAAGTAACTGGAGGGAATAGATTTTATAACTATCTATGGCCCAAATAGCAATCTCATTGCAGGCTTATAGATTTCTGTCCGTGCACTGACACTGATTATTAAAAAACACTTTGAATGGCAACAGAGTGTCAGGTCAAACCTCTGCGAATTCAGTTAGCAGGCAGTGAGGAATTTCCAGGCTAATCTATTTCAGCATTTTTAATCTCCTTTATCAAGACTTTGAGGAGTTAAAAAAAGAAGAGAAAGAGAAAGAGGAAACAGTCAACTGGTTTACTTAAAGGTAGCTCATGGTACAGTCATACTGCCTTGATAATCAGTATGCTGGTGTATCTGGTAATGGCCTTGCTATGCAGGCGGAAGGAATATCAGGCTATGGATGCACCAGGCCATTCGCACCACCTTTTAGTATTCATTTAGAAGCTGCCAATGGTAGGATTGCACCAATAAAGATTGCACCAACTAATTGTTTCATAGTTATTAACTGAATAAACGCTATTGCTGTTGCATAATGGGGGGAGAGTGTGTTAAGCCCAAAGAAGAGACAATTAAGAGGCGATATGACAACCATCTTCAAATATTAAGAGGTCTGGGGAACCTTTGGCTGTCCAGATGTTACTGAACTCCCATCATTCCTGGCCCTTGGCTAATCTTGTTAGGGCTGACATGTGAGTGCAGCAACATCTGGAGGGCCATACCAGAGTTAGAGGGCTGTTACAAAAGGTGGAACAAGTTTGATCACTGCTGCTCCAATGGGTAGGGTTCAAACCAATGGGCTCAAGTCACAAGAAATTGGATTTAAACTCTTTAAGTCCATTTATTTCAGTCTATTTATTTCGGTAGGTCTACTCTGAGTATAACTAAGCATATGAACAAGAAGCCGAAGATCATCCAATGAGGCCCTCCTGGTTGTGCTGCAATATTACTAAGAAAGCATTTCTAATGAACATCACTTTCAGTATACATAACAGAATCACACACACACACACATACAGAAATCCTCTTTCAGACACCTCTAATAGGCAGGGTGTATTAAGCCAAACCGCATTGCCAGGTTACCCTGGTCCAGGCTGTTACCTAGGGATATGTTTTATATGGCAGGAGACAGGTGTTGTTTGGGTGCTTTGCTTCAGACAACATTCACATTTTTTAGAAAGAGCACAATTGGATGCAATTCCTGGACATATATCCTAGAAGTGCCCTCCTCCCTGATTACACCATGTGCAACGGCATGGCGTCTGCACTGTTGTCTTTTGTATTTCATCTGCACTGACTGGCCTAGCGGATGGCAGCATGTGAAATGGTAACCCCTGCTGTGTAACGTTTTTAATAAATACAAATGCACTGGCAGAATTAAAGGAGCAGTTCAAACCACTGCAGCATTTTGTCCATATTAATCACAATTAACTATAATCACTACACCGATGGACCCGAATTGGTCTTGTGTTCCCACAGTGATGTTGTGGCCCTCTACTTTGCTAATAGTCTTCTGTGCGCAGCATTGCATTTCACCTGCCAGGAGTACGCTTTCAGCACTTGCAGTGTTTCCCTGCCAACTTTCACAAGGCGGCATACAAACCCGCCGTAGCATTTACAATCAAAACTATACCAGTGGAACCCAAATTTAAAGAGAAATGTCAGAGGTTTGCCAAGCCAAACCCCAGAACCAGCAAATAAATGTTTGAGATGTGGTACGAAGCTGGACTGTGCATACGTTATGCTGAATGCACACAGAGGAGGCAAACAGGATTGTACCAGCTGGCTTTCCCTCCATGTACTCAGCTTAGCTTCTGAAGGAGTCTAGATGTGTATACAGACTGTATACGCCTGGAAAGCCTGCCTTTTCTTGGGTTTCCATTTGCACAGGCAGAGCTAATACAGTTCTTATGCACTCAGGCTCTTTCAGAAGTGATGTGGAATATGCACAGAAGGTGGGTCCTGAGCCAGTATACAGGATCCCCTTGGCATCCCTCTGCATCCCTCACTGTAATCTGTGTACAGTCCTGCATTGTGATGCCAATGCAATATCACATTGCATAGCTGAGATATTGTGCCGGCGTGCCAATGTTACAGAAGAAACAGACACCATCACCACTGGAAAAAGGATACCAGTGAAATACAAAGCTGTTACTCAGCATGGAAATAGCCAGGAGGACGTGAAGAAGTGAACAGTGGTGGAGATTCCATAACAAACACAGCGGCAGGAAGACCTTTGAGTGTCTGCAGAATCAGCCACATTGGTTCAGCTTTATCTGATGGACTTGTGCATTGTAGTTGGTAATATGGAACATTGTGGATTTGCTTCATGCTTTTCATCTTGTTTTTAAAGCTAACCCTCTTTCTCTAACATTCCTTGGCACAGATGTATTGGTGCACATCACTCTGGACATTATCACAAATGTTTTAGGATGCGGTGGGGGACCTTATTCAACCTGAGGGCCATGTTCCCTTTCGGACAATATTCTGGAGGCCACATGCCAGTAGACAGGGCCAAAGGCCAAAATAGGTAGAGCAATGGAAGTGAATGTTACCTGTGCAAAGTCAGATGGTTTCTACACACACACATGCATCTCTATCCTCCATTCAGAGAAGACAGAGGCATTATCATAGTTCAGGGAGACATTCCAGCCAGGCAAAAATGCATAAAGAGAGTGCAGTGAGGGTGTGGCCTAGGGAGAGGTGTGGCATGAAGAGTCTCCCAAGGACTAAACAGTGGACTAAACCCCAGAGGGATGCATCTGGCCCCTGGGCCTGAAGTTCCTCACCTCTGCTTTAGAATATAAAATCTGACAAACAGCAGGGTAAACTTTTAACACTTTATCCTATAGGCCCCAAAGCTGTGAAACAAAGGAGGAAAACCTCACCTTCTGTGAGTTTCCCTCTCCACTCATCTGGCATATGTAAAGATCATCATCTATGCAATGCCACTGGCATTACTCACCAAAGAAGGTGGTCAGAGGCAATGGCAAAGCTGCATGCTCCACTACCAGGGGTGGAGAGCAGGCATGGGCATGACTGGTGCCCCCCGGGGGCATGGCACGCTGCCCGCAGGGGCGTGGTCACATCCCAGGGATGTAGCACCTGGCGTGCATGGGGGTGGCACATTTCCGGGGGGGGCGCCGTGTTGGCACACCACAGAATAGTGGTGCTGGGGGCTTTCTGCTCCTTCCGCACTCCCGTTCCTCCGCCAGTGGTCAGAGGCCAGTAGCTCAGTGAGAGAGCATCTGCTTTGCATGCAGGTAAGGCTGGTAAGGCTGGGAGAGACCCATGTCTGAAATCCTGAACAATGGATCCCAGTCAGCATAGATAATACTGAGCTAGGTGGACCAGTGGTTTGACATTATAAGGCAATCCACATCAATTGGTAAAACTGAGCCATTTCATTGCTTCTTGGCTTTGTTGATACTTTAGGTTCTCCATGTCACAACAGTACAATGGCAATGAAAATCCAACTGCTAGATTTCCTTTGTGTACAACTCTACTGTACAACTCCAAAAGGTGCAGCAGTCCTGCCAAGGTGTAGATCAGAGCTGGGGAACCTGTTTTTGAGATTGAGGGCCACAATCCCTTCTGGACCATCTTCCAAGAGCCATATGGTGGAGCCAGAGGTAACAGTGGGTGGAGCAACAAATGTGATTTTTATCCTTGTTCAATAGGCTAGTTTTATACATACTCACCAACTCATCTGTAGCTCCAAGAAGCTGTCAGCATGTGACAGCGGCCAAAACCTTTGGAAACAGCTCTGACAGGCTGGCTAAACCAGGGCTGGATCTAGATACATCAAAAAAGCATTTCAGGAAAACGCGATGTAAACTTTATTATGGAAAATCATTTTGGTGAAAGACGGGACTTCACAGCACCACCTGGCATCACAGTGTTATAACGCATATAAAATGCTTTTTCTTTACTAATGTAGCTGAGTCCCAGTTGAGGGTAGCCATTGGGTCTCAAACCCTCAGTGAGTTGGGACCTCCTCTGCATGTGAAGACAGGCTCCAGTGAATTGAGCGAACAAGACCAATAGCAGGTCCAATGGTCAAGAAGGCAGTTACTGCACATGTAGTAAAGGAAAATGAGGGGCAGATGTGGCTCTTCAACCTGGAAAGATAGCCTATCTAAGAGAAGGAAAACTCTGATATCCTTGTGGAATATCTTCAGGACAAGAAATGGCTAAGGATTAAACCCTGCATAAATCCAATGCAATCCCTAAAAAGGTTGCATGGTGCCTTTAATGCCTCTTTCTGGCAACTCCTGCAGTCAAGCTGGTGTCAGATACATTGCTCTGCTTTCCTTTGGACCACGCGAATGAGGCTGAGGGGGGGGGTCATCATCTGGGCAGCCCAGAATCTCCACACACACTGCCCAGGTGCTGCTAATGCAGCAAAGACAATGTGGGAGGCAACATTTACTGATCTCTGCCGCCACAGCAGGTGCTGTGATTCTCCAGCACATCTCCTTATCCCCTAAACCCATATTTGCTTGAGATCCTACTTTTCATCCAACAGTCCACCTGGGCAACCTCTTTGTTGTTGTTGTTTAGTCGTTTAGTCGTGCCCGACTCTTTGTGACCCCATGGACCAGAGCATGCCAGGCACTCCTGTCTTCCACTGCCTCCCGCAGTTTGGTCAGACTCATGTTTGTAGCTTTGAGAACACTGTCCAACCATCTTGTCCTCTGTCGTCCCCTTCTCCTTGTGCCCTCAATCTTTCCCAACATCAGGGTCTTTTCCAGGGAGTCTTCTCTTCTCATGAGGTGGCCAAAGTATTGGAGCCTCAGCTTCACAATCTGTCCTTCCAGTGAGCACTCAGGGCTGATTTCCTTCAGAATGGAGAGGTTTGAT